>NC_056737.1:1431227012-1431372012 GCF_019279795.1 Protopterus annectens
GAAAGAAAAAACACCTGGGTGAAACAATATGTATTCTCTATTTTACATAGGTTTGAAGCTGACATTGTGCAGATCAGTTTGCAAAATCACACAAGATATGTGTCAATTTATAAAATTTGTAAGCCTCAATACATGTCTGAAAAGTTAAGTCATCTAACAGGTAAAGTAGCATACAGACCATTAACTAATGCCAACTGTCACATTATGAAATAGGATGGGTAAACTGCCTTCTTCTCTGTTTTGTATTGTTGCTCTCCACTTAATATCATAGAAACATGGTTGGCACGGTTGTGCACATTTGCACACTAGCAGCAAAATGCTATATCACGAATTGGCAAGAAAACACTAACTATTGCTGGATGATCTATGTAGACATATCAGGAGCTAAGAAGGAAGGTGCCCAATTTAGGGCTCAAAGATGGGGTGTAGAGAAGTCCAGAGTACTCAATGGACTTCTTGTAAAATACCACAGCTGTAGACTTTTGTAAGGGGACTATAGCATGTCTCAATATAAATTGGAGGCTTAAAATAGACTATCCAAGGCTGTCTAGTGCTGGAGAGCAAAGCAGGCATCACTACAATGACTTGAAATGGTGCAAGTAGGAACAACTCAACCAGTGGCTGGGTGAGTTTAGGACTGCTGACATCCCACAGTTGTGTAGGTATACAGATAAAGATACTTTACATTATATACAAAGCTGGTGATAGCCAAGACTGGTATACATAATGCCCTTCTCTTTTTCTCTGCTCTTTATTTTACAGCTGCCCAGAAGATTTTGTGAACAGGAAGCCCATGCTGAATGCTTAGAAAGAGTGATAGAAGCAAGTGGTATGTATGCAGCACAAATGATAAAACTATTGCTATTCCATACATTAGTAGCAAATTAAGCACACATATCTTAACTATAAAATCAAGCATGCATGCTTCATTCTATAGCTCAAGGTAATTATAGTAGTCAGTTATAATAGTGGATTCAAATGTTGTTAGGTTCAAATCCCAGAAGTAACAAATGCATACTATAATAAAAATATATTAAATATTGATTTCAACAACATTGGCATACATACCATGCTGATAACTTAATCTGTACTATTTTTAAAAGCATATGTACAATATATGTATCTTGCAAGCACAAAAGTAAAAATATATTTGCATTGTAGTAATGTATTGTATCTTACATATGATGGTTCAAATTAGCTTTTTCTTTTCTTATTTGTCTTACCCCACCCCCTCATCTCTCTTTTGTATTTGTATATATCTGGTCACATCCTTCTGTTGACATAATTTTGTGGCAACTGATAAAATGAGTTCTAGCACAGGGAGGTAGGCCAACCAGTGTGTCTCAGCCTGCCACCCCTTCAATGGCTGCCACACCGATGCCATCTGGGACACAACCTGCCAGTACTGCCTCTGCATCCCCTGCAGTACCTTGGCCTTCAACATCAGATAACATTACCAAGGCAGCTTGTGCAGTCAGACCATCCAGGAGTATTGGTGGAGGTGGGGATTTCATCACCTGCCACAAGCTCCCAGGCCTGGTGTATAAGGTTGTAGAATGCACCATTATTGCACACCTCAGCCATATGGAGAAGATGCTCATTGGAATTCTGAGAAAAAAATGTCAAGCACTCCAACAGAAAGCTGAGGAAGAGGGCAGTGATGACAGTTCTGAGGGTAAGGATTTGATTCTCATTTTACCAATGCTTGACAGGCATGGTTCTGTGATATCCTCTCCCTGTTCACAATCATGGTGTTGACCAACCATTTGTGTCCCTTACCATCCCTGTTTCTCCTTTGTTTGTCATGCTTGTCTGCACCTGATTCCTTATCTACCCTACTTATCTGACCCTGACATACCTATGTCCATTACCAAGCATTCATCTCTTAGTGAAATAAAATAAAAATACTGGACACCTGTCCCACAAAAAATATATCATTCCATACATAGCTCTCCAGTTTGCACATGTGTCTTCTCAACACACTTGTACTGGTTCAATTTGCTATACAACCTGAGTGAATTGTTGTCGCCCATCTGTGTTGTGGTGACAGTCCAATTTGTTAATTTCTATACTGCTTCCCCTTTGTCGTACCCCCCCGCTTGCCATGCATTTTGCCACTTTCCTATCACAGCTTTAATCTTGTCAAAAGATAGAATCAGATAAAGCACACATAGCAGAACTGCTCCCTAATAACGCCTCTCATTTTCTCTCCTCTGTACTTAAACAGAGTTTGGCATTGTGTACCAATGCAGAGTAATGGTGAATGTCTCTTCCTGAGCTGTGGCATAGTATGGTTACCTCCACTCAATGCTGCTTAAACTCATTGCACTAAAGGAACACACAGTCACATTAGATTAAAGGCAGCACTATGAAACATTTACTCTAACATTTCTTTAGACTGCTGAAAGTATAAAAATGCAAATTCATAAGAGTACTGTTGACATGAATCAATTTACTGAAGTTAATTTTCATAAAATACTTTACTGTAGTCATTGCCTCTCGCATTTGTAGAAATTATCATATTTACTTATGTAATGCCATCCTGATTATATATGTAAAAAAATAGATTCAGCTAGATTCTAACCCTGTTTTATTTATATTCAAAATGTAAACTCACTGTTCTTACAGCTGCTGCCACAGGAAAAGCTAGACTGTAGGTGTAGTTCTTACACTCAGTACTGTGCAAAGTTCTGACAGCAGCACCTTGCTGCTTAGTGTGTTTGTGCCATGGTAGGCGAGCCAATAAAAATATTACTATTTTCCCATTTAAGGAGAAAACTGTGTTTGCTTGTTGCATAACTCCAAAGCACTAGCTACAGTCCTTAATGTTATAAAAGTTATGACACAACATTTTCAATATAAAATACAGTATGAACACCATAGTATCTGTCAGCTAATTTTACCGTAGCATATATGCATAAGTAATTCTCAACTTCAAATTGTATTCATTCAGTGTCAATCCCGCATGTGCAAACACTTTGCCATCGATCACACAAACCAGTAGCTCGGCAGTGCACTATAGAAAGAGCTGATTGGCATGTATTAATATGTTTAATGCCCAGTTAGTCTTCATCCCATTACAATTCATGTAAAAACACAAAGGAAAGGGACTTATTATTGACTGAATGCATATTTACTCAGACTCATGTATGCCCTGCACCCATGCATTGAAAATGGATATGTCAATAATAGTTCCCAAATGTCAACTAGACTACAAAAATAAATAGCACCAATGCAATGTTACATCATCTATAGCTTTATACTGGCACTAGTCATTCAGATAGCCCTATTCATGTCTTAATGTGGACATCAGTTCATCACAAATATGAACACACTTGCATTTGCAATTGCATTCATGCTGATTAATAAAGATGTGTTTGTGACGTTTAGTGTGTAATGTATGCAACATATTAAGAAACAGGTGCATATGTCTCAGTTCTACAACATGCATTCCTGACAGCTTATTGCATCTAGTTTGAAAAGCTGTTTTTCAAAGTATATCTGCATGTTGAAACCAAAACAGAAAATCCAATGACCACACTTTGCATACCACCCTCATAACAGGATACGTTACTTACAGTATATAATGATGTCATCATCTATGTAGAACATGCCAAGGAAAAACATACATTGGGGATGGTACAGATATTAACTACTGTGTCTGCAGATGGGAAAAAAATAGTTAGGTGGGGGTTAACTTACCAGAACAGCTACTTTGTGTGTGTGTGTGTGCATCTATTTGAATGTGTGTGTATATATAGTCAGAAGAGCATTCATCTGTATCCTATTAATAGTAATCCAGTACAATGGAGAGCAAAAATGTTGATGCCATACATCCCTACACATCCATTTCATAACGACCTCCCAACATCTTCTCCCAACATACAATGATAATGATATCATCCACTATAGAGTATCCAGCAACAATTCAGGCTTGTGCTGTGGTGCTTTTGTCAAGTATTGTGTTCTCTGGTATGTATAACTAACTAAGTAGGGTTTCTAATCTCACTGCAGTCAGACTGTGTGTGTGCATAGTCAGAAGAGCATGAGTCCATATTCTAACAATAGTTTTTACAGGGATATTATCAGGTCCCATGGACACTGTATTCTTGGCTTTGGACAATGCAGCTTTTTCATGTGTCACAGAAATGGTGAGTATCAGGTTTTCTTCTGATATTGTGATAGGAGCCTTGGGGAGGGGTAAAGTTGTCACTGAATCTGTTGGCCAGTATGTTGGCTATATCTGTTGGCTCAGTATAGGAGGTGCCATTGTAAAATAACTCAGAGCAAATCTGGGTATTGCTTTTGAGGTTTTTGATATAACTATAGAAGACTTTCTGGTTGTTTTTGGTGTCAGCTACAATTCTGCCTTCATAGTTGACTTTAAAGGGTTTGATAAGGGGTCTCAACATTTTGTTGAGACTGATAAGGGAGGATTTCTAGTCCTGTGATTTCATTTTTTTCTGCAACAGTTTCTTCCTTCTGTTGTAGAGTTTACTGATGGCTGGGGACCACCAGATTGGCTTCTTTTTTTAGAGGATAGCGTCCTAGTTCTATTTGGTATGGCAAGGTCCGTGCATTTGTGTACATGCTCGTACAGTGCATTGGTGTATGATTCTTAGTCATGCAGCTAATTTTCATTGGCATGGGTGCCAGGAAGTTAACACTTCTGTTTTTAGGAGCCCAAAGTTGGTTTTAGAGAAGTTTTTCAGGGTGGTCACCTTAGCAGTGAAGGTGAGATGGAGATTGCCCTGGTGATCAGTTTGTGGTCAGATTTAACAAGGGAGTAATTGACTATAGGTGTGGAGCAATGGTCTCCCATTTTGGTAATTACCAGGTCGAGGATGTTGCTTCCTCTAGTGGGGGTCAGAATGAGCTGGTCCCGGGCATTGGAACTGATAAATTCCAGAAAGCGTTGAGCCTGTACATTGGTACTTGAATAGTTTTCCCAGTTGATGGATGGGTAGTTGATGTCACCCAGTATGAGAGTATTGGGTTGGACCTTGATAGATTCCATGGTGCTTAGGAACTTGGAGTGAGAGTCTAAGGACATGTTTGGAGTTCTGTAGCAGGCTATGACATGTATCGCCATCTTACCCAGTGTTAGTTGTACCTGAAATATCTTGGAAGCATTATGCTGGGCTATCAGTTTAGAGGTGTGCATATCCTTTAAGAATATGGAGACACCACCACCTTTGGAGCTCCATCCATATTTTGGGGCAGAAAGGTATAGAATGAGTTGTAGCCTTGGAGTGTAGGGGTGCTTTCTGCCTCTTTAAACCAGGTCTCCATTACAGCACAAATGTCAATATTCTCCATTTTGAAGAGAGCTTTGAGCGAGTGCATCTTGAGATTTAGACTTCTAGCATTGAGCAACATGACCCTCAGACTGCATTTGTTTGTCGCTGTTTTGGTGGAATTTTGGTTTTTGGAACACTGCCTAAAAAGGCACTATAGGGGTGGCAAGAGCCTTAGTTGGTACCCGGAATCCCAGGGGTGACAGATGCAGGCTGTCTCTGCCAAAGCATTGAGGTCTGTCGATCATGTTGTCCCAGGCAGACAGATACTGGATCTCCTTAGAATGACACCAGAAACTTAGCAAATTGTTGAAGTCAATCATTTCCTGCTCATACTGTGGTATCATTCTGGGTGATGGCAGAATACTGCTCTGGGCTAGGGTCATACCTGCATAGGCCACATTATTCAAGAGTTCCATCACATATCTTTTCATGTTTCAGGCTTGCTAGTTGTTGCTGAAGCACTTACCAAGGGGAAAAAACTCTGAGAGAAGAAAAGGAGCCACTTTTGTGATTTTAAGTATGTTCTTCTGATTTTTTGTTAAGTTTTACTGCTTTTCTGCCTATTGTTTGGCATTTTCTGGCTTGATAAAGTTTATATCTGTAACAGTAACAGTACTTGGAACACATCTAGAGCCTGTTTACTGCATTTCCTGTGTTGCACTTAATTTAAAATTGTTTTTTCTCTAAAAACTGCATTTTACCTGATTTTGGCCTAGCACTCAAGTGTGGTGTCATTTATTGCACTATTGTGATTATTTTGCTGCTTGTGTATCTCTGCTACCTTTAAACTACACCAAAAAGAAAAAAAAAACAATAAATCTTACTTTTTTTCTCACTTTCTGAAAGTTAAGAAAGTTCAGTTACAGATTTGCTGTTCTGAACTGTTTGGAAGTTTCTAGAAGGCCAGTGCTTGCTTGGGCTAATGGGAAGTCTCTGTGTTCACCAGTGGGAGTAGTTAACACTGAACAGCCTGCCTGTCCCTGGAGGAGTGGTTACTACCTAGAAGCTGTAGTGTTATTGGCCATTTTGGGTCAATTCTAAATTCCTTGATCTGTCTCTTTTAAAACCCGGCTGCTTCATGGTTTTGGTGTGTTTTCAGGCTTGCTAGTTGTTGCTAAAGCACCTACCAAGGGGCGAAAACACTGAGAGAAGAAAAGGAGCCACTTTTGTGATTTTAAGTACTTTCTTCTGATTTTTTGTTAAGTTTTACTGCTTTGACGCCTATTTTTTGGCATTTTCCGGCTTGCTAAAATTTATATCTGTAACAGTAACAGTACTTGGAATACATCTAGAGCCTGTTTACTGCATTTCCTGTGTTGTACTTAATTTAAAATAGTTTTTTCTCTAAAAACTGCATTTTACCTGATTTTGGCCTAGCACTCAAGTGTTCACTGTTGTGATTATTTTGCTGCTTGTGTATCTGTGCTACCTTTAAACTACAAAAAAAAAAAAATCTTGCTTTTATCCCACTTTCTGAAAGTTAAGAAAGTTCAGTTACAGATTTCCTGTTCTGAACTGTTTAGAAGTTTCTAGAAGGCCAGTGCTTGCTTGGGCTAAAGGGAAGTCTCTGTGTTCACTAGTGGGAGTGGTTAACACTAAACAGCCTGTCTGTCCCTGGAGGAGTGGTTACTACCTAGAAGCTGTAGTTTTATTGGCCATTTTGGGTCAATTCTAAACTCCTTGATCTCTCTCTCTTAAAACTCTACAACTCTCTTTTTGTGCAGTTTTGCGCACTGAGCAGCGTCGGGCAGCGCCGCCTAAACAGGTTTAAACTATTCCAGGCTCCACAAAGTCTGCTCTTCACTTTTTCCCTTAGAACTGTTCAAACTCTCAAAGTAATCACTCTATTCTCTTTCTAAAGCCCTGCACATGCTCAGCTCTTATAAGGAACCACTAACTAACTAAAGCACTACACCCTCCTTGACTTCTCATAAGTATTAGGCTCCCGATTGGTCCTTCCTGATCAAGTGAAAAATCGGTTCCCTTTCCTAATCTGATCAGTTCTCTATACTAAGCTGGTATGTCCAAGGGTCAGTTTCAAGGTTACACTCCAGTCCAGATGGTGAATCTGGGAATTTTGAGGCAATGTTACAATTGTCTTATGTACACAGACAACCCTCTCCTCCTTCCAACAAACTCTAATACATGTGAGAGATGCAGTTACACAGCCAAACTGGAGGCAGAGCTCTCTCAACCCAAGACTGGCACAGTCAGTCAGGCAGAAAAGGTAACCACCCACACCACAAATCCAGTCTCACACAGACCTATTGCATCTGCATACCCAACACATAAACACATAAAAAAATACTCAGAGGCTCTAAATAAAAATCTGCCTAAACAGCAAAGACCTTCTAAGCAGATATCCAAGCAACAGCCCCACCTCAACAATACCCACGAATCACATATCTCACAAAATCAGTGTGCCTCACAGTCATAGCCCTTAAGGCCAAACAACACACCAAATACACTTGTTATAGGGGACTCTATTGTCCGGCACACTGACATCCCGCTCACCAGACTGAACAAGGAGAATGTCACTGTAAGCTGCCTGTCAGGTGCCAGGATCCGCCACATAATGTAAGCACTCAGGTCACTCCAAAGCAAATACAAGTATGACTCCATCATTGTCCATGCTGGTGTGAATGACCTGAGACGTACCTCCCTTCACTACATGAAAAGAGACATAGAGGAGCTCTCTGACCATATAGCCCAGGCTGGTATGACCCTGACCTTGAGTAGCATCTTGCCCTCACCAAGAATGATGCCAGAGTATAAAGACAAAATGATCAGTTTCAACAATTGGCTAAAGTATTGGTGTCATTCAAAGGGGATCCAGTGTCTGTCAGCCTGGGATGACATGCTCGACAAGCCACGTTGCTTCACTAGGGACGGCTTGCACCTGTCACCCTTAGGCTTTCGTATACTGGCCAAGGCTCTTGCCACCCCCATAGGCCTTTTTTAGGCAAGGCTCAAAGGACAAACCCACCTCCATAGACAGCCCAAGGATAAAAAAACTAAAGTTAATGCTACTCAATGCCAAAAGTCTAAACCTCAAGATGCACGCACTCGAGGCTCTCCTCAGTATGGAGAAAATTGATGTCTGTGCAGTAATAGAAACCTAGTTCAAGGCTCCTGAGAGCACCCCAGCACTACCAGGTTATAACTCATACAATGTGTTTCAGCCCCAAAACTCGGACCGAAGCACAAAAGGAGGGGGAGTATCTATATTCATCAAAGATACCTACACCTCCAGGTTAGTGGCACTGCACAAAGCATCGGAAACCATCCATGTGCAACTAACAGTGGGAAAAACTGCCTTTCAGTTTGTAGCCTGCTACAGAACACCCTCCCTATTACAGGAACCCCACTTGGCATTCCTGAGAACACTGGAGAATATGACGGTCTCTCCAAACACTATGTTATTGGGTGACTTCAACTACCCAAGCATTGACTGGGAAAACTACTCAAGCCCAAACACCCTCACCCAACCGTTCCTTGAATTTATAAACTCTAACACAATGGAACAACTGGTCACCACTCTCACAAGAGGGAACAACATATTGGACCTGGTCATCACCAACACAGGGACTCTATGTTCCACACCAGAGGCAAACCCCTCATTGGTAAGATCAGACCATAAACAAATTTCCCTGGACATCCATATCCCATCCCCACCCCCAGCCAAGGAAATCACTGTAAAGAATTTCTCAAAAGCCAACTTTGCACTTCTCAAGACTGAGGTGGAATCCTTCAAAGTCCCTGGGCCAGAGGATAATACAGCCCAATCTGCAGAATCCTTTACAAATGCATTCTATGAGCACCTGCAGGAATGCATGGATTGTGCTATCCCAAATAAAACCAAGACTCACTCCTCCAAAAACAAGAGACTGGTCTGGTGGACCCCGGCCATAAATAAGCTATACAACAGAAGGAGAAAGCTACTACATGACAGAGCAAAATCCCAAAAAGGGAAGGCATCTCTGATCAGTATTAGCAAGAAACTTCAATACCTCATAAAATCCTCAAAGGCCAGTTTTGAAAGAAAAATTGCCCTAGACACTAAAGATAATCACAAGGCCTTCTTTAGTTACGTCAGGAGCATGGGCGGAAACTCCCAGATATGCTCTGAATTGCTGCATAACGGTACAAAATATACCGAACCTACAGACATAGCCAACACCCTGGCAGACAGATTCAGTGCAAACTCCCCCCCTTCCTCCCCAAAGGAGCAAATGTCTATCCCAACTGAATGTAACCTCCCTGACATCACAGATGCACAGGTGAAAGCTGCCTTCTCCAAAGCAAAAAACACAGCATCTATGGGACTGGACGGTGTCCCAGGCTGTGTCTTACATGAGCTCTAAGAAGAAATGAACCCTCACATTAAGTCACTGTTCAAACTTAGCCTTACTACAGGATATGTACCCAAAGAATGGTGTACAGCTACAGTGGTCCCACTCCACAAAGGTGGTACCCCAATGGACCCCGGAAACTATCACCCCATAAGCCTGACTAGTCTGGTCTGTAAAGCTATGGAGCGTATTATCATGGAACTCATAAACAAAGACATTGGGAGCCTCCAGACACTGGACCCTACCCAATTCGGCTTTGTTAAGGGCAGATATTGCCTCTTAAACCTAGTTGATTTCTTTGAAACAGTTACCAAAGCCATAGATGAGGGCAAGGTAGTCCACACAGCTTACCCAGACCTCACAAAAGCCTTCAACACAATACCCCACTCGGGCATCATAAATAAGCTTACCAGCTTAAATATCAACCCTTATATCAGAAGATGGGTTGCAAACTGGCTCACAGATAGAACCCACATGGTCTGAATCGCAGGTGCCATGTCCGAATCCAAACCAGTTACAAGTGGTGTCCCACAGGGCTCAGTTCTGGGACCTCTCTTGTTCAGTATATACTTCTCTGAGGTTCAGGCTAACACGGGGTAATTATGGCTGACAAAGTTCGCAGATGACTGCAAACTGGGGCCATAATCGAATCTCCAGCTGACACAAGCATCCTCCAAAAGGGTCTCACAGAGATGGATGCTTGGTGCCAGAGCCACGGCCTCAAGCTTAATGCTAAAAAGTGCAAAGTCTTCCCCTTTGGAAAAAACAAGGTGCCCACAAATTACCACACAGGTGGTAATCCATTAAGTATGGAAGAAGTAATTAGAGATTTGGGGACCAACGTAGATAGTAATCTCGACTTTGATAATCACATTGCCAAAGTGGTTAGAAAGACCTTCTATATAGCCCACCTTATCATGAAAGGGTTCGCATCTAGATCAAGAGAGGTCATTGTGCCCCTCTACTCATCACTCATCAGGCCCATAATTGAATACAATGTCCCTTTTGGGATGTACCTTACCCAACACCTGCAGCAACTGGAGAGACCCCAAAAGTAACTCACCAAGAGGATCATGGGCTACAAACAGATGTCTTATGCAGCTCGACTAAAGAATCTCCAGCTCTACTCAGTTGCTTACCGCCTACTCAGAGGTGATCTATGCCTGACGTACAAAGCCATGTCAAACCCAGAATTAATGGACATGCTCCACCTCAAAAAATCCAAGTCTCTTAGAGCTACACGCTCCAGGGACCTAAACCTCAGCACAAAAATAAATAGGGCATGCTGGAGGGACAGATTTATTTCCCAGAGGCTCCCCTCACTCTGGAATAGAATCTCAATTCATGTTAGACATAGCCCCTCATTGACCCTCTTCAAGCAAAATCTGGACGCGTGCATGGGAAATTGCAAATTCACCCCTGGGATCTCTTCTGTGCCCCTGCAAGACAGAGGCACAGTAAACTAATCTTAAAAGGGTACCTTCTGTGACCTATTTTACAGAGGCACAGTAGGCTAATCTAATAGGGAGGTGGAAGCCAATTACACTCTGGCTAGGCTTATAAATTCCCTAGGGCAGATAGCCTAGTATCTACCTATGAACCTATGTAGTCCATGGAGGTATGTCTCAGGTCATTCACACCCACATGGATAATGACTGAGTCATATTTGTACTTGTTGTGGAGTGACCTGAGTGCATGTGTTATGTGGTTGATCCTGGCACCTGATAGACAACTGGCTGTAAACTTCTCCTTGTTCAGCCTATTGAGTGGGACATTATTGTGCCTCACAATTTAGTCTCCTATGGTTAGTACATTGGGTAAAGCATTTTGCCTTAAGGGCTTGGCTTGAGGGGCACACTGTGGTGGTGAGTTATGTGTTCTAGGGTTGGTGTTGTGTTTTGGTGGTTGAGTGCATTTCTGTCTCTGGGATTTCTGCTGTTTGGCTAAATTTTTATTGTGATCTTCCACAAAGGTGGGTGTATGGTTTGTGTTTCTATGTGTGGGTTGTGATGGTTGGTGTTTTGGAGGGCTGTGCATTCTATATAGTGAGTTGCAGGTGTTGACCTTCTCCTCTTGACCAGCTAGTCTGGTCTTGGTTTTTGGTGATATAAGTGCATCTCTCACAGGTATGAGTGTTGGGAGGGTTGTCTGTGTACATTAGACAGTTGCCACACTGTCTCAGAATGCCCAAGTGCACCAGACTAGCAGGAGAAAGCACAGAAAATTGCCTTACAATCATACCAGAAGGGGTGGTCATAACTAATAAGTACTGGTGCTATTACTGTGTAGGAACAGCTAGTGCTGATAGCACTTAAGTGTTCTACAATAAATGCTACAAAAGCCTGTTAAAATGCTAGCCAATTAAGCTAATGGAGTAAAAGAACAAGCATGTTCTAAGGAGAAAATTGAAGACCAGACTTTCTGGCCCCGGTAATAGTTTACCTCAGCTGAGCACTGCTGCATGGTGTGCAAACATGGGATTTTAAACCAGAAAGTTGAAAGGGATGTAAGAAATGTCCAAACAGCCAATAAACTACAATTTCCGGACCAGAAACCACTCCTCTTGTGGTAGATAGGTTACCTGGTGCTTGCCACTCCCACTGATTAGCTAGAAGGCTTCCCACCAGCAGAGAAAGGTCTGGGGGCTCAGAAACTTACAAAACAATCCTGGATACAGCAAATTAGTATCTGTACTAGACTAGTTACAAGAAAAGTAGTAAACAAGCTTAGAACTTTTTTTGCAGAAACGCAGTTAGAACAGTAGCAAAAACACTTTAAATGGAGTAGAAGCTAGCACACTTCTGAATTCACACATCAGTTGCAGATGCTGCAGACAAAATCCATTGCTATTACATGTGTCAGATGCATGCAATACAAAGCTGTATGTAGGGAATCAACTCATATTAGTGTGTTGTTTTTAAGTGTTATTATCCATATGTCCGATACTTATGTAATCTAGGGATGCTTTAATCAAATGTATCACGTCTAGCAGTGAGTTCCCACACATCTCATTGGCCATACATAAGTATTCTTTGTGATGCATAACCAGTAGGAGTTGACAGCACAGATTTCCCTTCAAGGTGTTCGACAAGATGCATGTGTGATAAGTCTTTATGTGATGTACCCAGTAAATACACAGTTCATTGAGAACATTAATAGAATGGGTTACTTTCTTAAAGGTGTGGATTCTGGTTTATATGTCATGCAAACCTCTCAACAGGGTAAGATCGCCTCTAATTATAACTACATGTGTAACACTGTCCCTCGTAACACCTCCAAAACGTTGTCATTTTTGAGGAAGGTGTGTTGAATTCCCCTTAAAGATTACTAAGAAATCAATGCAGTTGTACAAGTTCCTGTAGAACATGTATAATACCTTACAATCACATATTTTATGTCAATGTCACAGATTAATGGTGGTATTAATTTATAATTGTCCATGATTGCTGCTGTTTCTGTCTAATGTTGAGATCAATGTTGACATTTCAGTCATATTCAAGCAACTCAGTTTGTACACCCTCACAATATGCACATACCCCTATTGTACATACCGTCCTTGCTAAAATGTCCTCTCCAATGATCATGTCAGGATGTTTATATCACAACCAATCATATCCATTGGTAGGTGTGACAGTCCTGTAACATATACTATAATGTGTGATGACATAAATAAAATATTTGCACATGAAGTGTAAATAGCAGTACATACTGTGCTATGTACATATGTGTTTAATGGTATGCTACTGGCTTGTCTTTGGAGCGTACATACATTGACATGCCCTTATCGTGCATCATATGTAATCTTCCTCTTTCTTCATTTCTAGCATTCATATCTGTGGCCCTTTCCAATATGCACACTAACCCAGACTAGTGTAATTATAATGCATTCTATGTACCCTTGATAATCACCACAGATATTTTATTACAGTATGCCAAAATCATGTTGTAGTGTGCATTGCACTGAGTATATTTTTCTATGATGTGTGACTACTACTGTCACTGCAGCAGTTTTAGCTCTGGTGATCTGTATGTGTTTGTGCTGTTTTACATGGTTTCCTAGCTAGCAACACTGTTGCTGTCCATGAAACCTTGCTTGTATTTGTGTAAGCACGATGCACAGCATGTATATGCAATTAGCACTGCCGCTCATCATGCAAGCATGTAAACTCCATGCAAGCATAGTGTGATGCCTACAAGGAGTTTATTGACCCCCCCAGATACATGTGTCATGGAGGGAGCATATTGTACCATATATCCAATTATGCAGTCACTATGATAATTGACCAAAGAATCATGCAGTTCTTTGTCTAAATGAAATTTCTTAAAAAAATCTAACATTGCTCACATAAATTTATCTCAGCTAAGTAAGAAAACTGCAGATTTCTGAATCATTGAGATTACTACAACTATCTGAAAAAGCATATTACACCCACTGCCATTAAACATTGCAGCAAAAATGGAAACAAAACAATTAGAAAGGGGTAAAATTCCATGGATAATTCAACAATGTCTATAATATGAGATAATGCAGAAACATAAGGCCCCCTTCAGTAAAAACTAAATGCTTTTGTCACCTACAGTACAAAAAAATGAAGACCATGATATAAATAACATTTTTACAGGAAATATGGATGATACAAATGTAACTGGGCATGCACCTCTTCATCGTAACTGATTTTCAGTACCCATAATGAACCAGTTCTTTAAACCAAGAAATGCAATGATACAATGAAGTATACTCATTAAATAACTGTACAGTGTGTATGACATTGTAGTAAAATGTCATAATGAAGCACAGATGATCAAACTCAAATGTTTGATCTACAAAAGATAAAGAAAAAATTCTCCCACTGCAACCCTCATCTGGGGGGTTCACCCCTTACATATATATATATATATATATATATATATATATATATATATATATATGTGTATATATATATATATATATATATATATATATATGTATATATGTATATATATATATATATATGGGATCCATACTCTATAACGAAGGAATGTTTCACCGAAAGTGAAACTTAAGTGCTTTTAACCGAAAAAGCACTTTCACGAAAGTGTGCTAAAAAAAATAAAAATGTGGGGAAATGGCTGTTGCTGAGATTGTAGCACAGTGGGCATAAGGGAATATTCCTATTCCTTTTTTCCCACTGTAGTGGGATCTTGGAGTGAGAATATAAAAGTAGGGGTGTGTGGGGGGTGCAGCTCCCACATGGGGAGTGCAGGGTGCCTGCGTAAACGTGAGTACTTTTTTTTTTTTTTTTTTGATTTTGTTGTTTTATAATTTTTTTTGCACACTTTAGTGAAAGTGCTTTTTTGGTGGAAAGCGCTTTCACTAAAGTGTGTTTGGTCATTTACGTTTCGTGGAAATGTTATTTCATGCAATAGTCTTAGATCTATATATATATATATATATATATATATATATATATATATATATATATATATATATATATATGATAGCTAGATATAGATAAAGGAAAGGGCAAATTTCAAACTCCACATTTTATGACAATGTTGTTCAGGAAAAGTTGGTACAGCTCAGTTAATTTTCAGTCAGCTGTTCAAGCTTTTCCATACTTCAGTGAAACATTTTTTCATCATAAGGCCTGTATCCCAATGTAATGTAGTAACTACAATCCATAAGACTGTTAAGGTCAATACTAGAGAGCCTTTCACATTGTCAGCATGAAAAAGGCAGATCAAACAGCTTTAACTAAATCATAGTAGAACCTGTCTCGTGTATTTTATAACAAGAGCATATAACAGTTTAATGTGTATACCAGCGAACAAAAGAATGATTGTTTAATGAGACTCAAGTACCTGAATGAGAAAATCAATGTTCAATGGGATGCCATTTTAACAGAAAAAATATATACATATAAGGGAATACAGTTCCAGCCCTTCATATCCGGTAATTTAGTTGGGTTTCTCTTCACTACATAGCCAATATTGCACCTAGCAGCAGTAGGCAATGCTTATCTCTGACACAACTCCCAGCCCAACATTGCTTTAGAGCATTTACTTTGCTAGACAGAGGAGAACAGCCCCCCCCCCCATGCATACACTCACACCTGGCAAACAAAACCATAGCAGTTGTCCTTTTGAGGATTTATAGACACAAAATATGCTCCCTCTTATAAGAAATAAAATAACAATATGCCTGTTCAAACTTACCCTAATTAACTCACTACTTTGAATCATTTCCTACAATCAAACTAATCCCCTCTACCCATAATAATCCACCAGCTATGCTCTACCACTCTCACAGACATTATTTTCAAAGCAAAATGTATAAAAAAATATAACCAGACCAGAGCAGTAGTTTCCTCAATACCCATTTATTTGACATTGTAACTATCACAGAATCCTGGGTCAAAAACAGTATTAAACACTTGTTACATAATTACAATTACATACTTGATGCTGGGCCCAGACTCAGACAAGGAGGCAGCATCATGCTAATGTAGACGTCCAAACTCAGTATATTTCTCATAGATTTGGCTAACTCACCCTATGACAATGACCCAAACGGGTTACTTAGAAAGCTTCAATTTACTCCTCCAACTATCTTTCCATTGTATCAGCATGCTAAGCACACCAGTCCTCAGTTGCAAAATTTGAAAGACAAATACTTGCAATAGTGTCCAAAGTTCTACCTAATAACCACCTTCTAAAACAAAGAAACATCAAGCATATTTTTTTGGACCCACAGTATGACATCACCAAATTCCTAGCAAACCACAAACTATTCCTGATGCTTCTGCTTGACCTAACATGATCTCAAATCAAGTATGTCTACCAGACTTCATAATCAACTCACACTTCTGCAACATCTCCACTGTCATTGCCCATCCTCTTAATTCAGTGACCACTTCCCACTTGCCTTCAGCATTCAGGTCTTCTCTCTGTCCACAGCAAAACATTTCCAAACTTACAATCCAGCTCTTGAGCTTAGACTTCTTATGAGTACTCTCCAACTCTTATAAACTCCGTTGCCAACCACTTCTTACAACTATCCATCCAAACACCTAGTTCCCATTAGTCTCATGACAATTTTAGCGTAAAATAATTCACTGGATAACTAAAGGAATAAAACCTTAATAGAACTTCAGGATGATGCCTGAAAATCAGTCCTAAAAGCAATTTTATCAGGAAGTAAATAACATGGCTAGCAGAACACATTCAAAAAGTGTTGCATCTTCTGGGACATTTCTTGCACACTTAGTAACTTCACACCTACAGACTTCCTTTCAGAATTTACCAGCCTCTGTTCACCACTCCCCACTCAACCTTCCAACAGCACATCAAAAATAGACACCCCAGTTTACCTTCCACCTTTTTACTTCCCAATATTACTTCCAAATAAACCAGTCCACCACTAAGGTAAATCCAATTTGACTCACGCACTGGTATAGCCAACCTCTGCCCATGGTTTCTCTACTACTGAAGGGTTCATATTATCTCCCCATTGCTCAATACCTATAGTTTGAAAGCCATCTCTAGTTTGACCAGTAAAAAAGAATCAAAACCCATCACTACTAAGTACTTCAAACCTATTTCTGTACTCCCTACTTTAGACAAAATACCGGAGAAACTTATCTGTATGCAGCTCACCTTTTATTTACAAATGCCTCACCTTCTATCCAATAAGCAAAATGAATTTCAGTCTGGAAGAACTATTATAATTCCCCCCTACACTCTGATTGATGATTTTAGTACCAATATGGATAAAGGGAGCATCTTTTTTCACTGATTTTACCAGAACCTTTAACTTGGTATATTATTTTGCCTTACAGACTTTGATGTTAGTCCCAAAAGTATTTAGTGGTTTCATAATTTTTTTACAGATTCTTCAAAATAAAAATAGGTTCTGCTGTCTCACTGCAAGCCAATCTTAATCCAGGTGTCGTTCAAGGTTTTATTTTTGCCACACTCATTTTTTAAAGTCTTTGTCTACAAGATTTCCACTTGACTTGCCCAGATTCATCTGATTCTGTATGCAGATTTTATTGTCATTTATAGATCCTGACCTAGGCACAACAAAGTCCAAGATCAGTTTTAATAGGAGCTACTATAACAAAGCAACTGGCTAACAATTAAAAACTCTTAACAAAAGAAACAAATTATCATTGGTACCATCAAATGGTTGCTAAGAAGTCCAAAAACCTTAGAAGTCAATGGCTATTTTGACAGGCTCACTGAAACTACCTCCTCCTTCTGATACTTTTTCATCTGATTAGAGCAATCCATTACCTTGCAAACTCACATTTCAAAAATAGACAGTACATAGAGTCACCTACCTCCTTTTTCTGGTCCCCAAACGTTCCCTATTTCTGTCTGCACCAGCCAAATCCACTAATGGCAAAGGGATACTTTTTTCCCTCATAGGAAATAGTCCATCACTATTTGTAATAGCCTCTAACCAAAATGCAACTACACTACAAACAATCTCCAACAAGAGCTGTTAATTTCACTTCTTGTTCAGAATATCACTGCATCACATTCCCCCAAAACACATAAACAGACCTCCAACTAGGTTCATTACTATACAAACCACTCAGTCAGGAAATGCCCTTATTTCTAGCATTGAAACGTATCAATGCATCCCCAAGCTATAACCTTGGAAACTGAATCACTTTAGGCCCATCACTCCAAACCCCCATAACAAGGCTGTACTGCTCAAATTACAGTGTCTCGTCTCTATCCACGGTGCCAAACTTTTGTAGTCTTTACCTCCACATGTCATGCAAATATTCACCTACTCCAAATTATAATTCCAGGTTAAGCAATTTCTAAATGCATAAAACAGATGCAAAAGACACATTATCACCTTATTATAAATGTACTTGCTTTAAATTCCTGTCACACTCCACTCTTGGCTTACTCATTATGTCTGATATTTCACATTATTTGTTTATAAATATGTATGCAGTCTGTTACCCTGTTAGGGATAACTTATTCCTGTTTTGTTACCATTGTTCAAATTCTTGCAACAAAAACACCATCCATTTAATGTACACATCACTGGATTGCTACACTGTTGTGTCTTTCGGCTTTTCCTGGTTAGGGGTCGCCACAGCGGACACTACTATGCTGAAATACAATACTTCCCTCTTTAATGTAATGTAACAATGTTCCTTAAATGTCTTTGAAGGTCTATAATTTAAGATTCTCAACAGCATAATAAGCCTTTGAGTGATTTACCACATAATCTGTGTTACCAGCAGCTGTTCATATCCAGAGTCTTTTTAAAGCTGCTAAATGTTGCCTGATAAAGTACTGTTAGAAAAATGTTTAATTTTTCCAGTTAAAAAGGCCAATGGAGAATGGCGTATGGTCCAAGATTTACAAGCCGTAAATGATGCAGTAATACCAAGGGCACCCATGGTGCCAGACCCACGCACCCTGTTGAATGATTTGAAACCTCAACAGAAGTATTTTTCTGTGGTAGACATTAGCAATGCGTTCTTTTCGATACCGATACTCCCTGATAGCCGGTATTGGTTTGCATTCACATTTCAGGGAAAAAGGTATACATATACACGACTACCACAGGGATATTGTGAAAGTCCAATGATATTCTCACAAGAAATGGCAAGCAACTTGGCGGGATTCACCCCACCAAGAGGCAGTCTGATTTTACTTTATGTTGATGACATCTTGCTGGCAGCCCCCACCCAGCGGGATTGTAGAGAAGATACCATAGCACTCCTATGATTTTTAGCCGCTGAAGGACATAAGGTAAATAAAAGTAAACTGCAGCTTTGGAAAAAACAAGTCAAATACCTAGGATATGTAATATCCAAGGAAGGCAGAAAATTAGATGAGGACAGAAAAATAGCAATTTTGCAAGCACCAAAACCTACTAACAAGAAGGAAATGATGTCCTTCCTGGGTACGACTAATTTTTTCCGAAGCTGGATTCCAAACTATGCATTGGAATCTGCACCTCTGACTGACCTTATATATAAGAAGCCTATGGCAGCGCAGGATTTTTTACAATGGACACCAGAGGCAGAATCTGCTTTCTGCAAACTAAAGCAGTTAATAGCATCTTCATTAGTTCTGGGATTGCCAGACTACCATAAACGTTTTTTCCAAACTGTAGATTTTAAGCAGGGTTACATGACATCAGTATTAACACAACAGCATGGGGATAAGCAACGCCCCATTGCTTACTATTCATCACAACTAGACCCAGTGGCATGATCCTTACCTCACTGTGTATAAGCAGTAGTTGCAGCTGCAATGGCAGTACAGGCTTCAGCCTCAGTAGTCTTGTTCCACCCTCTCACTTTGAGAGTACCTCATGCAGTCACGATTATTTTACTACAAGAAAAGGTGGCATATCTTTCCCCTGCTAGGCATCTTTCCTGTATGACTATATTGTTGAGCCAACTCCATATGACAATTGAGCGATGCATGAATTTAAACCCTTCTACTCTGCTCCCAACCCCTGCAGACGGCACACCACACCGCTGCCTGCAGGTAATTGAGCAAAAGACACTACCTAGAAAAGATCTCACTGATGTCCCCTTGAATGATGCCGAGGTGACATACTACGTGGATGGCTCGTACAGAAGGGGTCCTGCAGGACAGAACCTAGTAGGATATGCAGTAGTTTCTGATACTGGGATTATAGAAGCAAAACCTTTACTGCACAACTTATCTGCACAGGCAGCAGAATTGATTGCCCTGACACGGGCATGTACCTTAGCAAAGGGTAAATCTGTAAAAATTTTACTGATAGCCAGTACGCTTTTTCTACTGTGTATGTTTTTGTGCAACAGTGGAAAAAACAGGGAATGATAACATCTACTGGCAAACCTATAAATCATGCACAGTTTATTTTAGATCTTTTAGAATCTATTCAGTTACCTCAGAAAGTAGCCATTTGTAAATGCACAGCTCACACCAAGCAACAAGATAGGATTTCAAAAGGTAAAGCAAGAGCTGATACAGCTGCAAAACAAGCAGCCACAGAAATATTTCTTTTAAATGAAGAATTACAATGCTCTGAGATTTTAGATATGTTAAAAACAATGCAGACACTCACTATGCAAGCTGAAAAACAACGATGGATAAAATGAGGAGCAATCCTCGAAAAGGGGCTGTACATCTCTAGAGAAGGAAAACCGATACTACCCTCTAATTTGTTTAGATCTACAGCTTTGTTGAGCCATGGGCAGTGCCATGTGTCAACAGGGGGGATGGTACAGCTATTGAACCAGGTGTTCACAATGTATGGATTTACAAACTACTCTAAAAAATTTTGTTAGATGTGTCAGATTTGTAACAAACATCATGCACAGGGGGTGATAAAGCCCAAGCAAGGGAGTTTTCCTACACCACCATATCCATTTCACACTATCTGTATGGATTTCATAGAATTGACCAAATGTGAAAATAAGAAGTATTGTCTTGTCATTACAGATATGTTTTCCAGATGGGTGGAAGCCTTTCCAACCAAAAATCCAGATGCAGCTATGGTGGCAAAAGTACTTGTCAAGGAAATCATTCCTAGGTGTGGTATTCCAGAAAGGATCTACAGTGACAATGGTACACACTTTGCAAATCAAACCATACAGCAGTTGAGTAAGCATTTTGGTATTTCTTTAAAAAATCATTGTGCATACCATCCACAATCTGCAGGGCTAGTTGAAAGGCATAATGGTATACTAAAAAACAAATTGAGAAAACTAATAGCTGAGACAGGAAAAAAATGGTTATACTGTTTGCCCCTGGCACTGTTGAGCATGAAAACAGCCCCTACAGCAAAACGATTGACTCCTTTTGAAAAATTATTTGGAAGGGATTATTATACACCCCAGTGGAAATTTCTCATGTCATCAGACCGGGAAGCTGATTTCACACTAGCTGAATATATGAAAAAGTTGTTGAGTTCTAAACATCTGTTGCAGTCAAATTCTGTTTCAGATAGAAAACAAACCAAGACATCAGAAGTGGCAGTGACGCCCAGAGATTGGGTGTGAATCAAAAACATCAAGAGGAAGAATTGGTCATTGCCAAGGTTGGATGGCCCCTACCAGGTGCTTCTTTCAACACCCACTGTAGTCAAGATAGCAGAACAAGCTTCGTGGATACAACTGATGCACTGCAAGCTGGTTAAGAACTTTGCGTTGGACAAAAATCTTACCTCTCCATCGGGGCCCTCAGCACAAAGTCTGGCTACAAAGGGGGTCAGATCAATAGGACTGATCTGTCTCAACCCACGTGAAGAAACCATTGGTGCTGAAGGTCCTTTTAGGGCAGAGAGCAAGAGCACATGTCCGAAATAAAAGATGACGGAGTAAGATCCAAATACACCTACTTTGAAGAGTCGGAGAAAATAGAAATGCAGAGAAACCATTTCCTCAAAAGTATTGCATAATCATCCTGTTGACTGTACTAGTAACAATAATCTTTTTGTTGTGGCCATTCCTTTTCCCAGCCACACAAATTGAACTAAACAAGCATACAGAGTGGCATGCAGAGTGGCACCCGAACATTAAAACTTACCAGGCAATCAAATATGTGTATGCTGAGACCTTCAATGTTTCGAATTGCTGGATTTGCACAGCTTTGCCAACAGCATATGGAGGGGGGGGTTACTGTTAACTTCAGTTCCCCTAGGAGCCAACAAGACCTGGGAAAACTTAATTTATGATACATCAGATCCCAAATGAAGAACAAACACAGGGTAAGGTATCTCCACACAAAAAGCAAAAATAATCCAAAGCAAGAGAGATAGATACGCCACAACTATTGAAGCAAACCAGACGGATAGCAAAATTCCTTTATTCGAATAAAGGAATTTTTTTGCTATCTGTCTGGTTTGCTTCGATAGTTGTGGCATATCTACCTCTCTTGCTTTGGATTATGATACATCAGATGTCACATCACAAGATAAAGTAGCATTGCACTTGCCTGTTCGACAGAAGGGAACTGTGTGCTTTTACAAGAATGATACAGTTTAGGTGAGTTGGAGCAATTGCAATGTGACTGTTCCCTATAGATGCTACACTAAACCTGATAACATTGGATCCTATTGCAACACAAGTTATGATTCATTTGTTGAACTGATGCATAGGACAATTGGTGAAGTAAAACATAATGCTGACCTTTATAGACAACTGTCTATAATCGACAAAAAATGTTTCATGCAGAGCCAGGGCATAGTAAAGTTACTACCAAAGTAGAAGATTGTTACTCTGTATGTGGTAGGAAAGCATATAAATGGTTACCTGAGAATTGGTCCGGCAGTTGTTTTTTTTGGGGGTACCTGGTTCCGGCGATATGACACACAGGAGTTTTACCTCAAGGGAAAATTCGGAATGTTTGAGAAATCAAGAAGCCTGTCAATCCAGTGGGGCAAATCAATGCATGCTGGAAAAAACATCATGCTGTGGGCTTAGGGAAAAATGGACTGTCACATATGGACTTGAGTGATACTGTTATATCGTGGGCAGGTGTAATGCCAGCATATGGAGCAACGGAATTAATCTGGGAACTGAGAAAATTGTCTAAGCCTCTCGAAATAATGAGCAATGCAATGTTTTCTGCCCTAGAACTGGTGACTGATGAACTGACTGCCATGAGAATAGTGGTGCTTCAAAATCGCATGACTCTTGACTTCACCCTAGCGGTGAGAGGTACATGCGGTTTAATCCAGGAGGAGTGCTGTTCGTATATTCCTGACAACAAACACGAGATAGACAACCATCTTGAGGTAATTCAGCAGGTGTCAGCCATGACCAAACCAGAACCAAACCAATTGACGGACTTTTTCCAGAAATTGTTTGGGCGGTGGGGCAGTATCCTGATGAACATTCTGATTGCCATCTGTGTAGGAATAATCCTACTGGTGGTATATGTATGCTGCTGCATCCCCTGCATAAAAAGACTGCTTAAAGACTTTATAGACATTTCAGTTTCAGAAACCTTATATCAAGGTGCTGAACTTGAAGAATTGCTGAAAAACTGAAAAGGCTTTCATAAGTTTAAGCTGAATGACTCTCTTAACTGCAAATCCTGAGTAGGAAGAGGTTAGGGGAAGAAAAAACTGTTTATGCTTATCTTGAAAGTAGAATAAAAGTATTAAAATGGGGGAAATGTTAGAAAAATATATAATAGTAATATGCATGCTTAGTGCATTCGAGGTTTAAAAGGGTTAATACATTTATTCTGTTCACACTGCATGAATCTGCACACCTATTAGAAACTGAACAAGAGGCATTTCATTTCTGCTAATGTCATGCAAATAACAAGAGACATTTCATTTCTGCTAATGTCATGAAACCTAACGAAGAGATATTCATTTCTGCTTATGCCATGAGAAAGTATGCAGCAGCTAGAAGCTTTGATAAAGAAAACAATAAATGCTTGAAAGTTTAAACCATAGTCAGCATTACTTGTACCAAAGCTAGAAATGTACCTTGAATCTAGGCAAAATGTAACACATGTATTATAACTGCACAACTGAAGAATTGAAAAGTTAAGGTGGGCTTAAATAAGCCCAAGGCCAGGTTGTTTTTCTCAAAATGTTTTGCAAGCTAGCAAATAATCTAACCTAGTCAGCAATAAGTCTAGTAACATTTTCTGTAGAACAATACAGAAAGCTGTGTCTAACTACATCAGCAATAGAATAGTAACATTTTCTGTGTGACATGAAGAGAACTGTATAAGAATAACATACTGATCACCAAAGAGCTAGACAAACCTTGTCCCTACATGCTTTGTCTCCTTGCTGCAAGTAATAAAGGGTGCCTTGCTTGAACTTAACGTGAAATGGTCTTGGAAGTTTTTTCCTCTGACAAGTACATTCTTAAAAAGTGCCATCTGTTGCATCCATTGCTTGTCCTGCCTGTATTTGATACATTTGCTACTGCTCTACTAGTCTCTTTGATATAGTATCTACTGTTCTTCCTATTATTTCCTCCTGTTGCTACATTAGTTACTATTTTCCCAGTCATTACTTTACAGTTGGTTGTAATTCGAATCAATCTCTGACCTAAAACATCTAGTTTTCATTTACAGTGGTAAGATAAATGTGGTCTGCAGTAGGATTTAGTTACAGAACTCCACAGGTTTTAGATTCTTAGCTATACTGATTGATTTACTCCCTCACCTCCTCTCCTATAACTTGCACTGAGCTGCACTCATACAGAGTATTTGAAACAATCCCCTGACCAATTTGGTAAGCCCTAAACAGTTACAAAGAGCTGTATTGATTTTAGTATCCTCCAGGTGTTTTGAACAGCATTTTGTCATCAAAAAGGTAGAAAAATGCATTTATTTCAGTTGCACATATTATCTTATGTGTTCTAATGGATTCCAATTACAAAAATGAAAGTTCACTACTTCAAACTTGTAATAGGAAGCCTCACTTATGCGAAAGTTCACTTTAATGAAAGTGAACACCACAGCACAGTGGAGGACATAAAAAACAATCTATGTCCTCCACTATGGTGCAATAGTCATGGACCTTAGGGTTAGGGTAAGGGGATGGTTAGTAAAGCTATCCCCTTACCCTAACCCATACCTTAACCATAAGGTATGTGACTACCGCACCATAGTGGAGGACATTGCTATGTCCTTCACTGCACTGCAGTCATCACGGATCTTAGGGTTAGAGCACGGGTCATGGTAAGGGGATAGCCCTATGGGCTAACCCCTTACTATGACCTGTGCTCTAACCCTAAGGTCCGTGAGTACTGCACAGAAGTTCAGTACAACACCCGTTCATTGTACTGAACTTCCCGTAAGTACACTTTTGATTAAGTGCACTTTCCCTGCAGTGAGCATTCCATGCACTATTTTGAATTAGTGAAAATTTGATCTAGTGTATGGAACCCATTATAATATAGATTTGTATACTTTTTTCTCATCTTGCTTTACTTTTAGTCTAAACAGTATCTGCATAGATCTGCAAGTTGGACTAGCAACATAGATTTGTAATTTGAGTTGCAATAAGTGAGGGTACTGTGATTTACTATAGGACCTGTCCTCATGCAAACAATTACTGCTATACATTTGCCTAAGTACATTTACTGGCTGTTTCAGCCTGGTCTGGTTGCATAGATTTGTAGTCTGATTTGCAATAGTGGGAGTATTTTGATTATTGCAGGATCTATGTTACATATAGGTGCTCATATCTGGAGTTTTGTTAAATCTGCTAAATATTGTCTGATAATATCCACACTTAAAATTACCCTCTGTTTCTTATATCTACCTGTGTATGATGCTTTTATTAATGTTCCCCAGCTTCATTGATACAATACCTACTGTTTCTCCTGCAGTTTTCTCCTTTTAATAGCTACTACATTCCCTCCCATTGCTTTACAGTTGGTTGTAATTCAAGGCCACCTATAACCTAAGACTTTGTAGTTTGCATTCATATTTATGAGAGAATTATATGTTGCTGCAGAATCTAGTTTCATAAATGTATAAGTTTGAGTTCCTTATCTTTTTTGATTGGGTTTGTTACTCAGTTCCTCTTCTATAACTTGCGTTGAGTTATGCTTACCAAGGATATTTGAATCAAGACTATGAACAGTGTGGTAAGCCCTGAATAGAGAGAAAAAGATATATTGATGTTGGCTACCTACAGTCATTTCAGGTCCTGTTCTTCATCAAAAATAAAAGAAATAAATGTACTAAATGCATTGGAGTTGCTCTATAGTGGGCTGTTTGCACAATTTTTTTTATATAGGAATTCTTGTTAATCACATGGTCCACAATGCTCTAATCTTGTGACTGCAGTAACCTGCGCTAAGCACAATTACTACACTCTGAGCTGCAGTAAACTAAACATAGCCCCCGAAAACGAATTTTAGTTGTCTATCTCAACATGCAAATCCAGCTAGTACCACCATCTGATACCCTTCATCCCTGCATCATAAAACCAAATCAATTACCTTCCCCATAAGCTATAGCCACCCTTGAGACAATGTAAGAACTATCTCATGATGTTTGACAATCACCTATTACTTAAATAGCATAATGCAATGTGTGAAAAATGTATTTTTATAATGTCTTTGAAGGCCAAAATCTCACACACAGCCAAGTCATTAGGATCTCAGCAGTACAACACACAACACAACTCACCCCACTACTCATACAACACAAAAAGAAATCAGCAGTGCATCATACAACACAACTCACCACAACACTTATACATACACATGTGCTGTCAAATGCTGAGGTTCTAAAGTCAAACTTGCCTAAAACACAATGATCTCCAAAATGTATCAAAGGTATTAAATACTCTCAACACCACTTTCAGACTACAAATCCTACCACCTCACATAGCACTAGGTATCCCAAAGTCCTAGATGCTGAGCCCATAGCCAGACATCTACCCAATCAAATATTCTAATCATAGCAGATTCCATTGAATTTTAAACTTGCTAGGGTGATATTTGCTTGTCTGGTGCTAGGATTCATCATATCATGCATGCACTCAAGTCCTTGAATAATAAACACTAGCATGACTCTGCCATAGTACACGTAAGTGTTAATGACTTGAGATGTACATGTTTGGACTATATGAGCAGAGATTTGGTGGGAGTCTCTGTGAGTCCCTGGCATGTATGAGCCTAGCATGGAGTCCCATTATAGGATGTTACTGCAGTGTGTGAGCAAAAAAAAAATCATCTTCAATAACTTGCTTGCTGTTTGTTGTCTTCCTAAGGATGAACAATATTTGTCAACCTGGGTGGACATGATTGACACCTATCTTCTCTTGCTGCCTGAATACTGACTAAGACATTTTCCAAATGCCTTTTTAGGCAATGCCAGCCAGATTTATCAACCAGCAAAACTGCAAGAGCAAAGGATAATATGAAGGTGTTGCTTATTAATTATAGGAGCCTAAACAAAAACCATCTGTCCCTGTAAGCCCTCCTCACCTTGCAGGATGTAGATGGCTGCATTGTGACTAAGACATGGTTTAAATCAAAGGAGAGTACCAGGTTATAATGCTTCCACACATTTATACTGGTTACAATGCAGGAGAGAAATAAAGGTGGAGGACTCTCAATTTTTATCCAGAAGAGTCTTACATATAGCAGGTTAAACAGCATGGTACTTTAGAACTACTTCATGTCCAACTCGCCTTCATTAAAGTCCTTCACACATTATAGCTAGTTACAGAACTCCATCTATGACCCAAATAGAAACAATGCCTACTTTCAAGAATTAGAGTCACTCACCATTAAACCTGATACCATTTTCCTAGGGGACTTTTAACTATTGAACTACAGACCAGGAAACCCACACCATCACTAGGGCACAAGGACAGAGATTCCTGGACGTCCTTAATACAAATGCTCTGGATCAACTATTGAGAGTACTAATTGTGGAAAATGTCATCCTTAACCACATGGGTGAGTCATGCTCTGTCCATTGCATATCATCTTCACTCATCAGGCCAGACCATAAATCTGTTTTGCTTTTAATAAAATTGAAATCTGAGTTCTCAGTAGCCCATAGAATCACTAGAAATTTTTCCAAGACAAACTGCCTACTACTAAGTGATACCCTGGCAAGTTTAACCCCCCCCCCCACCCCCCCACAAACCCTGTAAATTCCTCTGATTATGCAGAATCATGCACCATTAACTTGTGCCAACATGTCAACAACTGCATAGAAGCAGCTTTACCCTGTATAAATAAACATAGGCCTAGCACCCAAAGCAATCTTCCCTGATGGAACCACAGCATTAAGAAGATATACAATAAAAGGAAGAAAATGTAGCCAAAAATCAGAGGAGTAAGTCAAAGCAGGTTACATCCACCATCATTAAAATAAATAAGACAAGTTTGAGGTAAAAATAATCACCCAAGCAACGGATAATCAGAGTCTTATTTACTTAAATCTGTAACCTTAAGAGCACTATACAGCAATGTGATAAGCTGATTGTGAATGATACCAACTAATCTGAAGGTGAAGACATAGCAAACTTGCAAGCTGATGAATTCATTTCCAACTTCACTCCTGTTTTACACCAATTACCCCACAAGAAATTCCATGGATTGGATAAATGATGACACAAGAAATCTTAAAACATTAGATCCAATGCCGTTTGGTTTCATCAAGGGTAGGTCATGCCTACTCAACCAGGTGGACTTCATTGAACCACAAGAAAGGCTGGTCATTAGCAGAGTACCTCAGGGCTCATCACTGGAGCTGACTCTCATTAGCATCTACTTCACTGAAGTCAAGTCTAGTGTCAAAGGCCTCTGCCCGATCAAGTATACAGCCGATTGTAAACTAAGTGCAGTTATTGAATCCCCCAAAACACAAATACCCTTAAAGAAGGCCTAACACACTGACAAAAACATTAGTACCAGTCATGGTTTAAAACTCAAAGCCAATAAGGACATTATACTTTCTTTCTGTAATATGGCCACCCCTGCAATTTACTCATTGATAGTACATCCCTGCAGGTAGACCCAGTGGAAAGGGATTTGCAAACATATGAAGAAATTGGCTTGACCTTTAACCATTCTTTATCTATTGTAGTGAGGAAGTTGTTCTATATTGTCCAACTTATAAGTAAAGATATAGTCATTGTACCATTATATTCAGTCCTCATTAAACCAATCATTGAATACAATGCCTCTTTTGTAATGTACTTGGCAGGCATATGCAATAACTGGAGCAAGCATAGACATTCCTCACAGAAAGAATACATGGTGTAGGCAATATATTCTGTACAGATTGCCACAACCTTACTCTTATACTTGATTCCTTACTGATTGTTGACTAATACTTGATCTCTTACTGATTGTTGAGAGGTGATCTATGTTCGGCCTGCAAATCATCCTGTGGTCCACCCTTAAATGGACCTGTTGCACATTTAGAAAACAAATAATATTAAAATCACTCAATGCATGAACCTAAACTTCCTCTGTAACACAAATAAAACTGTTGGGGGGACAGGACTGTGTCTCAGAGACCTCCCCTTCACTGGAATAGGCTTCCCATTCACATTAAGCAGAGTCTCCCTACACCTATTCAAATACAGTTTGGATCAGTGGATGGAAAATCATAAATGTACCCCTTGTCTGGCACATATGTCTCTATTAGAGAGAAGGGTACCTTGTAAATGCTCAAACACTCAAACCCAAGTAATATCTACTTCTACAAAAAATATGGGACCGAAATCTGGCCAATATTTTTGGGAAGCTTTGCTAGTCTTAAAAATGCCTATTAGGGTCACTAGCCTAGTAATCCCCAGTGATTCTATGATCCTATAGTATTACTTTAGAAGTAAGCACCTTCTCACCCAGAACTAATTCCTGTCCTATAGGTAGTATATAATTATAGTACTTGGAATTAAGTATGGTAAATTTAAACTAATGGGATAATCAGTTAGGCATATATATTTATTTATTTGCATTTGGTTAGCATGAAGTTCTGGCTGGGTTATGCAAGACCCTATTTCACTATGTGCCTGAGAAGAAAAGATCCCAAAACTTATTTAGTGAGAGAAAAGCTTGCAAAGAGATTATAGCAGCTCTTTTATGAGTACAAACAATATTGAAATATGATTACAGATTCAACATAATGTCTAGGAGAATATAGCAAGCAGTGGTTGCCAAAGAAGGAAAAGTAATAAAAAGGAGGATTGCTGTAGAGGAAGTAAATAGGGTAAAAGAGTGGGAACAGGAGTTCAAGAAGAGAAAGAGATCAAACGCTAAATGCTGATAGAGATCCAAACTCAGAAAGTGTGCAAATCTAGAAGTTTGATTGCAAAAGTGGATACGGGAGAATTGCATTATTTATGTGCATGATCAAGGTTACAGAAAATAAAATATTAAGGATTCAAATCAACACTTATGATACAAGCATGATTCTAGAGTTACTGTTGGGAAGAGACACTCTGCAGTTTGGGAGACCTAAGCAGTACAGGGAACAACTGATTAACCAGGAGAGGAAGATAAAGGTAAGACTTTAGAGTTAAGAAGATACATGTGATGATACCAATGAAAATATTTCTTGAAACTAGTTTAAATTTGAGGTTGCCTGAGTAGAGTTGGCCACACAGTATGAGTACAAGGCTCTTCCATAAGAATTTGTGGCCTTGTCCTTGTATGCAAAGTATTTGTCTTTAGTGTGGAGTTCTCTTGTGAGACAGAGCCACTTCATCAGTGAAATTAAGGAAGGACATTTGGAAGGGTGGTTCAGAATATCGTGGTCTACCTTCAGTTGGGTATATTGAAGATAGCTGAGAAACTTAACGCAGATGTTTTATGTAAAACGAGACAGTGTCAGATTGGAGGCAAATTTTGCTATTTTTTTGCAGCATTGCTCTAGTCTTTATTGTGTAGTATGATTGCTAGTGTAGATTAGTATGGCATAGAGTAGACTATATAGGAGGTAATCATTGGCTGTAGCCTTACAGTTTGTTCTGACAAGTTTGATTCTGGTTAATGCACCCAGTTGTTTATGAGTATTTTAAAATAATATCAGACATACAGAGATCAAGTTTTAATTTATTGCCCAGAGTAACTTGAAGGAGTTTAGTATTTGGGAAATATAATGCTAAATAAGTCTGGCAAATGAAATATAATCCAATGCACAGAAGATTATTAGCACACTATATGAAAGCAAAACAGTTTCTATGTAAAACTAATTGGAGTGATGTTTCACTGGAAGTATTGCAGAAGGAATGTAGTGAGTTTTGAAAGAAAATTCTTTAAATGCAAAAATGCAAAAAACGTTAAACTTCAGGATCAAGGCACACAATGTTAGGAGGATATATTTCCTTCAGAACAAAATACTTCATTAAGGTGAGTGACAAAAAATAATAATAAATGGAAAAGAGGTAAAACTAACTTTGAAAACTGAAATAAACAGGCTAGACAGGCAAATTAAACACAATGCAAGAAAAGATAAAAAAAAATTTGAAGAAAATTTATATAAAGATATTGAAAATAATGGGAAACAATTTTACAGCTACATAAGACGTGGTGGGAGCAAAGAAATGCAAATTGATAAACTGATTGTAGATTTTACAATTTATTCTCAAACACAACAGATTATAGATATGTTTACAAAATCTTACACAAAGCAATTTAGCTCCACCAGTAGGGTAATAAATCATCTTAGTAACATTATGACAACCTCAGACACTAAAACTAAATTTGATTATATTGAAAAAGAACTATGCAAACTGGCATCAAACCTGAGAAAATATCAGCATGAACTTACCACACCATGATACCAGGTATTCTCTGTCTTTTAAGTACTGGGAGATTCCTCAAGATTGGAGATGTGTACTTATTAAATGTATCTTTAAAGGGCAAGGAAAATAGAACAAAGCTAGGCCATATAAACCCATAAGTCTATTTTCATGTTGTAGAAAAATAATGGAGAAGGTTATTTTGGGTAAATTATTAAATGGAAAGGTTAGGAATTGAAACCTTACGTAAGTATGCATATATTAAAATAGATCAATAACTTCTAACATGATATTCTATAACAATATAATAGTTATAAATGAAAAATGGTGCTGTGATGTACTTTATATAGACTTAACTACAGCATCTGAATTGGTCATACAGAAATGATTCTTGGATTTTGGCTTGCAGTTATTAATGAATAGGGAACTGCCAACAAGGATGGAGTCATTTTCATAATGAGTAAGTGAGGGCAGACCATTAGCAGTATGTAGATCACAGATAAAAATAAACAGCAATGGGCCAAGTATAGAGCCTTGAAGGGCATCTCTGTTAACAGGAGGGGGAAGATTATGCTGTTTGCCACTTTCCACATCTACTTAGATAGCTATGGAAGCATTTGATATTGTTAACAAAGAGGATGAGAGGGTGAGTTTATGGACTAGTTTGGAATGAGATACTGGGTCAAATGCCTTTGAGAGATCAAGAAATGTGACTGAAATCTAAAGAATGCTATTATGGAGTAGACTGATGGTATTTACAAAACATATTAAAGTAGTTGTTGTGATGTGGTTAAGTTAAAGTCCATGCTGGGGGCTAGAAAGTAGATTTTGGTATAAAATACACATTATTGGTTGTGAGTGAACACATCTTTCCAGTATCTTTGATAGTGCAGGCAGTATGACAGTTGGTCTGAAATTACTAAGATCATTACATATGCCACCACTATGTACAGGTAATATCTAACTTTTTTTTTTAGATTTTGAGAACTTGGGATTGATTTAAGGACTTATTGATGAGTATGGAGACTAGGACTACTGCAGCATCTGGGTTGGGCTTAATGTGTTTGGCTGAAAGAGTGAGAGCTGCTAAAGTGGTCAGTTTAAGCTTATGAATGATATTTTTGATGGTTGTGGTTCATGCATGTTGTATTGTGAAAGAGGTAGAGTCAGTGCGATTGGAGTGGAATTAAGTAAGCAGATTATGAAATTGTGAGCTTAAAATGGCCTGCAAGGCAGTTAGCTTAGTATTCACCTATGAACCTATGAAATGAAATATCTCCTCCAGTGACATGTAAATGTTACTTACCTACATTTTTCATAATGCTTCTGTGTTTGTTTTGTAGCACTATACAACCCAAGCTAAGCCCGAAAATGGTCTTACATGACCAGTGCTCTATTCTGGTAATACAAATCACTAAATAAATAAAAATAAACAACTCTTGTCGTAATAAAGGGAAACATTTCTCTCAGAGAAAATTTTGTAATGCTTAACTCCATCCAATAGATTGCAGGGAGCTGAAAATTCACAGAGAAAGTCAAGAGAATACAATCAAGAAATAAGTTCTATGCTTTGAGAAAGTATGAAAGGCTGACATTGATAAACAGTTACAAGTTATACCAAATGAAGAGAGGAGTTTGTGTGGATGTCAGTCCATCTGTAGCCCCAGTCTATATATCTGATTATGTGTATATGTTGAACTACAACTACTAGCTGGGGCTGTATATTCTTTGTCAGATGCACAAGAGGACAAGAAATGTGAATGTCTGGTATATGACCAGTGATAAGTGTTCCACTAGAGTCATAAAAGTATTTCAGCAGATTTTCCTATTCACAAAGATTATACAGAACATTAGTCTCTGCCTATTGATGATGACTCCTTTTATATCATTTTCATGTTCAGTGCCCTAGAAATGATCTTAGGATGTTTATTTTTATTATTTATTCATTTATTGGCATTTGTTTTATGGGAAAGTTTGACTGGGCTATGACAGGATCATTTTTAGCATAGGTCTGGGGAGAAAAGTTTCGCAAATAAGTCTTACAAGATGTCATGCAATATAATACAGTACACTGCAATGCAATACAATACAAAGCAAGGCAAAGCAGCAAGTGTCAGCTATCACATACAAGATTCAAAAATTAGTATATAACGACAAATAGTACAGATACATCCTGGAAACCATTATACATAGTTACATTTCAGTTTTACTGTAGCAATAATAATGTTAAGAACTTCCATTAGGCTAACAAATAGGTGTAATAGAATGTGAACGGCAGATCATTTGGTAAGATTTTCTAGATATGGCTTAGCTTTTAGGTATTCTGATGAAAGCCCAGAATCTTAGATTATGCAAGAAGATATGTTATTTATACTGGGGTGGGCACCTGTCCTCTTAAAATAGACATGACAATAGTAGCACTTAGATATGCATCTAATACAAAGATTTGCTGAAATATGGCTCAGGAAGGCATGTGAGCATAGTTTGATGAAATAATACCCAGGCACCTATTGTGCTAAGTGGTTCTGCATTTCTAGGTCATGTAGCAAACTATCCGAGTGGTATAATGGCATGGCTGGAGTTCTCTCTATTCAATTTCAGTGGAGCCAAAATAATTTATGATTCAGTACCAGGATGAAATCTCTGGACTGTGAAAACTAATGTTCTAAGAAATATCATTTAACAGATACTGCAGTTTAATGCACAGTGATGATACTAGACACCAACACAATGTGTTTATGCAGGATTTACTGCTGTTGTTTGTCTTGAGACAATGAAACTTCTTCTAGCCATAGTCCCCCAGACTCAGTGATCATATCACTCCCCACAAACATATTCACCCAATGCATGTAACACACATACAACTTTCTAACTGATTTGAATTAAAGATTATATTAAGAAAAAACACCCTGATCACCAGCAAAGCATTTCATCCTTTCTGTAAAGGTTAACATTCCCTTAGTGTTTGAAAAGTCAGACCATCTCACCATCTCATGAAAAGTACAGTAATGTGTTTCCCTATACCTTTAGTTTTGTGACCAGACAATTTAAAGCCAAAATAGTAATGTCATGTATAGCTGTAAAGTAAATTTCCCTAAACACCATGATCTCTACCAAAGAAGCAAAACAACCATCTCTTATGTTGCAAAGCTCTGAACCAGTCAACTTGTTTTACACAAATCACTTAGAATGGATGTAAGACTTTGTAACTACTGAGAAGAGTCTGTCAGCAGTGCAGGTTATCCTACATAAACTTAATTATAAAGGTCGGTGTTCAGAAATGTCCGTATGATGCATAGTGCAGTACTCATGTAGGAGCCAAATTTGCAGTGGACTTCACCATGATACATTAGTTTTCTTATGTCATAAATGTATTGTAAAGTCACCCATTATCTTAATGAGGCCTCTTCTATTCAGTTTGTAAAGGTCTGCAATATTTATTTTTATTTATTTAACATTTGTTAACTGGGAAAGTCCAACTTGGAATGAAGCCAATTTTCAGCAGAGACCTGGGGAGAAACACTCCAGATGTATGTCTTTCTAACATGGGAGGAAGCCAGAGCACCCAGAGGAAACCCACACAAATGCAGGGAGGACATGCAGAGTCCACACCGAAGGCACTCTGAGCGAGAATCAAACCAGAGAACCTCTTGCTGTGAGGCAATAATGCTACCGCTGCATCACTGCGTCATCTCTGGACTATGTAGTAAGGCAGAAAGCTGCATAGTAATATATAAGCAGAGAACTTGTCAAGTAATGATACACCTCATATTTCAGTAAATTAATGCAAACTATAAAGGAAGATCACATAAACTCCAAAAACTCCATTTAATCCCTGAATAGTCAAAAATAAACTGGATTCCAAATTTCATATTATTTAGGAAATACACTGTACTATGAAAACCACCATGAAGGAGTTTTATAAGATTGAGGAACAAGGCTACAATGGCAGGTTTTAATTTAAATTTAAATTCTCTACAGCATGGTATAATCAGGCATGCCTTGTTTTGTAAAGAATCATTTTAAAGAAAAGATAAAATGAATATAGAAAATTGTAAGACACTTCAATAAGAACAGCCAGTACTTAAAAAGACAGTTTCTTTGGGAATGGCTGAGAATGTTGCATCATTAGCTTTCCTATAAGATAGAGAAGGGAGACATTATTCTAGTAAATAGACGTGAAGGATCTGCTTAAATAAGCAAGATATGCAAGAATCCTGCTCAGAAAAAATTGCAAATGTGTGTCACCAATCACGGCATATACTACAAAATAAAACAAATAAGACTGCAAAACTGTTTTATTGTTTAATATTTAAATTACTAAATTCAGTGGATATGGATTTTCAATATACAGTAAATTTCAACTAAATCAAAATGTATTAGATGTTAAAATGAGAAAGCATGATGTAGGCATATATACATTTTCCAAGCTTTTCTCTTGTGTTATAAGTTAAATGATACCTGTTGATCCTGTCCTCATTCAGGGTTGTGTTGCACAAGGGTTCTGTGCCAGAACATCGAGTTTTCAGAAACTCAAAATTCATATTGTCAAGACGATATGATTGAGTTTCTGAAAACTTGAACTTCAAAAAACAAAAAAAATGATACGTGCATACCCACACCCCTTGCATTTTATATATACCAACTCTGAGACTGCATTACATTGAGGAAAAGGGTACATTTCCTCACCTGAACTGTATCGTGATCTCCATTCAAAAGCTTTGAGTTTTCAGAAAATCGATCATATCATCTCAACACCGGAGAGAACAAGAACCTCCTGAGTCCATCTCATTTGCTCACTTAACCGAGTACAGTGAGATCATATTCTGAGTCTAGTGTTCACTCTACTTAATACAGAGAGAAGATTTGAGAAGGCCAATCCACTTAGGTTCTTCCTTCCTTCCTCTCTCCTTGCACTTTACTAACAAAAAAAATTGCACTTTATTCATCTGCTTTTACTGTATTTGTGTTTCCTCCTACTTTATTTTGCTTTTGCCTCTTCTTAAAAGTACTCAATTTTATTTATTCTGCTGCATTTATTACTGCTTGGTAGTAGTCTGATTAAATTGTAACTGTTATTCTAAGTCTTTTGGTTTAAGCACTTAAGCTTCATACCGGTTGTTTTACATTAAGAAGGTTTGCGGTCTGCAGTGTTGTGGCAGGACAGGTAGCTTACATCCTTCTAAGCTGGGAATTGCTGATTGAAGGCTCAGTGTCTGCTATTCTAAAAGTGTATTAGTTCTGGTTTAAGCACTTGGGCGTCAGGACAGTTATGCTACATTAAGAAGGTTTGTGGTCTGCACTCTTTTGGGAGGAGAGGCTGGATTCTGTCCTTCTGAGCTGGGAATTTCTGGTCACAGGCTTATTGTGCCTGCTTATTTGAACTGTTTCTTTCTGAAATTGTTGTGCCTTGTTGCTGTAGCATAGACCAGATTCAGGCCTGCTGAATCTAGCTTTGTTTGCAAAACTTGAGCACTGATCCAGGCCATCTTTTTTTGGAGAAGGTTCCCCTGCACCCTAGTAGTGGGAGTGTGCAGTTAGAACTTGTCTGATTGAAGACTGCTGAAACAGGGCTCAGTTCGAGCTTTTTTCTGGTTAATTGGGTTACTTGTTTAAATTGCACTTTATTCATCTACTTTTACTGTATTTGTGTTTCTTTCTACTTTATTACTAGGGGCATTGACTACAATTCTGATCTGAGATATATAACAATAAGTATCCCTTTCTGTGCATTTAAAGTGTTTTTTTTTTATTGTATCTACTTTACGTTCTGAAAAAAATATATATACTTGTTTCCCGCCTTTCTAAGCTAGTATAGTCCAGTTTTCAGGTTAGTGCTGAATTCAAGGCTGTGTTACAAACCTCTGTGTTTGCCCATACCTAAATTGGATAGAAGGAAGTTTCTCTGTTTACCTGTGATAGAGGGGAGCTCCCTGGAGGAGTGGTTTCAGCCCAAAATTAATAGCTTATTGGGCATTTTGGGGTAATTTCTATCTCTTTCATTTCTCTGATATAAAAAATGCATTTGCCCAGTTTTGCATGCCGAGCAGCGCTGGTTAGCTAGGGTATAACTATTCCCAGCTCCACAAAGTCTCCTCTTCAATTTTTCCCTTGGAACTAGACAAACTTTCAACTTAAGCACTCAAGCCATTAATTTCTCAGCTTGGCACTTGCTCAAAACTCATGGCAAGCACTTATAAACCCTAGCACTAGAATCCCCTATACTGTACAGAAGGACAAGGATCTCTATTCGACCTTATCAGCCATTCATTAAAACAGTTCACTGTACCTATCCAGGCATGTCCGAAGGGCAGTTTCAGGTATACTCTCCAGTCCAACTTGTGAATCTGGGCATTTTGAGGCAATGTTATAATTGCCTCATGTACACAGACAACCCTCTCCTCCTACCACCAAACAGTAATGCATGCGAGAGATGCAATTATACAGCCAAACTGGAGGCTAAGCTCTCTCAACCCAAGACTGGATCAGACAGTCAAGAGGAGAAGGGAAATATTTGGACCACACCACCAGTCTCACATAAACCCATTAAACCAGCACTGGCAAAAAAACACACATAAATGCACAAAAACATACTCTGAGGCTCTAAATAAAAATCTGCAAAAGCAACAGAGAACTGCAAAGCAGACATCCAAGCAACCTCCACCCCCAAACACAAATCTTGAAACACATACTTCACAAAACCAGTGTGCCACACAATCACAGCCCTTAAGGTAAAATAACATACCCAACATGCTAGTAATAGGTGACTCTATAGTCAGACACACTGACATCCCACTCACTAGGCTGAATAAAAAGAAGGTTACTATTAGCTGCTTGTCTGGTGTCAGGATCCGCCACATAACACAAGCACTCAGGTCACTCCAGAACAAGTACAAATATGACTCTGTCATTGTCCATGTTGGTGTGAATGACCTGAGCCATACCTCCATGGACTACATGAAAAGAGACATGGATGAGCTCTCTGATCACGTAGCCCAGGCCAGTATGACCTTGACCCGGAGTAGCATCCTGGCCTCACCAAGAATGATACCACGGTATAAAGAAAAAAATATAATTTTCAACAATTGGCTAAGTTTCTGGTGTTATTCAAAGGGGATCCAGTGTCTGTCTGCCTGGGATGACATGCTCAACAAGCCATGCTGCTTCACTAGAAACGGCTTGCACCTGTCACCCTTAGGCTTTTGAATACTGGCCAAGGCTCTTGCCACCCCCATAGTGCCTTTTTTAGGCAAGGCTCAAAAGACAAACCCACCACTGTTATTAGCACAAGTAACAAAAAACTGAGGTTAATGCTACTCAATGCCAGAAGTCTAAACCTCAAAATGCATGCACTCGAGGCACTCCTCAATATGGAGAAAATCGATATATGTGCAGCAACAGAAACCTGGTTTAAGGCTTCAGAGAGCACCCCAGCACTATGAGGATACAACTCATACCATACATTTCGACCACAGAACCCAGACCAAAATAAAAAAGGTGGGGGCGTATCCATATTCATCAAGGATACCCACACCTCCAGGTTAGTGGCACAGCAAGATGCTTCAGAGATCATCCATGTGCAATTAACAATGGGCAGAACTGCAATTCAAATTGTAGCTTGCTACAGATCACCCACCATGTCCCAGGGCCCCCTTTCCACATTTCTGGAAACACTGGGAAACATAAAGGTCCTACCAAACACCCTAATATTGAGTGATTTCAATTACCCAAGCATTAACTGGGAGAACTATTCAAGTACTAACTCCCTTGCCCAACATTTCTTAGAATTTATAAACTTAAATGCCCTGGATCAGCTGGTCAGCTCTCCAACCAGAGGTGACAACATATTGGACCTGGTCAGCCCCAACATGGGCGACCAGTGTTCCACACCGGAGGTCAACCCCTCTCTGGTTAGATCTGACCATAAACAAATCACTTTGGCTATCCATATTCCTCCCCCATCCCCAGACAAAGAAACCACCGTGAAAAATTTTCAAAAGCAAACTTTGCATTACTTAAGACCGAGGTGGAATATTTTAAAGCCTCCATGCTAAAGGATAACACTGTCCAATCTGCAAAATCCTTTACTAATGCATTCTACAGGCACATGCATGAATTGTGCTATCCCAAGCAAAACCAAGACTAAATCCTCCAAGAAAAGGAAACCAGTCTTATGGCCACCTGCCATAAACAAGCTATGCAATAGAAGGAGGAAACTAGTACAGAAAAAAAGAGTAAAATCCCAAGAATTGAAGACATCCTTAATCAATATCAGCAAGAAACTACGATCCCTCATAATATCATACAAGGCGAGCGTCTAAAGAAAAATTGCCAAGGACTCCAAAGATAACCACAAGGCATTCTTTAGCTATGCCAATAATCTAAGTGGCAATACTCAGATCTGCTCAGAGTTAGTGCAGAATGACACAAAATACATTGAACTGACCAATATTGCCAACATGCTGGCAGACAGGTTCAGTTTAAACTTTACCCCCCTCTCACCCCCAAAAGGGCCCATAACCATACCAGAAGAATGTAGAGCCCCTGAAATTACAGACACACAGGTTAAAACAGCCCTCTCCAAAGCCAAAAACACAGCAGCAATGGGACTGGACAGTGTCCCAGGCTGCGTCCTACATGAGCTCAAAGATGAACTAACCCCTCACCTAAACATACTGTTCAGACTCAGCCTCTCCACAGGCTACATACCCATAGAGTGGAGCACAGCAACAGTTATTCCACTCCACAAAGGTGGAGCCACAACAGACCCCGGGAACTATCGCCCTATAAGTCTGACTAGCTTGGTCTGCAAGGCTATGGAGCGCATCATCATGGAACTCATTAACAGAGACATTGGGAACCTCCAAACACTAGACCCTACCCAGTTTGGCTTTGTTAAGGGCAGATCATGCCTCCTAAACCTGGCGGACTTTTTTGAGACAGTTACCAAAGCTATAGATGAAGGAAAGGTGGTACACACAGCCTACCTAGACCTCGCAAAGGCCTTCAACACCATTCCCCATTCTAGTATTATAGACAAGCTCACCCAGCCTGAACATAAACCCTTATGTCACAAGATGGGTTGCCAACTGGCTCACGGACAGAACCCACATGGTGAGTGTTGCAAGAGCTAGGTCTGACTCTAAACCGGTTACAAGTAGCGTTCCCCAGGGCTCAGTCCTAGGAACCCTCCTGTTTGGCATATAATTCTCAGAGGTACAGGCAAGCACAGGAAGACTATGGCTGACCAAGTTCACAGATGACTGTAAAATAGGGGCTATAATTGACTCTCCAGCTGACACAGACATCCTCCAAAATGGTCTCACTGAGACGGATATCTGGTGTCAAAATCATGGCCTCAAGCTACATTCCAAAAAGTGCATACTCATCCCCTTTGGAAAAAACAAAGTGCCCACAAACTACCACAAAAGTGGTAGACCTCTTAATACAGAAAATGTAATAAGGCATCTGGGGACCCAAATAGATAGTAATCTCCCCTTTGATAATCACATTGCCAAAGTGGTTAGAAAATCCTTCTATGTGGCCCACCTAATCACAAAAGGGTTTGCATCCAGATCAAAAGAGGTCATTGTGCCCCTCTACTCATCACTCATCAGACCCATCATAGAGTACAATGCCCCATTTGGGATGTACCTTATAGACACCTGCAGCAGCTGGAAAGACCACAGAAGTACCTCACCAAGAGGATCACTGGCCTCAAACAGATGCCCTATGCAGCTCGACTGAAGAAACTCCAGCTGTACTCAATTGCATACTGCCTACTCAGAGGTGATCTCTGCCTGACATACAAGGCCATGTCCAACCCAGAACTGATGGACATGCTCCGCCTAAAGAAAACCTTATCCCCTCGAGCCACACGCTCTAGGGATCTAAACCTCACCACAACAACAAATAGGACATGCTGGAGGGATAGATTCCTATCCCAGAGACTTCCCATGGTTTGGAACAAGATACAAGATTCCAATCTACATTAGGCAGAGCTCCTCACTAACACTCTTCAAGAGAAACTTTGACGAGTGGATGGGAAACAGAAAGTTTACCCCGGGGATCACTTCAGTGGATCTGCTGGACAGAGGCACAGGGAACTAATCTAAAGGGGCGGTGAAAGCCAACACATTCTGGCTAGGCTTATAAATGCCTTCGGGCAGATAGCCTACAACCTACCTATGAACCTATGAACCATCAGGTAAATACTCAGAAAAAAATTATCAGCGAGTCTGCAACAAATATTTAAGATGCTGGTTATAGGGTTAGTTAAGTATTGAGTGAAAAGTAATAAGGTATACAAGGGTACATTTACAGTTTATAAAGAAAATCTTTGGCATTTGGTACTTCTCCTTAATTAAGCATGGTGGAATCAGAAACTGTTGCAATTACAATTCCTAAAAAAATTAAGCTGGGAGGGGGATGGGGAGTGCGCACACTACACAGATTGCAAGCATAAAAAACACATTATATTAAACATAACTATTCAAGCCAAACAACATTGCATATTGAAATGCCGATTAAAGGGAAATAAACATTTATACACACGTTTTTATGTATAAAGTGTTTTGGCAGGTTTGCAGATAGCTTGCAGGTGAATTTTGTTGTTTGAGTCCCGAGTTTAAAATCATCCAGGGAGCACCTTGTAGTTTAGAGATGGGGGGGTAGCAGAATTAAAGGAGAAAAAGAAGCAAGAAGAAGCAGGTTAGAAGGAGAGAGTAAATAACTATCACACTGAGTTACATTAAACACAGCAGTTTATTTTAGTAGGCATTAAGTAGAGTTTGAAAGACAAAGTAGATACTGGGAAAAGTTACAATAGTATACAGATTACATGAACAGCTACAATATTATGCATATTATAGCATTCCTGCAATACAAGCCTTGAATTGACATCATGTAACTTTAAATACTTTCAAATATCTAACACATAGTTCATATTAGAAATAAACCAGATTACAATTTACATTGGAATAAAGTCCTGACAAAATAAAATGCCTTCTCAGAACTATCACATTGCTCAGGTAGAAACTTGGACTAAAATACAAAGTGTAACAGTATACAGAATCCAAGCTACCTCTGCAGCACTATGTACAATATACTATGCATGCACTTAACAACAAAGATTTTTGTTAAATAAGATGCTTACACAGAGCCATCACTTACTACAGTTATACAAAAACAAAACATAATAAATAAAAGAATAATAGGGCAGACCAGAGTTTACAGAGACCAGAGTGAAAGTGAAAATGGAACACAGCATGGTGCCAGCAAGTATAGCATTTGAATGGAGCAAAGCATCATGGAAGAAGGCATCAGAACACAGGGTTAAAGGGGGACAGGGAAGAAGAAGAAAAACTAAGAATAAAACAGGGATATATGACACCCCAGAGAACAAGAACCATCAGGTAAGTACTCAAAAAAAAAAAACTATCAGTGAGGCTGCAACAAATCTATTTAAAATGCTGGATATAGGGTCAGTTAATTATTGGATGAAAAGTAATAAGGTATACAAGGGTACATTTGCAGTTTATAAAGAAAATTAGCTTAAGGTCAGTTGGTACTCCTCCTTAACTAGTGGAATCAGAAACTGCTGCAAGTACAATTCCTAAGAAAATTAAGCTGGGAGGGGATGTGTGTGTGTGTGTGTGTGTGTGTGTGTGTGTGTGTGTGTGTGTGTGTGTGTGTGTGTGTGTGTGTGTGTGTGTGTGTGTGTGTGTGTGTGTGTGTGTGTGTGTGTGTGTGTGTGTGTGTGTGTGTGTGTGTGTGTGTGTGTGTGTGTGTGTGTGTGTGTGCGTGCGCAAAACACAGATTGCAAGTATAACAGACACATTATATTAAATACAACTATTCAAGCCAAACAACATTGCATATTGAAAAGCAGATGAAAGGGGAAACATATATTTACAGACACTTTATTTTGTATAAACTATTCAAGCCAAACAATATTGCATACTGAAAAGCCGATTAATGGGGAAAAATACATTTATACACAGCTTCTTTTGTATAAAAGTGTTTTGGCAGGTTTGCAGAGAGCTTGCAGATGAATTTTGTTGTTTGAGTCCCGAGTGTTGAAAATCATCCGGGGGGCACCTTGTAGTTTAGAGATGGGGGTAGCAGAATTATGTAATGTACACACTCCCAGGGAAATACTAATTAGGGCAGACAAGAGTTTGCAGAGACCAGAGTGAAAGTGAAGTGAATATATGAATGACCCTGAATCATTATATGCAGTTTCTAATACCAAACAGCAGCGTAAACTTTACTCTCCATGACCTCTCATTGCACTCCTAAATATACAGTTATCATTGCATTTATTATAACCTATCTTAGCACATTCTATTGCTCCAGCATGTGGTAATAGGTAGTTGACAACAGTAGTAACAGTAGCTTATTCTGTGTGAACATGACTTCCTTCAGAGTTGCTTGTAATGTATAATGTCTAATTATTTAAATGATTTATCTTATTTTGTCATCTCGTTTTTAATTTTCATGTTTCCTCTGTGTCTGAAAAAAGAACAGAAAGTCCAAAGAGTACATTATTACTTAATGTTTGAATAATTTAGTAAATTAAATTTAAAAAGCAAGATATTCCTTACCACATTTCCCCACACAAAAGACAGAACTCAGTACTTCAAAAACATACTTTACAGATATGCATGTGCATTCATTTTTATACAAAAGTACCTATAATGACAAAGAATTGAACTATAATGAAGTCCAGCTCTCAAACCAAATATTAATGTTATTCTTTGTTAATGCATGCCCCTTCAACATAATTTGTTCAACCATTCTGGTTCTTCACTAAAATGCATAAAAAATGAATATATACGATATGATTCGTGATGCACACTAGCCGTTTATGCACAAATTCTGCACCCTGTGCTTGAAATAAATAGTTAAGTTGAACTGTTATAAATGAATGGTATAAGTAATTATTTATTGAGAAATTGTTTTGAAAAGTTGTCAAGCAAAGTACTGGGGCTAGGTAGTTATACTCTAATGAATGATGAAGAATAAACGATTTGAAACCTATATATCTTGCTTTCAGAGAAACATTTCTAAAATGACACATGCCATGTAGGAAGCAGGCCCTAAGGGCTATAGCCCTCTTTAACAACTTGACCAGCATTTTAATCAGGACTATTATTATTGTGCATTTAAAACAATATAGGAATAAAAATAAGAAAGGTAGAGGTAGAGGTTCTTCCTCATGTTTTCCATATTTGTATGTTAAATGCACAACTTGGATGAAAACAGAAAAAAAATTCAATTGTGGTTTTTGATACTCTGCTGTGGAAATAAAACAACCCTGATAGCTCTTAAATCCATTCAGCTTTACTCTTCTACATATTAAAATACGTTTTAATTGTATAATATAAAAATGTGTTACTGGGATACATCGTGCCTGTTGATGGCAGCTGATGCTTTTTCCATTCATGGTGGGTGATATGATCTAAATCTTGCATCAAAAGTGACCCAGCAGCAATGGTATAATGTCACACTACAGTCAGATGTGTCAACAAAATAGCAGCATTGCTGAAATTAGCCCTGCTACAGTGACCTCAGTGAAGTGTGGAAGCCTTGAATCTGTTTTTTTTCTTTTTGCTCTGTTGTACTATCTTTGTCTCCCACTCACAAATGAACTATGTCTGAGAAGGCTAAATATTCAGAACCAATGGCCCTGATTCAGACACAAGTTTCACTCATTAAAACAATATGTTTTTTTCAGTTTAGAGGTTTTTTTTTTTTTTTTGTGGTGGGTGGTGTTACTTTAATATGCTGGATTTCATTCAACTCCTGAGTTCCTTGCATCTAAGTTTCTTTCTTTCCTTGTTTAAATAATGCATAAGTAAAATAAATTTGCATTTTAGTTGCAGTAGATATATATTTTTTTCTTTTGAAATACTGCATGGGAAACATTTATTTTTGCAGGCTTTCTTGAAACATTCCAACAGCCAACTTCCTTTTGGAAGATATTGACAACCAAAATTAAGATGATTAGTGCATGTTATTATAATAAGATTCAAAAGTACATTTAACATGTGCCCAGTGGATTGGCTGACTGTGTGGTTTGCTGGGCAAAGGCTAAAAATGCAGATGACTTATCTCCCAATACTGCCAGTATGATGGAGAAGCAGAAGGACAAAACCACCACCGTAACAGATACAAGCATACAAAATCTGAAGGTAATGCTACTCAATGCTACAATTCTAAACCTCAAAATGGACACTCTCGAGGCACTCCGAAAAATGGAGAACATCCATATCTATGCAGTAACTGAGACATGGTTCAAGGCTCCAGAGAGCACCCCTGCAATACCAGGCTACAACTCTTAACACACTTTTTGGCCACAAAACCAAGACCAAAACACTAAAGGTGGAGGAGTGTTCATATTCACCAAGGATATTCACACCTCCAAGCTAGTTGCCCAACAAAATGTATCAGAAATTCTATGTGTGCAACTAACACTAGGTAAGACTGCAATCCAAATTGTAGCTTGCTACAGATCCCCCACCATGCCCCGAAATTCTCATTACACCTTTATAAACATACTGGAAAATATTAAGATACAACCAAACACCCTAATACTGGGTGATTTCAACTATCCTGCCATTAACTGGGAAAACTACTCGGGTACCAACTCCTTTTCCCAATGGTCCTTGGAATTCATAAATTCCAACACCCTGGATCAACTAATCCATTATCCCACCAGGGGCTCCAATATCCTAGACCTGGTCATTACCAACATGGAAGATAGATGCTTCACACCAGTGGTCACCCCCTCATTGGTCAGGTCTGACCATAAGCAAATCACCCTCATCCACATCTCACCCCCACCCCCAGTAAGGAAACCTCCTTAAAAAACTTCTCTAAAGCCAACTTCATGCTACTGAAATCAGAAGTGAAAAACTTCATGACACCCATGCAGATGGGATCTGAAAGTTCGACTGCAAAATCCTGCACTAAGGCACTGAACGAGCATATCCACTCGTGCATGAATCGTGCCATCCCAAATATAACCAAAATGCTCTCCTCCAAAAAAGGAAGCCAATCTGGTGGTCCTCTGCTATAAACAAACTATACAACAGAAGGAATAAACTGTTGCAGAAAAGAGGAAAATCCCAGGATGCAAAAAACTCCCTTACCAGCCTCAGTAAGAAGCTGAGATCCCTCATAAAATCCTCAAAAGCTAGTTACGAAAATAAAATTGCCAAATATTCCAAAGACAACCACAAGGCATTCTATAGTTATGTCAAGAATCTAAATGGCAATGCTCAGATCTGCTCTGAGCTTCAACAGAATGGCATTAAATATACTGATCCCAAAGATATTGCCAATATCCTGGAAGATCGATTTAGTGCCAACTTCACCCCCTCTCACCCCCTAAAGGGCCCATCTCAATACCAAAAGATTGCTAAATTCTGATAATCATGGCCACACAGGTATAAACTGCACTCTCCAAAGCTAAGAATACAGCATCCATGGGACCAGATGACATCCCAGGCTGTGTACTACATGAACGACAAAATGAACTGGCACCTCACCTAAGTGTCATGTTTAATCATAGCCTCACCTCAGGCTTCGTGCCCACTAAGTGGCGCATAGCTACAGTTATCCCACTCCACAAGGGAGGATCCACCTTGGATACCGGGAACTACCGTTCCATCAGCCTGATGAGCCTGATCTGCAAGCGCATGGAACGCATTATCGTGGAACTTATAAACAAAGACATTGGCAACCTTCAAACACTGGACCCCACCCAGTTTGGGTTTGTGAAGGGCCAATCTTGTCTCCCAGACCTGACTGACTTCTTCAAATCAGTCTCCAGAGCTGTGGACGAGGGTAAGGCAGTCCACACAGCCTATCTGGACCACACCAAGGCCTTCGACACCACCCCCACTCTGGAATCACAGATAAACTTACTAAGCTGGGCATAAATCCCTACATCACTCGATGGGTTGCCAACTGGCTTACTGACAGAACCCAGACTGTAAAAGTAGCCGACACCAAATCTAGCTCCGGACAAGTGACAAGTGGAGTACCTCAGGGTTCAGTCCTGGGACCACTCTTCTTTGGCATCTACTTCTCTGAAGTACAGGCCAACACTAAGGGACTCTGGCTAACAAAGTTTACAGATGACTGTAGACTGGGAGCCATTATTGAATCCCCAAATTATGTGGATATGCTACAAAAAGGCCTTACAGAAACAGATGCCTGATGCCAGAGCCATGGGCTCAAGCTTAATGCCAAGAAATGTATAGTTATCCCCGCTGGAAAAAAACATGTACCCATGAATTACCATACAGGTGGCAGTACACTAAACATTGAAAGTGTGATGAGAGACTTAGGGACACAGGTGAGACAGTGGTCTCACCTTCGATAACCACATTGCCACAACAGTCAGGAAATCCTTCTATGTGGCACACCTCATCACTAAGGGCTTTTCACCCAGAAAAAAGGAGTTCATTGTTAAACTGTACTCATCCCTAATTAGACCCATTATAGAGTATAATGCCCCATTTAGTATGTACCTCACAAGACATCTGCAACAGCTGGAAAGGCCACAGAAATACCTCACTAAAAGAATCACAGGCCTAAAGCAGATGCCATATGCTGACCATCTGAACAAAACTCCAGCTATACTCTGTGGCATATCATCTACACAGAGGCAATCTCTGCTTAACATACAAGGCCATGTCAAACCCTGAGCTGTTGGACATGCTCCACTTAAAGAAATCCCAATCCCTCAGAGCCACAGACTCCAGGGATCTAAACCTTGTCATCACAATGAACAGAACATGCTGGAGGGATAGGTTCCTGACCCAGAGACTCCCCATACTCTGGAATAGACTGCCCATACATGTCAAGCAGAGCGCCTCCTTGGCCCTCTTCAAAAGGAAGCTTGATGACTGGATGGGAAATAGGAAATTCACCCTGGGGATCATGTCAGTTGCCCTGCTAGACAGGGGTCCAGAGAAGTAAATATTGTGGGAAGAAATATCCAGGGAATTGTTATGGCTAGGCTTGATAGGCCCTAGGGCCAATAGCCTAGTACCAACCTATGAACCTATGAACCTAAGTAAGCAAATAAATACATAAATATGAAAAAACATTTTATCGGCAAATCTCAGACATTGTGAAATACTTGTTGATGTCTCTCTTTTTTTTCTCTCTCTGTAGATATATATATATATATATATATATATATATATATATATATATATATATATATATATATATATATATACACATATACCTGCTACAACAGATACTACAGATACCTGCATCCTACTATAGTAACCACTGTCTCTCACTTGCTGAACTGGGATGGCTTGAACTCCCTCACCTCCTTCAGTGGTATCAACTCTCACTTGCTCACAAGCTAGTAAACCATCCACTAAATGTCCCATCCCTCCAGAATCTACTCCAACCCTATCGCACCACCAGACCACTAAGATCCAGCAACAAAAATCACTTGCAGATCACTAAAGCAAATAACTATTCTCTTGCGCCATAGCCAAATTATGGAACTTACTCCCACCCACAATTACCTCCTTACCATCATGTACCCACTTCAAAACTTTACTAAAAGCGCACCTAAAAACATGCTGGCTATGACCTTGCAACTCCCACTCTAATATCATCCACCCCATCCAACCACAACCTTTCTTTCCACTCCACTAACTAACTTGATTATAGCAAGCTCAGATGCTCATAAGCCTAGTACTTATTATACAGCAGGAACTTCTCATTGTAACATTTGTTAATGTCTGTTATGTACTTCACAGATAAAGATTCTAGTTGTCTACTGATGTACTTTGTTCTTCATCTGTAAATATATTGTAAGTAATCGCTATGTTAAATTGTTAATCGCTATGTAATCCAATGTAACTACTGTCTGTTTATTTTACTGTGGAGCTTTTCTCCCCGGGCCTCTGCTGAAAATGGACCTACGTCCAGTCGGACACTCCCGGTCAACAAATTTAAATAAATAAATAAAATAAAATTAAAAAAAATATATATATATATATATATATATATATATATATATATATATATATATATATACACACACATACATATATATATATATATATATATATATATATATATATATATATACACACACATACATATATGTACTATGAAGACACAAGCTCAAATGTTTTATAGCTGGACATTTTCTCTTAACAAAATTCTAATTTAAAAATTATGGACAGGATTCATATCCTCCCTGCTGGGTCATGCTAAGCCTGTTTGTGCAATAATCAATGACAAACAAGGTGTGTGCGACTCAGAAAATACTATGACATTGCTGGCTTGGATAAGGGCTTAGTAGGGATATCTGCCATTGACCATATAATGAACCATGCTAGATGCTCATAAAGTAAAAAAAAAAGAAAGATTCAGAAAAGCTTAAATAATGAGCAACCATGCCACACCCGAGTTAGCAACGAATTGGGCCATATGCTCAGATGTAGCCCAAGTAAAACTGCAAAATATGTTAGTAGCTGCTGTAGCTATTATAAACTTGTATTTGGAAGAGTTTTGTATGGTACTGGTACTTCTGATGGTGCAAATTGTTGTCTAGAAAAGTGTAAGGTCTTCTGACCATGCTTAACTGTGCATGGCCTCCATGAAATTAACATAATGAACTGCTACAGGGTGGACACAGACACCATACAACAAATAGTGGGCACATATTACCCTAATCTGTAGCCCTGGGAGAATCATGTAGATCTCATCCTGGTGAATACAAAGGTATGTTTTGTTTTACTGGGACTTTTCAGTGACCAAATGGGGACACACCAGGGGATTCACAGACTCCTACTTCCAGATCTACCATTTCCTCAAAGCAATGCTTTAGCATGTGGAGGAGCATATGCAGTTTCCATGTACTCCAGAGGAAAGAGCTAGCACTCAGTGAGACTTCTATGTTATAGCCAATTTCATTGATGTACTATGGACCAGAGACTGCACCTACATTGAAATAAAGGCCCCACCTAGTGAACTGGGAAGGAGATACATAAACTGCAAAGAGTATTACTCCATCAACTGCCGGGTGGTCTGTAATGTACATGGAATCAGCTACACTGTGTGTGTGTGTGTGTGTGTGTGTGTGTGTGTGTGTGTGTGTGTGTGTGTGTGTGTGTGTGTGTGTGTGTGTGTGTGTGTGTTGGCCACCTTGGTGGTTTTGACAAATCACCCATATGGCACATCTGCAAACTGTACCAAAGCTTTGTAAGGGTGACATTCCACAGGGACATCTATTGGGTTATGCTGGATATGCCCCAGAACCGTGGTTTAAGATGCCAATGAGAAATTCACAAAATCCCACAGAGAAAAGTTACAACTATGCCCATTTACAAATTAGAAATATCAAAGAGAATGTGGTTGGGTTGATAAAGTGATGCCAGGATGCAATCTGTTGGTGCCCTGCCACATGACCCTGCTACATGTGCCAAAATACTGACTGTGTATGCTATGCTGCATAAGACATTGCTTAGAAAATAGTTACAGGTAGAGGCAGCTAAGGCAGATGAGGAGTCAGAGGAACCACCAGCAGCAGGGGACAACCAGACCACATGGAGGAGAGCAAAATATACCAAGGCACTAGCTGAGAGGCAAAGAATTTCAAAAAATCTTACTGCATAAGTTATATAAGAGCTCAGCAGATACAGACAGCAACAATGATGCATAGACACAAACTAGACAATACTTACCCATGCGTTGCTTGGCTACTCGTGTACCAAAGACAGGAAGCTTGAGGCAGACATTCTTCCAGAAGCCATGGCACTCTTATCATCATTTGTATGGATGAGTGAGCAAGCTTTCCTATACAACTGCTACAATACTGAAACAGATTTAGGTAATAATTAAAAATGCTGAGGTATAAACAAGAAACCAACCTTTGCCTACCTGTGCAGTAACAGGCACTCTGTGCATCAGATATAAGCAGTCCAAGTCGCATACTCTTCTAGAGGTCAGAGCACTGTTATCATCATTTGCACAGGTTGGTGAGCAAACTTTCCTACATAGCTTATACAATACTTTGTGGCAAACAGGTATAAAAAATGATGCTGTATACACATGAAAAACAGACTGCATGCCCATGTATCACCTGGTTACTCTGTGCATTAGACATAGACAGCCCAAGTCACAGACTGTGGAAAGGGCATAGATAGCTGTCATCATCAACTTGGTGGTGGGGGGTGTTACTAAAATGCAGGCTTTTCACAGAGAAGAATGTGAGTGTGAGATCTGAGGTATAAAAAAATGGTGAAACAAAATGAGGGATGGGCAAGTTTGGCATAGTGGTAAAGGTCTTCATCTCATAGATATAAGGTTACAGGGTTTGATTCTGACCTCTGGTTATTAGCTAGGCTTAAAATAGCCATTCACAGCATTTAGCCTAGTATTCACCTATGAACCTATCTACTCTTAAGACCTGTATGTCCAGGTTTGTGGTATGTGTCTAATGTGTGGAAGTCCTTCTTGAATTGTGTTTCTGTGAGGAATGATGTTCAATGTGGATTAGTGTACATGCCTGCAGAAACACAGCCCCATCATGTGTGCCATCCCTAATCTTTGACATACTGGGTAAGTCCAAGCCATGCACAGAAGGAGATGAAGTTTATCATGCAGGCCCGCACCCACGAAAACTGTCTCTGCCAGAACACTCACTGGATGTTCCACAACTCTGGCTAGAAATGAGTGTGCTACCTGAATGTGAATAGTGCCTGCTGGAGGAGGTGTCAGTATGACTATGTCCAAGTCTACCTCTCATCCATGGTGTCTTCTGAATGTAGACACACCCATAATTGATGTAGCAGTAGAAGTGCTATCATTGAAGAACTGGGACTTGTGATATACATGGCTACATCAGACAACATCTGAGGATGCATTAGATAACTACTCACCCAACAGACAAACCAGAGAAGATACTGTGTGGTCCAATGTGTCATTCATCCTGATGAATGAATCACACATGTTACATGTAGTCCTGTATGTCACCATGTACAGCCTGCAGTGGTCTCCCAACACTTTCTGAGGCCCTGGTGGAACTCACCTATTCCTCCACAAAGGCTCTGGACATATGTTGGGTGTCAGCTACTGACACACCAATCTCAGGGAGAGGGAGGTAACCATACCTCCTGTGAGCTCTTCTTTCAGACTCCCTGTGCATTGCCTCCTGACCACAATGGCTAAGTGGAGATTTAGATATTTCAGCAACTTGGACCACCACACTATCCTGATCTACATTTAACCCATGCTCCTCTTCACTCTCAGATGCTTCTGCATTATGAGTTTGTGTAAGTAGACAGATTGTATCCATAGGTTGGGGGTGGGGTTTTGTGGTTACACTCCGTGCATCTGACATAACCCCTGCAGCCCCAGACTGTACCTGCTCATCTCCACTATCTTCCTCAAAGGCTAAAGATCCCGCAATGTCAGATGGGGTAGTTCCGCAATGCTGATGCCAGATTATGCTTCACCTGCAAGTATACCAATAAATAAATAAATACAATAAAATAAAATACTTTGTGTAAGTGTGCCCTAACACCACAACTAAACATGCAAGTGTTGTAATTTCAATTACTAATAAAGAAAACTACCACATGCTAGAATGGCCATACCTTGTACAGGTGGTCCATGCACCCCAATGCCAGATGTACTTATATATAATATGTGAGACAGGTATTATAAGCATTCATATGACTAGCAATTGCAAATGTGGGACTTTGTAAAGGTAGAAATATATACTTGAGACATCACAAGTTGAAATCCTCTGGGGCCTGTTCAGCTCCCAAATCCAGCACAACACTGTGAAACTCGGTGAATGTGTCAGTGTCCCTGAGTGATAACAGAAACTCCTCCATATTGGTAAAAGGTGGTATGAAAGATGGCCCACCACATGTAGTCTGCTCGTCCCATGTCACAGCCTCCTCCATGACAATGGCCGTATGTGTCAAATCACTACCTCTATGTCAGACTATTTCATAATTATTACCGATGGTCCCCAACAGCATTCACATTGTCTTCCACTTGCTGCCATACATGGTCATGGAAGGGTTTGTCAGAATGCACTGCAATGAACTGTCAACCATGGAAACAGAGGGCCTGTAGTATCACCACATACTTAAATTCTGTAAAATGAGCCATTAGTAGTATTCAGCTTAGGCATATTCCTATTATGGATAAAATCATAGACATCAAATGCCAGATTACTACACTGGTGGTAGAAAATGTAATAATTTTGAAATATATATCAATATACCCTCATCTAATGGCTTACTAGAGTTTAGCATAGCTATATTCTAAAAAAATACAACCAACAGTCTAAAGTCCAAACACATGTGTCCAACACCCAAAAAGAATAAAAATTCACAGTTACAGGAGTATCAGGTTATCAGACATCTCCTGAACAAAACAACAATATAGAAAACACTGAACATAACCTTGCATGGACAGCACTTGAGCACACATATTGATTTGCCCACCATTACAGTGACACATGCCAAAAGGTATTCATCTCTACATATCCAATTCTAAAGAGTTTTGTTGACAGGCTACCAAAGGCACTATGCATATGTGTTCCACTATACTGATTAAAGATATATCTTATGACTTTTATGTTAAACAATGCAGGTAAATAGCACAAAGTAAATAAATATCAACACTGTAGAATGATGAAGTTGTATGAATCAAGACATACCTTTAAATAATGTGAAAAACCTCTGTAGTTCATGAGCAATTGTAAAAACACTTTCCTCCTTTAGCACAAGGAGAAGAAAGTCATCGTCTATAGTGCAGCAGAAGATCCCTATTCCATGTTATGCTTACAAGGTGTAAATACACCTCAATGGACAGATGAAATATGCCAATTAATTCTCAACTCATTATACTCTCAGAATCACTCAATTTATGTGATATGCGAATTAGGTAAATGTGGTGTTGGAGTTGCCATGATGTCAAGCATCTGTCTGAGTAGCACAGAAGTTGAGATTCAGTGTTTGGCAAGGTTATACCTTCCAAGTGTTCAAAGTGAAGGTGGAGGTTTTGTCACCCAACAACAGTTGGCAAGGTTGGTGGAGAAGATCATGAACAGAAACCTTGTTGCTCAAATAGTCCACATGGAAAAAATCTCCAGCACATTGATGAATCACTACACAGTCCAGCACTGCCTAAGGTTTCTGAGGCATGAGACAGTGGTGGCAGCTATGAGGGTGAGAAATAATGTCCCAGTGTGCATACATTGGAAAGGGAAGCACCTCCATACACCTATATCTATCCTGAGTTATGGTTTTCTCCTCTCTCTTGTGTCCATCACCATACCTGTCTTAAATGCCAGTCCTTTTAGTCTGCCCTTGCTACCAAAGCACCCCTATATTTCTACCTCTGATATCCTTTACTTCCTTTTCCAACTTTCCTTTCTCTCAGTAAAAGAAAAAGGGCACCTGTCCCACAAGAAAATAATATCCAAGACGTGACTCTCCACTTCATCTATAAGTGAGTATTACACACCTCATTTGGTCAGACCACATTGTTATTGTCACACACTATTTATGATGTACATATCCAAAAGTGTCTAAATTATGTGTGTGTGTGTATGTATGTATATACATATATATATATATATATATATATATATATATATATATATATATATATATATATATATATATATATATATATATATATATATATATATATATATATATATATATATATATATATGTATATATATATATATATATATATATATATATATATATATATATATATATATATATGTATATATATATATATATATATATATATATATATACATACAGACACATTTTTAACTTGTGAAAAGGTGGACAGATATGATCCTATCCCAGCTCCATCTTGATCTATCCTGACTTACTCCCCTAGTGTCCTGCTCTCTGCTTGCTACCTATTTTCATCTCTGTCCTGTCATCCCATTTCCCACCTTTAGATTGGTCAAAAAATAGATGAACACAACACACATGTGCATAAGTGGCTAATTAATAGAAATATCTGTTTTTGTGCTCATCTGTTGGGCAATGCTTAGCATCAAGCAGTAGATCCAAATAACACGTGAAAGAAAACAAAAGCTGGATAAACTCCTGGTATACACCTCAAGCGAAAAAAATGAAAAGACCAATGGTTAGACCACAGCTGAAGATAAAAATGGAATAATCCACGTCAGGAAATAAATCACTTGCAGCTTCACAGTAGTGCCCTTTATAAAACCAAAAGTTGTAACTAAGATGTAGTAGTCAAGGTAGGAAATGGTTAATTTGCAGTTTCACACCACTTTATTAAACAAGAGTAAGCGCTTTCACGATCTAAGTCAGCTGATCACTTCTTCAGACTCATAAAAACAGTTAAAACATTGGTATTTAAAATATGGTTCAACCAATGAAAACACATATAGAACTATGACATAGACTAATTAAAATTGCATACATCAGCACATTAATTTGCCTTATATTCTGCATAAGATGAAATAAAATATACATATCACAGACACATTTTATGTAATAATCTATATTACTTAATGTTTTAGTGGTCTGGATTTTAAAAAAAGGTTTCAAGGAAACAGCATTGTTCAAGTCCAGGAGACCTATCTGCCTGAAGTAATAAAATCCATCTTTGTTCTGCTTCCTCTACCTTATTCCTTATATCACCTCTCCTCTTACTTTTATTTATTATTTCTAAAACCATGAAATTAAAAATATGTTTCCTATCTTCTTCTTCCACATGTTTTGCTAAAGCACTTGTGTCTTTTTTATTTCTTATATCTCTAAGGTGTTCAAGGATACGTTCCTTTAGACACCTATTGGTTTTGCCTATATAAAAGGCATGACAGACAGTGCAGAAGCTGAAATAAACCAACTTTTGTGTTCTGCAGTCAGCATAAAAATCTATATCAATTATAAATCCTAGTGTAGGATGTTTATATGTAGATTTATTATTTAAATAGTCACATGCTGTGCAATTTCTGCAAGGAAAAGTCCCCTGCCTATCAGATAGGGTCATTCTTTCATTGTTTCCGGATTTATAACAGAGTTGCCTTTTTAAGGACCTCTTATTTTTAAAAGAAAAGCTGGGTCTATCTTCTAACAATTCTCTCAAGTCAGGATCCAACAATAAAACATTCCAATTCTTCTCAAAAATATTACAGAACCTTCTGATGTCACTTAAATAAGTTATAGGAAATCTAACTTTAAAATCATGACCTTCCTTGCTTTTAACATATTCTATAGTATTTGAGAAGAGCAGTTTACATCTCCCATCCTTATTTTCAATGGTATATTTAAAGCTTTCATTTATGTCTTTCTTACTATAACCTCTGTTTAAGAAGTCTTTCTCTAATATAGTCATTGTCTTCACAAAGCCTTCATCTGTATTATGTTAGCAGCTTATTCTCATATATTGTCCTTTCACTACATTTTTATGTACAAATGTTGGATGCATACTAGTCTTATGTAAGATACTATTTCTCCATGTAGATTTTCTATACATCCCTGCTGTAAGTTCATCTAACGCTGTCTTCTTAAACAAAACATCTAGGAACTCAATAAAGTCCCTGGAATGTTGACTAGTGAATCTTAAAAATTCAGTGGTGCTATGTAAGTACTCCACCATCTCTTGCAACTCTTCACTAGTACCATCCCATAACAGGAAGATGTCATCTACAAAACGTATATACCATACAATTTTGCCAGCATATTTATTGCTAGCACTTAATACATGATCCTTTTCCCATGCAGCCAATGCTAGGTTGGCGTAGCTGTTAGCACAAGCCATGCCCATTGCTACACCAACTTTCTGTAGATAAAACTTGTCATTGAATATAAAGACATTATTTTCTAGGACAATATCAAGCAACTCACATATCAAATTAATCTTAGTGCTTTGAAAAACTTGTTTTAAGGTCAGAATATCACGTATTTCTCAATACCCCATTTATTCGGTATCACTGTGAACAGTGAAGTGACATCCATTGTCACAAACATATAATTTCTATTGATATTCCTGGTCTTATTATATAACAGTCACAGAAATGCCTTTGTATCCCTTAGTATAGTCTCACATAATTTTAGGACTATTTGTAAATTTTGTTCAATATAAATTGAGATGGCTTCTGTGGCCCATCCTTTACTGGATACAATAGGTCTCATAGGAGGCTGTGTGATGTCTTTGTGAATTTTAGGTAGACCATAAATAATGGGTATAGTTGGATGTTCTATCTGAAAGTAGTCAAACAATTCCTCTGATACATAATTAGTAATCAATAAGTCAAAAATATATACAGATATCCTGTCAATTATACCTTGTACTTGTCTCTCATTTAGTTCAACATAAGTATCTGTATCATTCAAAAGTTCCATAATTTTCTTGTAATAAAAAACCTTATCCATTACTACTACACTGCCCCCCTTGTCAGCAGGCCTAATTTCAATCCTTTAGTTCTGACAGTGCTTCAGTTTCTGATTTACTCAAGTTATAAAATCTAGGTGGAAGATTTTTAGCATGCATCTCTCTAATTTCATGCTCACACACATTAGTGAAAGTTTCAACTGTGGGATGTATCTTGGGTACAAAGGCACTAGGTTGTTTAGACATATTATCAAATACATTTCTTTTAAACATGGTTTTAAGTGTTAGGTTACGAGAAAATAGCTTCAGCTCTTTTAATAAATCAGTTAATACTGTTTTCTGTGCTGGAATAAAGTTCAGGCCTCTATTTAACAATGAGGCTTGTGCATCAGTTAAAGAAAAGCTACATATATTAATTACCAAGTTTTTTGTTGGTTCTTGCTCCTGGTGTTCATATATGCAGGAGTCACTCGTTCTCTCTGCTGTAATTGTGTTGTCCCTCTTTGATTCCTGCTGTTCGACCTGTCCCTTATTGGCAGCGCCTTCTTTAACACAAATGGAAGGATTGAGGTTTGTGTAGCTTCCTTTTGCTCCAAAAAAGCTACTGAATCAGAATTAACACTGGAATCCATCCTTCTGTTAGTGCAAGCCATTTGGAAAGTTTCTTTTGCCATCCCACCATTTTCAAATGTGGGAGGTTCTATACATACTCTCTCTGTGCTGCCATCACTGTTCTCACAGGGATTCTGATTTAAAGGGGCAGTACTATGCATATTTGAATTTTCAGAAATCTGTACTGTAGTCATTTTTCTCTACATTTTCTGTACTCACAGCTGTTCTTCTTGGCCACGAAAAACCTATTTACATTGAAAGTCATTGAGGTCCCTTTGCAATTTTTTAGTTTTAGTATTCTGCAGCCTCTTATCATAGCCCTGTATATTGTCAGCAAGTTCATCTAATTTACTGCCTAGTACCTCAATAGGAAAATTATTAGTCAGTTGTTCTTGTAGCCTCTTTATCTCATCGGCTAGCTCTTTTTCTTGTGGTTTAAAAAATTCTGTAAGCAAATGCATATAATCATAGCTAAGCTGTAAATTTAAATTCTGCCATTTTTGAAGTAATTCAGGGTAGGTCTCACCATAAGTAGGCATATTTAATACTCTGAGACCTCTCGGCACTATTTTATATTTCAATGGTGCTTCTAGATGAAACCTTTGCCACTGTAGCCTTTTAAAGCTATATAACTTATTCTCCAGATCTCTATACAGTTCAGTGAACTTCTTATGCGTATCATAGTCCACTTGTTCTCTTTCATTCACTGGAAAAATAGGGTTTAGCATCAAGGGGTTGGAATATATATGTAGTAGTCCAACTAGTCGCTCACATTGATTTTTATTGTTGTCATTACCTTCAGCCACTCTTCTCAAATACTATAGAAGATGTTAAAAGCAAGGAAGGTCATGATTTTAAAGTTAGATTTCCTATAACTTATTCAAGTGACATCAGAAGGTTCTGTAATATTTTTGAGAAGAATTGGAATGTTTTATTGTCGGATCCTGACTTGAGAGAATTGTTAGAAGATAGACCCAGCTTTTCTTTTAGAAATAAGAGGTCCTTAAAAAGGCAACTCTGTTATAAATCCAGAAACAATGAAATAATGATCCTATCTGATAGGCAGGGGACTTTTCCTTGCAGAAATTGTACAGCATGTGACTATTTATACAATAATTCTACATATAAACACCCTACACTAGGATTTATAATTGATATATATTTTTATGCTGACTGCAGAACACAAAATTTGGTTTATTTCAGCTTCTGCACTGTCTGTCATGCCTTTTATATAGGCAAAACCAATAGGTGTCTAAAGGAACGTATCCTTGAACACCTTAGAGATATAAGAAATAAAAAAGACACAAGTGCTTTAGCAAAAAATGTGGAAGAAGAAGATAGGAAACATATCTTTAATTTCATGGTTTTAGAAATAATAAATAAAAGTAAGAGGAGAGGTGATATAAGGAATAAGGCAGAGGAAGCAGAACAAATATGGATTTTATTACTTCAGGCAGATAGGTCTCCTGGATTGAACAATGCTGTTTCCTTTAAACCTTTTTTAAAATCCAGACCACTAAAACATTAAGTAATATGGATTATTACATAAAATGTGTCTGTTATATGTATATTTTATTTCATCTTATGCAGAATATAAGGCAAATTAATGTACTGATGTATGCAATTTTAATTAGTCTATGTTATAGTTCTATATGTGTTTTCATTGGTTGAACAATATTTTAAATACCAATGTTTTAACTGTTTTTATGAGTCTGAAGAAGCAATCAGCTGACTTAGATCGCGAAAGTGCTTACTCTTGTTTAATAAAGTGGTGTGAAACTGCAAGTGAACCATTTCCTACCTTGACTACTACATCTCAGTTTTAACTTTTGGTTTTATAAAGGGCACTACTGTGAAGCTGCAAGTGATTTATTTCCTGACATGGATTATTCCATTTTTATCTTCAGCTGTGGTCTAACCATTGGTATTTTTAGTAAATCCAAATACTAGTTGTTGTCCTATAGCAAAAACAAAGAAAAGTCTTACAGATGTGCTAAATCTTTCCTGTTATGCAACTGAGCTTGGCTACACTGGGTATCAGTACACTATTCCAACAGAATGAAAGCAATGCCAAATGTCAGTTGTCTCTGTTATCAGTATATACTTTCATAGTTCAAATTAAAATTGATATGTGGACTCTATTCAAGTGCATATGTATGTCATCAAGGGTGGAATGTTGCCTCATAATTTTTATTTATGCTGTAACTGCCTGCCACTTTACAGGTAAAAATACATTTGCAGAATGATTGCACAAAAATACATGATGTAACCTCTTTCATTTTTTTCCTTGATATCATTCTGCATGTGTTATACACTTAGCCGCTACTTTTCACTGATGAACATAGACAAACTTACTTGCAGCACTGGATACTGTACTAATATGGAAAAAAAATCAATATGAGATCCATGGGTTATACTGCAAAGTGCTATATATGTCCCTGCCATCCACTATAATCCTACTCAGTCCTTATGTCTTCATATTCTTGATTTCCCTTTTGAATATTTCCTTCATCTGTGACTTGTCAGACACTTACAGTATAAGTTCCTCTGTCTCTTCATCTGGTACAGCATTCATGTGGAGCTTATCACTTACTACATCATGACTTACACTCTAATAATGTGTACTTTGCATCACTTGGACACACATATACATTTTCCCTAGCACAACAGTTCTTTTGAAATAACTCATCTATCACATCACACACATGGGCATAAAAGTTTGAACAGTATGACAAATTAGTCTTTCTAACCTTACCTTTGCATGATGCTTGGCATTGAGCAGAACGCTACTCAAATTTGAGTGACAACTGGTGAAACTTCACATCCTGTGCCAAAACTGATAAAAAATTTTCCTTTGGCCACATTGATATACCGATATGTACATAAATGAACCTATCCTCAATGCATGTCAAAAACCAAGACTAATATAAACATGCATAGAGAGCTATTATTATAACTGTAACATCTTTCATGGTTCAATGTGCTCCCAACATGATGTTCAAATTGACGATTAGGTATATGTGGGCTAGTGAACCAGCAATTAGTGGTCTATTCTTCATAATGTTCATTTTTTAGTCTTCTGCAATGTTAAAACTCTCCCTTCAAATGTGTGCTTTCTGACAGCTGATGTGGAATTAGTTCTTTGGTGTAATTAGCTTGTGCACAAGTGAATAAAATGACAGTTACATTGGAAAAAGTTCAAATCCAGTCTGGTGTACATTATTTCAGTATGCAAACCAATTGCTAATATGTAATTCTTTTTGTAATGGTTCATTGAACATATTTTCCAAAAAAAAGAGAAAATAATCAATACAACAACAACACAGTGAACATATAGTAAATCAAACAATGGCCAATAAACATGAACAATAAAACATCCCAATAAGACAATTGATGAAACCATTACATGAAAAACACCTAGGAACTGTCTAAAATCAATTAACAATTTGCAAGATAAATACAACGATAATTGATTAACCACATAGAATGGAGCAAATAGGAAAATAGATGGTGGCAAAAAAAAAATCAAAGAAAATGAATCTACAGAGAGTTCAATGACAGTCCTCTGTTGGGGGCTATTCTAAATAATGATAAAAAGGTAACAAAGGGGGTGACCATAGACTGGCATATTTGTGTGAAATTGAAGGAATATACATTATTGGCAGTTGCAGCAGCCTGCTCATAAAGTTGGACCAGTTATGGCAAGACTTTTGGGCTTCTAATAACTATATGCTGTATCTGATGGATTTGGCTGTGTGGAAAGGGAGTTATCCCAATCATGCCTTTACAAATAAGCTAGCTGTAAAGACCATTGTTTTTAGGCTGTATGGGGATTTCCAAGCAGAGGCTATATGCAACAAAAACGCAGAATGTTCAAGTAGCCCGAGGTGGTAGGCTTGCATCTGATGGGCTTTGCTGTCAGGAAACTAGGTCCATTCAAAGGAATTGCTGATATGCTATACTGACATAATGAACAGATGTCCTGTGACAACTTCTACCTGGATATGACACTTTCACAAGGAGAGAATTTTAATCCAGTAAGTCTTGTACGCATTGTTAGCCATGGCCATATTCATTCCACACACATTTTGCAAATGTGTGCTTTCCGAAGTGCTGTCTAACTTGTTTTGTGGCATCAGTAGCTAGTGTATGACTCTTGGGAATGCGATTTAGGAAGGTAAAGTTTCAAATATCTGGTTGTCTAACATCTGGAGTACTAACCATTATCATAACCTGATAATGCCATGGAAGTATAAAATGTGGTATATTAATCTGACAGATTTGTTTCTACACTAAAATCATGCAGTGATTCATACAGTGGATGATGGCTTTCAGTCCCCACCAGTGTTATGCCTTTTTTTGCTATTTGTTTTGCATTCTTCAGCATTATTTTTAATTTTACATGTCTGTGTGTATAAACAACTCTTCAGAATGTCTCCTTCTATGGTGTATTTCAGTCCTGGTCATGAATTTGCAATATCAGTCCTGAGACAGGGTAATTTTTTAGGGCATCCAACTTGTCAAATTAAAATGAGTCTCACTACTTAAAAAAAAAAAAGAATTAGTAACAAAAGAAGGGTTAATATTACACACGTGACTTCAGGGCAAGTGATAGTTTATTTTTAGATGCACATACCTTGCTGAGCTCATCCAACGTTGTTCACCTTAGACTACACTCCCCCACCATGCTCCCAATTTCCACCCGCCCCCGACTACTCCTACATTTACACCTACATAATCCCTCCCACCCTCCAGTCACAACAATTCACACACCCAACAACCACTGTATAACCTAAATTAGCTAATCAAAACCTACAATTAATCTGTAGTACATAACAAACAGCCTTCAGTACACACCCAATCACTAAGCATACATCACCAATACCCTTTCCTCACATTAATCCCACATCAAACAAAAAGAACATACCTACTTACCCTACATCCAAAGATAGTACAATATGTTACTTTATCAAATTCCAACCCTCCTCCTCCTATTAATAGCTGTACAGCTCACATTGTATCATGGACATCTTAACACCACATGGCAACAGCAACCCCCCACACTCCCTACCCACCAAAACAAATAGAAACATCCATTATCATTGCTGCTAACATCTTTAATATTAAGACCACCTCCCTTTACACACTGCACCTTGTCCTGCTCAAAACACAGTCACTTACATCATTGACATATGATAAAGCATTACAAAGATACATAAAAGTAATAGTTAACATTGCATCACAACTAATACTTAGTGGATATATACATCCCAACCCTGGCCCCCCAACAAAACCTATCAAACTACCATCAACCCCGCTAAACCTCACCAGAAAAAACTCCAATCTCCTAATATTAAATATAAACTTTAGAAGTATTCTCAACAAGACCAGTGAACTCCATGCCACCCTTTCACACTACTCACCCTATATAGTTGTCTTAACAGAAACATGGCTTAAATCAGTGATCACCAACAATGAGATAACCCCCCCCCCCCCCGGTTATAACATACATAGACAAGAATGGAAAAGAAAAAAGAGGCAAAGGTGTATCCATACTATACAAAAATAATTGAACCCTCAAAGCTATAGACATACGCATCCCAGATGTCACTAATGCTGAGATACTATTAACTAATCTTTTACTTAATTCGAAAAAACAAATGAGCATAGTAGGTGCCTACATCCCACCAGGGAATAATATCCCTGCCCTGGAGCACATCCTACAATGGACAAATAAGCTCCTTCTCCAAGGAACAATTATACTTGGAGACTTTAATATTGATTGGTATTGCTGTAACTCAAAGACACCCACAAACCACATTTCTCTGTAAGTCTTCTCCCAACTAATCCAACACACTACCAGGATACATAAAAAAAAAGCAGTCATAGATTGGATACTCACCAATCAACCCAACCTCTTTCAACTCACAGGCTGTCTCCCTGACAGCCTTAGTTACCACCACCCCACCTTTCTACTCCGGCAGCAAATAAACTCTTCCAAAACCCGTTCATATCAGCAAATAAGAAAAAAAATGTAAATCCCCAAGAGTTCATATATGCACTCAAAAGCTGTAGATGGGCATGTCTCAAATACTTCCCATTACACAAGGCTGTGGAGTTATTTAACTCCACCTTCCTTAGCATCCAAAATAAGCTTGCCCCACCTAGAACAATTATGTAAAACCCAACTACATTCCATGGCTAACCAAAGAAACAAGAGCACTACTAAAAGCAAAAGACAAAGCCTGCCACAACTGGTGCCATGGTGCCATAACAAATCATTAACCAGTTGTCACAAATACCCAGAACTAAGAAATTCTGCCAAAAACATATAAAACAAGACAAAAAAGAATATTATGGTAAAATACAACTAGAACACCAAGGAAACCCACAAAAGTTCTGGTCAGCAATCAAGAAAATCCTTTAGCCTGGTCAAATCACTACTCCCTCCCCAAACACTGACAACACCATAGATGACATACCCAAACAGTTTAACAATTTTTTCACCAATTCTATACTCAAACAAACAAACCCTGGCCAGCCCCCACTCCACTCTCTCCAACACAAAATGACAATAACTTCTCCCCACAACCTCTTCCTACTGCCATCATAACAAAATTCCTCAAAAAACTCAAACCAACAACCTAGCTGCAGACAACCTACCTGGAGACTATCAGAAAATCACTGCAGAAGCCATTGCATACCCTGTCTCCATCCTTATACACCACTCCATCACTAAACAACAGATCCCAACTATCTGGAAAATATTCCACATCATTCCACTACATAAAGGTGGCATCTCTATAGAACTTTCCAACTACTGCCCAATTGCTATCCTCACTCTTTCTTCTTCTTCTTTTCCCGGTTTGGGGTCACCACAGCGGATCATCTGTCCACTCATGGATTGGCAGAGGAGTTTTAAGGTGTCGAGTTGCCAGCCCGGAGCCCAACCTTCGACAGAAGGCACACACACACACACACACACACACACACACACACACACACACACACACACACACACACACACACACACACACACATACACACACACACTCACTCACAATTAGGGCCAATTTAGAGTGTCCAAACACCTACAGCATGTGTTTGGGATGTGGGAGGAAACCAGAGCACCTGGAGGAAACCCATGTGACCACATTGAGGACATGCAGACTCCACACAGAAGGCACCCCAGCTGAGGATCCAACTGGAGAACCTCTTGCTGTGAGGCAACAATGCTAACCGCTGCACCACAGTGGCCGCCCAATTGCTATCCTCTTTCCACTATCAAAAAATTCTGGAAAAAATGCATCCATACCCAATCCCTTCACTATCTCCTCACTAACAATCTACTATCCAAAACACAACATGGATTCTGCCCACACCATAGTACAACATCTGCCCTTCTAAGCTTCACTAACTTTGTCAACCTTCTGGAAATGAAGGTAACCTGGTCTCATCTATCTTTCTGGACCTCTCAAAAGAATTTGTCATGGTCTCACACTCCAGACTGTTAAACACACTATCAGAATTTCAGACCAGCCACTCCACACTCACCTGGTTCTAGAACTATCTCACTAGGTGGCAGCAAGCAGTCAAATAAGGTAACTCCCTCTCCCCACTGCTGTCAGTCACCTTAGGGCTCCCACAAGGATCCATTCTTGGCCATCTTCTATTCACATTATTCACTAATATCCTACATACTGCCACTAATGAAGCATTGTTAATACAATATGTCAATGACTCTACATTAATTTGTGCAGCCCTAACACTCTACCATCTTCAGGAAATAACACAGCAAGCCTTCCTAAAGCAGAAACCTGGCTAAGCAATGCCCAGTTAATACTCAATCCCAGCAAAACAAAACTCATCCTTTTTCACCATACAGGATCCCCAGACCCCTCTTTGCTATTCAAATTCACCTCAGCAAACAATAGCATCATTACCCCAGTCTCCCAAACCAAACTCCCGAGGGTAGTAATAGACTAAAACATGAACGTTGATCTCCACATAAATCAAACAATCAAAAAAGTCCACAAAAATGTGTAGCTTTTACAGGAACAAACCTTTCCTCACAGACAAATACAGAATCTCCATTGCCATAACCCACCTTCTCTCCACACTCCTCTATGTGTCTCGCATCCTTACTAACCTCAAGAAAACTTACATAAACAAACTAGATAGCTGTTATAATAAAATAGCAAAGTTTGCTATAGATGCCAGCTACAGATCCCATCACTGTCATGCTCCCAAAGAACTCTCATAGCTAGAATTCCCCAACCTATTAATTTTTAACCAGCTCTCCATGGCCAACCAAATACTCAGCCAACCTGAGAAAACACCTGCTCTCAAAGACCTACTTATTCACTATTCCGATAACCAGACCCTGCATTCCAGTAACAAAAACTTAGCAAACATCACTAAAATTAACAATAATGCTGGTGACTCGCTATACTCAAACAGTATCGCCAGAATCTGGAACTCCCTACCCATCGATATTAGATCCACCGCCAGCACCACCAAGTTTAGGAAACTACTAAAAGATCACCTGACATCTACCTGGCTCTGCTGATGTCCTATATAAATGTTGCTAGCTGAAAACTACTCATATGGAATGTTCTCATGTATATACTCTGTATTGCTTGCATAATATCTTTAATTTGAGAATGATTACTTATGTACTGTTTTTTTCTCCAATTATATAAGCTGCCAATATTATGCACTAAATGCCTTTATTAATGTAAATTCTGTATTGTGTGTGAAATGTCTTGCATGTAGAGCTTTTCTCCCTGGGACTCCACTGAAAATGAGCACTTCTGGCCCAGCTGGACCATCCCAGTAAAGAAATGCAAATAAATAAATAAATAAATACATACTAACCCCAGATAAATTTCTCTCACTCAGCTATAACCTCTAATTATACTTCTATCCCTCTATGACTCCTGTAATATCCTTCTCCCTTACATATATCCCCTTGCCTTCCTCGGAGTTGTAAATTGTATTCTGTTAGATGAATCTGCTGAAATGGATGCTGTTGTCCAGTTGGACCATCCCAGTAAACAAATATTAAAAAAATAAAATAAATAAAATCAATGTGAATGGTCAGTGCAGGAGTTTGAACCCAGGTATGTACATTATGTATTTTGCAGCCACTCTTTTATGAGTACCCTATTAGCACGCTTTGCTAATATCAGATTTTGGTGAATCCATCCTTGAACAATGTTAAGAATTCAACCCCAGATATTTGCATTTTGTTTCCTGATGTCATCTAGACTGTTCCCCTGAAATGCATTTTGCAGACACATCCTTTATAAATAATCTGTTGTTATGTCTTGCATATAACCTATTCTAATGAATATTTCTTTAACAAAGTCAGGGGTTCTAACATAGTCTAACACAGGTACATGCATTTTCTTCATGCTGGTATCAGCTGTTTTGTACCCTCTAAATGTGTTATTCCAATCACCTTTGCTCCCGCCAGCTGCCCTTCTGCAGCATGTCATGTTACTATAGTGGCTTAGAACATAACAGTGACATCACAAAGGATTCATTCTCATTCCTGTTTTTTTTCTTTTAGTGCTTTCACCTGTTACATTCCCTGAATGTAAGTTATCCTGTTATTAATATCTATTGTGTTAACATTATTTATGTGGCATCTTATGCTGGTGTTCAGATGGCCATTTGAGGGATATGCATTATTAATTGCTGTATAATTGATCTGTGTAGTTCTGAATATATATGTAATTTGTTGTAGGTATCTTGCAACATGACTGTTTCACTGGCTACCCTGGTTAAAGTGCTTGAGTTCTCAGTCTGTTACCACTGAAGTCTGTTACTTGCTATTTTTATTGCAATCCACATGCACATGTGATACTTTTCTCAGGTATGTTTTTATGAACCTTGGACTAAGTTCTCCTTGGTGCCTTACTTTAACATTACAATAGAGATATATTTGCATGTGTACTGCAGTGCTACACTGACCCATCTCAGGAGAAACGTCTATCAGGTTTAACTTACCATCATGGTATGGGTGTACGGCTAACGTGCCCCATTGTTATTAGGTGTAGTGTATGTTATTGCACCACCTTACTGCATTACTTTCATATCCCACACTTCAGGTCCCTACTAATAATTCAAACTTTTTAAAGTTCGAATGTCATATGGCCGACACCATATGATCAAACTTTAAAAAGTTCGAAGGTGAAAAGTAATGGCTCCATACGATGCAGAATGGGAAAATTTCCCTTTTCTGCACTGAAGTGCGATCTCAGAGTTGGTATATTTAAGTAGGGAGGTGTGGGGGTTGCAGGGGGGCTTTTTTTTTTTTAAATTTTTTATTATATATTCGATGTTTCAAACTTCACTCATATGTTGTAGAACATATGAGGTTCAACGTTTTGAAACTTCGAATATATAATATAGACCCCACATTTCCCATATATAATTCAAATTGTATTCAATGGCTGTATTATCTTACATACTTTTTTGTTGTTGTACCTCTCCATGTAAATGTTTTGTTATGCTGATCACTTTGCACTTTAATGTTCTTCCTCGCCATGATTACTGCTATTGAACTCTACTCCAGTTTTCGTATCTGTGTTGCTTGGTTCATATATTTCTGTATTTAATATATGATGTTAACGACAGCTTCACTATGTACTTGTGTGTGCACACTCATTTTGGATACTATGGTTTCTCATGCACATTCAGTTTTTTACATCAAGTATTTAGATGTGGCCAAAGGTCTGCCTACCATGACGCAATTATGACCTTCTGCCATGGGCTTGAGGAGAAGATCAATGTCATGTTACATGCCTTGGTCGCATACATATCTGATTAACAATGCTGTTCATCATGCTATGAAGGTAAATACTGCTGGCTTGACCTCAGTGTGGCCACACTGTTTAATGAATCCATGTGATTTAAAACATTTGCAATTTTTTTTTAGATCCTTAGGATCAGAGCACTAAAAAGCAAATGATAGAAATATTATCCATAGATAAATTCAAGGGGCTTTGCCTGCTACATTAAAAAAGTGAGTAGTTTAATGAGATCTGAAGAATGAAAATTTTTTTGTGTTAGAAGAAAGGATGTTGTGCCATGAAACTGTTTAAAGCTGAGGTGCTTATCACTGTGGCAAAATGGGTCTACCTGATAACACCGACATTCCAAAACACAGACAATGAAACAACCGACATGATAAAAACGACAAAAAAAGAAAGATCAAAAACAAGAAACTTCACATGCCCGACAAACCAAAATCCCGACAATCAACAAAACAAGTACCTTTCCCGAAAAACACACAACCACAACACAAGCACACCAAAAACCTTACAAACCTATGCTAAACCTTACATACACAACTATCTATGCACTAACCTTAACCCAAACCCTAACCCTAAGGTCCGTCACTATCTCACACTTACCTTACCCGCATCCTAACCCTAACTCACTTAACCTGCCCATAAACCTAAAGTCCGTCACTATCGCACACTTACCTGAACCGCACTCTACCCTAACGTCCGTCACTATCACACACTTACCTAACGTCCGTCCCTATCGCACACTTACCTTAACATGTCAGTGTTCTCAGTGTCAGCATTCCCAACTATCGGTCTTCTCCGTTGTCGATCTTCCGATGTCGGTGTTCTCGTCGGCGGCGTTGTGCACTTTTGGTGTTTTCAGGTAGACCTGGCAAAATATATGTTAAAAGTATAGGGTCAGATTCATGAATGTCTACACTAAGCATGCAAGATCTGCATTCAAGAACGTTTCTACCACATTTTTTGTGCTGTCTATTCCCTCAGAAAGATTATACTAAGGGCTGGATTTAGTAAAGCCTACACAAGGCAGCAAAATTGTGCAAAGTCTGGCATGATACACACATAGTAGTGCTCCAATTTGTATTCAGTAACTGGCTGTACATGACATGTAGAGCTATATAAGCATGGTAAACATTGTGGCATGTTAAATTAAATAAAAATAGTCCGAAGAGAGTTGAGGAATCCAAGGTGTAAACAGCCAACTCAGTCAGCAACAGAAATAAATCCAAATGGATGTTATAAAATCCAAACTTCTTTAATAACATTTTATAATGTCCATTTGGATTTATTTCTGTTGCTGATTGAGTTGGCTGTTTACACCTTGGATTCCTCACCTCTGTTGGGACGATTTTTATCCCATTTAACTGTGCTATGAGTTTTTGGCTCACATTGGACTGGTATTTTTCTGATATTGTGGCATGTTAATTACAGCAAAAGGAGCTGAATTGTATGCTAATTGATTTGTCCAAGATGGAGCAGTTACTCAACAAGCTATAAAGCAATTGTGTACACTCAGGGCAGGTTTTGGTCTTGAATTCCAAAACCTATTGGAATCTATCCATGGGAATTACTGTACATGGAAACAATGTTAGGGGCTGCTGTTGCCCTTAAACATGTGTATGTGCAACAGGTCCAAGTCTATGCTGCTGCTGCTGCTGCTAACAGGCCTTGACCAATAAGGAGAGAGAGGTGTTTAGATGCCATTTTACTTTTCATACTCTGCATGAAGTGGAAACTGTACAGAGCTACAGAGTGGATAGAGACACACTAAAGGAACTCTACAACCTCTGTTGTCTTCAACTGAGAGCACGGGCAAAGCAAGGGGAACTAATACCTGTTGAGACTAAGGGATGTGTATCACTTAGAATATTAGCTACATGAACCTTTTAAAGATCCACAGGGTATATGCTGGAAGTGTCACAGGCATCGACATTTAGGATCCTACATCAGTTTCTGAATGCTTTGCAACAACATGCAATTGACCTCATACATTTTCTCCATCCACCTGAGGACAGAGCTACTACAGCTATGCAGGATTTCTACCCTGTAGCACACTTCTCTGAAGTCTTGGGTGCCATAGACTGCATACATATTGAAATCAAAGCACCACCCCAGGAACAGAGAAGGGTGTACATAAACAAAAAGGGCTTCCACTCAATTAACTATCAGGTTGTGTGTAACAATAAGGGAATCAACCCACATGTGTATGCTGGCAAAGCAGGCATTTACCATGACTCTCTTATCTGGAACAACTCTCCACTGTATCAGATGTTTTCAATGAGGAATATCCCACAAAATCATTTACAGGGGATGCAGGGGATACACTCGAGTCATGGCTGATGATGCCCATCAGAAATGCACACACACCCACCAATGAACACTATAATGTGGCACACTCTCAAATAAGAAATATCTTATAGTGTGTGTTTGTGCTGCTCAAGTCATGGTTCTGGTGCCTAGATACATCCGGTGGAGCCCTGCAGTACAATCCTTGTACTTGTGCTGAGCTTTTCACTGTCTGTTCTTTCCTTCTCAATATTAATCTGAGAAAAAAGCTTCATCAGGAACACCAAGGGGAAGGAGTACACATCCCACCACCACTGGCAAGGTCACCACTGCCACACGCTGGTGATGAGTCAGATTCAGAACCACCAGCTGCAATGGGTTTAGGCAGACGCAGATGTGCACAATATGCCCTCACCCTTGCCAAGAGGCAATGGATAGCACACATGCTTACCACCTATGGAGGTAAAACCTATGCACATACATAATCGTAAAATTGATGCCAGGCAATGCTCCCAACCTTTACTTAACCATGTAATGGCTGTGGACTGCTAACATCACAGAGTCAGCCACAAATTAAAACACTTGTAACTGCCAGGCCATCAAGGTAAGTGCTAAAACCTGGAATAGGAAAATAAATGGCTAAGTACATAAATGAATGGCATATCTTTGCATACTGTTACTTGCTAATGTAGCTAAGTAGAAGGTGAGTGATTTTTTACAGCAATGACATCAATATGTGACAGCACTGACTTATGCCAACAGATGTGTTCTCTATTAAGTAACAGGCCTCATGCACCAAAGATACACACATTATAAAAACCTGTAAGATTATAAGAAAGCAGTACAATTTATAAAAAAGCATCATAAACACATATATACTTCTCAGTTAGTAAGGTTTGCATCCTGGGCATCAGACAAAATAATTATGTATCCACAAATCCAAAAGATAGAATCAAGGATAATGCACAGTTATCATTGCAGAGCGTGTTGTTTGGGGGGGAGACAGGATGTCAAGGCTGACAGAAAAGGTAGTGAGTGTGTGTTGGTAAGAAAGCGAGACAATGAAATTTTGATAAAGTATCAAATGGCCACAGAGACAGAATAAGCTGTAAGTCTCACAAATGACCCATGTAACTGTGCGTGTGTGTGTGTGCGTGTGTGCATGTGTGTGTGTGTGTGTGTGTGTGTGTGTGTGTGTGTGTGTGTGTGTGTGTGTGTGTGTGTGTGGGGGTACTCAAGTTAAAGTGAGTGACAGCAAGAACACAGCCAAGCTCTGTACTAGCTGTACATCCTGGTGTGTGGCTCTGCCAGGAGTTGCACTGGCATTTCCATGCCCATCGTCAGATGTGCTATTACCTGAACATGACTGATGTCAGCTGGACTACTCTCATCACAAGTACACCCAGGACTGTGCCCCCCCCCCCCCATGGCCTACAACCTCAGGGTGTGATCACTTTAATCTCTGATAAAGCAGTGGAAGTAACAGCACTATTAGAGCATAATCAGGCATGGTCACATTGGCTAACATCAGAAAATGCTGCCAAACTACATCCATATTGATACTGTCCCCCTCTCAGCAAGCATTCCATCAAAGACACTGCCCATTCCATCATGTCATTCAGCCAATCCATTTGAATTGGCCACATGACAGAAGCAGTCACGCATGTCAACCTGTGCCACATCTACAACCCTAAGCATATCCTTGGAAGTCCTAGTGAAACATGCCTTCATCTCCATGATGGTCCAAACATATGTTGAGTGGCATGTAAAGACACATCAGTATCAGGTGGAGGGTGGACAGCAGGCCTCCTATGGGCACCCTAACAACCTTCCTGTGAAGCTCCTTACCCACACTTTGGCTAAGGCCAGAGTCAACTGGCAGTGACACCACAGTAACCACACTAGCCTGATAAAGTCTGTCACTCCCCACCTGCCCAATATCTTGAGGGCTCAGTGGAATAGCAATGCATAGGCCTAATGACTGTGTCTGAGGGAAATACAGGGGATGGCTGAATGTCAACTTCAGTGATAGATTCAACCTCTGTACCCCTCCCAACTGTGCCTCTGTTAGGCTACCATCATCACCAGAGTCTACCGATACTCTGACATCAGGTGGTAAGAGTTCTATACTTCCAGTGTCAGAATCACCTGTGACAATAAGCAGCAAACACAGGAACTGAAATAATAACTACACTAAATATATAAAATAAATTATATGATAGCAAACAAACACTGGTCACATTATTGCAGATGGTACACACTCATCACACCCACCTCACGCATACAGATAAATGGATATATCTGACAAATGGTCATCAATAATCACTGAGAAATGATTGGCTTACCATGTGCAGATGACGCTGCACTTGGTAGGGAGGATTGCCCTGGAAGAAATAAAGTAAGGTAAGGATGCAATCATCAAAATTACAATAACATGGAGGAACAGTGAAGATACAATTTCTGTCAATATGTCCATTAACAATAGTTTTAACTGAATCTTGGCTGACAGCCAAAGCCCATGTGTAATGAACAAAAATGTGTCATTAAGTTTATTAATTTATTAATAAGTTCATCCAAAAAAAAAACACAAGACACATGAAATATTAGTTACATTTTTCTATACATTACTATACAAGCACATCTTACAACTATACATATGCAAGCTTACCTGGAAGCTCCTCTGGAAACATAAGCGTCAACATCAATCACATGTTGTTGTGCCATTTCCACTAAGCTGTCTGGATCTCTGACAGTGGACAGGAATGCTTAATTCAGTGTCAGTGGTGCCCCCCCCCCCCCCACGTAGCCAACTGTTCATGGGCAACTGCAGCTGCTCTCCTCTGGGCTGATGAAATCGTATCAGTGGTGCTCTAATGCACCTGATCACAAGTCCTGGTGCACCCCCCTATGGCACTGACATCACTGACTTCCTGGTTCCAAATCTGGATTCTGTCAACCATATCCCTATGTCCCCTATCAAGCAGAAAGGCACCTGAACACCTGCATTATTACCATTTTCAGAGTCACTGAAAGGGGGTTCACGTAGATTTGTATGCTTTGGTGCCATAATTCTTTGTGACATAAAACAGAGAAGTATACAACACATAAATATCATATAATTAAATTCCTGCTTATATATACACACACACACACACACACACACACACACACACACACACACACACACACATACATATATATATATATATATATATAGAGAGAGAGAGAGAAAGAGATAGATATAGATATTCAACTATAAGCACTGTAGAGACACATTTCAGTTATTAAAATTGAAGGTTATGTGGTTGTACCATATCACACACACATAAACCAATGTTTGGTACAAAACAAGGAATACCACTTTAGTGAAGTATTATTTCCCATGGAAATAACAGGATGACTACACAATTTCAAGAGAAAATCTCTTGAAATACAACTTCTGCTGTGGCAACACACAAATGGTACTTGGTTCCCACCCCCAAAATAACAGGGAAATTAAAGTTTGTACAAACTAAGGAATCCCACACAATTTGTTATATACACTTTTAACACAATTATCACAAAACGGGTGCACATTTATAACAAAAAGTCAATTTTATATGATTGCATGTCACCTCACACTGTGCCCAGCACTCCTCTAGAGATGCCTATGAGCCATTTTAGAAGCATAACACCACTGTGTTATTCACAATATAGTACATTACATTTCCCTGAAATAACACAGAAGATTGTAAAATAACTAGTTTTAACAACAACACTTGTGATGAAAGTTAATAAGCTGCCTATCTGAGAAAGTAAATGCCTGCCAAAAATGCCTATGCCAAGAGTGAACTATAAGAAGTGCATACAGATAAATGTGTCAGGTCATAAAATGTATACACCCAAATACATATTTGACAAGGTAAGTCATCTATTAAATATAGCAGCATGCAACCCATGAACTAATAGCAACTATCATATTACCCTTCCAAAATCATAAACTGCCTTCCTCTCTGTTTGGCGTTGTTGCTCTCTGATTAACATAGTGCAAACATGGTTGTCATCATTTTGCAGATTTGCACACTGACTGTTTAATGCATTATCATGAATTGTTGGGAAAACACTTTAGCTGTTGCTGTATGACTTATGTGGGCATGGCAGGCGCTATAAAGGAAGGTGCCCAATTTACGGACCAAAGGTGAAGTGTCTAGGAGTCCAGCACTACTTGTGCAGCACAACAGCCATAGGTTATTGGAGAAGGACTGCACTGGGTCTCAGTATAAATCAGAGGCTTGGAAAATTCTTACCAAGGCTGTCTTCAGTGTGACTGGCATTCCATGCACTGGAGAGCAATGCAGACACCACTACATCAAACAGAAAAGGTGCAAGTAGGAACAACTCACCCAATGGCTGGATGAGTTTAGGACTGCTGACATCCCATAGTTGCATAAGCATACAGATAAAGATACTTTAACGGGAAAAAAGTTGGAGATAGCCAAGGCAGGTATGCATAATGCTCTTCTCTTTTTCTCTTCTCGTTATTTTTACAACTGTCCAGGAGAATGCAGAGAACAGGGAAGCCCATGCTGAACATTTAGATAGACTAAGAGAAGAATTATTGTTATATTAAAAGTAGTGCTCCTCTATACATTAGTAGCAAATTAAGCATGTGTATAGAAACCCTATAGGAAAACAAGCATGAACAAACTGGAAAGAGTACAGCGGAAATATAAAACCACAAAAACACAAAAAAACAAGTAAAAAGGGACACTACACTTGTAAGACTAGAAATGTGGTATATGTTGCTATGCGTAGTTCATGTGAACATTTCTACATAGGAAAGACAATAAGAGCACTAAACAAACGTATACATGAACATACACTAGCCATACATAAAAAAGATATGTCAAATGCTCCAGCCAAACATGCTATGACTTGTCCCAGTTTCAAAAAGTTCTCTTTTTTCATTTTAGAGAGAGTTAAGGATGATAAATTTAGTGGGAACTTTAAAGTTCTTTTAGAATGTAAAGAGACTTTATGGCGGATTTTACTAAATGCAGATCAGTTTCCTGGATTAAATGATATGATTAATATAAAGTGCTTTTTACAAGCACAAAGATTATAATAATTATTATCACTATTATTAATATTTATAATTTTATATGTTTAAGTGTTGACTATTTATGGTTATTTTTTTTAGAAAATGTGATGTGCTTTTTATGAACAACACATTAAGTACTTTATGCATTTCATTGGTTTATTATTATCACATGTGACACAGCAGTTATTTATTTAAATGCTGAAAATGTATGGATGTTATTTTCTGAAGAAATTAATGTGTATTAAATTGGATGAAAGCGCTAAACAAGATTGTGGCATCTTTCTTCAAATCCAATAAATCCAATTACTGGCAGTATTTTTACAGCGGAAATATACCAAAGGCATCCATGGATGTGAAAATTTAAGTTATTATAAAAGACTAAAATATCTGAACTTGTACAGTGTCTCTTTAAGATATCTAAGAGGAGATCCTATTCAGGTATATAGGGCATTTAGAGACAACTACCTCTGGGAATGTTTGGGGTTATCAAAAGTACTAGAGAATCATCAGATAACCTATGTAGAAGATTCTATAGGAATGAGAAGTGTACTAATTGGTTCTCTGACAGAGTAACCGATGCATGGAATAGACTACCTAATTACATTAAAGCAAGTACTAGTTTAGCTATTTTTAAGAATAGCCTGGACACTTATTATGGGAAAAAAGTGTTTTTGTATTTTGGCCGGCTAGAAGGGCATTAATGCCCATGCTTGAAATATCTGTATGTATGTATGTATGTATGTATGCATCTTAACTGTAAAATCAAGAATGCATGCTTCATTCTGTAGCTCAAGGTAACTATAGGAGTCAATTGTAATAGTTTAATCAAATGTTTTGGGTTCCAATTTCCCAAGTAACAAATACATTGTAAAATAATTAAACATTACTAAATACTAATTTCAACAAAATCGACATAAATGCCTTGTTGTTAACTTAATCTGTATTGTTTGAAGAAAAGCGTACGTGCAATATACGTATATTGCAAGGATCACTTGGAGCAATTATCAGTCGTAATTTGTAGTTTTTAAAAAACTATACTTAATGTAAAAGTAAAATTATATTTATATTGTAGTAATTTATTGTATGAGACATATGCTGGTTCTAATTATCTTTCTGTTTTTGTCTCTTACCCCACCCCTTATCTTCCTTTTTTACTTTTATATCTCTGGTCACAACATTCTGATGGCATCATATTTTGACAACTGACAAAATGATTTCCAACACAGGAATGGAGATCAACCAGTGTGGCTCAGCATGCCACCCCTCCAATGGTTGCTGCAACTAACACATGTGAGAAGCAACCTGGCTGTACTGCCTATGCAGCCCCTGCACTACATGGGCCTTCAACATCAGGTAGCATTATCCCAGCAACTGGTGTAGTTGTAACCTCCAGGCATATTGGAGGAGGTGGTAATTTTGTCACCAACCTGGAGCTGCCAGACATGGTGTGTGAGGACATAGAATTTACCATTGGTGCATGCCTCAGCTGTATGGACAAGATGCTCAATTTAATACTTTGAATCAAGTCCTCCATCAGCAAATTGAGGAAGGGGACAGTGATGACAGTTCTGAGGGTGAGGACTGGATTCTCACTTTCCCAATGCCTGACTCACATGGGCCTCTGATGTCCCCTCCCTATCCCTAATCATGGTGACCCCCAACCTTTTGTGTCCTCACCATCCCTGTCTCTGTCTTGTTCATCCTGTTTGTTTCCAACCACTTCCTCACCTGCCCAACTTACCTGACCCTGACATACCTACATCCCTTACACAACATTATTTTATTGAAATAAAATAAAAAAATGGGCACCTGTACCAAAAAAAAAAAAGATATATATATATATATATATATATATATATATATATATATATATATATATATATATATATATATTTATATATTGTTCCATACATAGCTTTCCACTTCACACATATGTCTTCTCGACACACTTGATTTGTTCCCTCTGGCTTTATAACTTGATTGTGTTGTTGTCACCCAACTTTGTTGAGGTGATAGTCCAAATTTATCCAATATTCTATCCATGTTCATTTTACAATGTTAAGGAAGTGGACAGGTATGGTTCTTTCCTAATTTTCTTCTGCACATCCCAATATTGCTTCCACTTTGTTCTTCCTCCTGCTTGACTTCCATTTCACCACTTTCATATCTACCCCATTTTCACACCTTTATTCCAGTCAAAAATCTAATCACACACCACACACACACACACACACACACACACACACACACACACACACACACACACACACACACACATGTGGCAGAAATGCTCAAATTTAAGCCCTTCACCTTTTGTCCACTGTGTCTACATGGAGTCTGGCATCAATTTCCAACACCAAGTGACAATGAGTGGCTCTTCATGTCCTATGGTATGGTGCAGTTATTAAACTCATTGTGCTAGTGAAACACACAGTTAAAACAGAGTAAAGGCACTCAAATTGCATATGTACTGTAACACTGATTTACACTGAGGAATGTATAACACTGCAAATCCATGTGTGTACTTTGGCATAAATGGACTGATGTTCATTTTTAAGCACTACTTTTCTGTAGTCATTGCTTCTCGCATTTGCAAAATAATCACATACATTTATATGATGCCATCCTGCTCTTGCACCTGCTGCCACAGGGAAAACTAGACAGCAGGTATTTTCTTACACTCAGTACTGTCCAAACTGCTGACAGCCGTGCCTTGCCATTTAGAGTGTTTGCTCGGAGGAAGGTGAGCCAATAGAACTATTACTATTTTCCCAGTTAAGCAGAGTCCCACATTTAATTGTCACTTAACTCTGCACAAATGGGGAAGGCAATAGTAATAGCCCTTAATGTCATAAAATGTATGATTCAACATTTCCAAAATAAACTACATTATGAATGCCATACTATTTGGCAGTTATTTCTACCATAGCCTATATGCATAAGTACTTCTGCAGTTCAGGTTTTAGTCATTAAACCTGAATCTCACATATGCAAACACTTTGCCATTTATTGTGCAAACCAGTTGCTTGGCAGTCCACTATAAAATGGGCTAACCAACATGTATTAGTATGTTTACTGCACAGTTAGTCTTCATCCCATTATAATCCATGTAAAAATATAACCAAAGGGAAGGCACTTGTTACTGACTGAACCCATAACCCATATTAACTCAGACTCGTGCTCAGCACCCATGCACTTGCAAGTGAATATGTCAGTTCTAGTTCCCTAATGTCAGCAATAAATAGCAGGACTGTATTGTTACATCATCCAAAGCTTTATTCTGACAAAAGACATTCAAACTGTCTTATGCATGTGTTAATGTGGGCATCAGTTCCTCACAAATATGAATACATGTACATAGTTGCATCCATGCTGATGGCAAAACGTGTGTTTCTGCATGTGACTGTAAGTGTGTAATCTACACATCATATTGAGAAACAAATGCATATGTCTCAGTCCTGACAGCTTTTTGCATCTAGTTTGAGAAGCTGTGTTTTAAAGAGTACCTGCACATTGGAAACACAACACACTTTGCACACCACTCTCATAAAAGGATATGTTACCCACATCATATGATGATGATGATGTCATCTATAAAGACCAGTATGACAAGGCAAAAGCATACTTCAGGGATGGTGCTATTATTAACTACTGTATTCTGCAGATGGGAACAAAATACTTACATGTGGGTTAAATTGTCACAACAGTCACATTATGCATATCTATATGTATGTGAAAGTGTGTGTGTGCATAGTCGGAAGGACAGGTGTCTCTATTCTACTTTCATCAGTCTGGTCCCATGCAGAACAAATAATATGACAGTCATACATGCCTACACAGCCATTTAATACAGACCTCCCAATATCTTCTCCAAAACATACAGTGTTTGTTTTCAGTTAGTTCACATTCTAGAGGCCATGTTACAACAGCATATGAGACACTCCTACTACCATCTTCTCCTCAGACACTGCTGATGCCATCAGCTCTGGCATTATAAAAAACAGACTTGTGCTGTGGCTTTTGCATTAAATACTGTGGTTTATAGATAGGTAGAGGCTATAATCTCACTATGGTCAACTGGTGTGTGTTTGTGATTAGTTCACATTCGAGAGATCATTTTAGAACAGCATGAGAGACACTTCTACTAGCATCTTCTTCTCCCTAGACACTGCTGATGTCATCAGCTATATAGTGCTCTCTGACACTACAAAAAACAGACTTTTGCTGTGGTGCTTGCATTAAGTACTATGTTCATTAGATAGGTAGGAGTTCTATTCTCACTGTGGTGAACTGGTGTGTGTGATCATCCAACAATCAGTATGGTGATTTTAGAACAGCATGTGAGTCCACAGCTATGTCAGACACTCCTTTGAACATCTTCTTGTAACAAACACTAATGATGTCATCCTGTATAAACTGCACTCTGACAATATTCAAGTCAAACTTGTGTTATGGCACTAATGTTAAACACTGTGTTCTATAAATTATGTAACTAAATATTTAGGGTGGTCTAATCTGACAGCAAGCAATTTGAGTGTCTATACATTCAAATAATATTTTTGAGAAAATATTACTCCAAGATATGACTCCACATCCATGTCAGGAAGTCATCTCACCATGTTATTCTTAGCATACAGTGATGCTATATACTCTATAAAGTACAGGCAAATGTGGTAGTGCTAGTGTTACATTGCATGGAATTCAGCTTCTATACCTACACAAGTGTAATTTTCAAATCAGATCAATTCTACTGCTGTGTGTGTGTGTGCATGTGCGTGTGTGTGTGTGTGTGTGTGTGTGTGTGTGTGTGTGTGTGTGTGTGTGTGTGTGTGTGTGTGTGTGTGTGTGAGGGGGGGTATATTACAGTCATTGTATGAGCTTTTAAATCATTTTTCATTTCACTACTACTAAAGAGAACCTTTAATATAGCCCCATGCATCCAACATACCCCTTTTCCCTCTGGCCACATGACATCATTCCTGCAGAGTAGTGGAGGATGTCCTCATCTCATAGATGCATAACCACATCTTGAAGCAGAGTCCTTCCATGAGCCTCTGCAAGCCATCTTGAGACCACTGGATGTGTGATTGCTAAATCTGTCATGGGGAGGTGCACATGTCACATACAGACAAAGGTAGTATGTAATGTAGTCAAAGGCACACATATGCACATAGCCTTACTATCTTGCATCATATGGATATAGGGAGTTTGGTTTAAATTGTATAATGATTGATAAGATTTTATGGGATGTTGGCTGTTAGCCTAGTAATGTCATATGACCTTATGAAAATGTCACATGTCAATGTTGCTGTCATCGACATGTGATATGTTGAGGCGAGGATGTATGGGAGGCCTATATTATGGTATTACAATCTGTGATGTGAGATAATGTATTGATGGCCACTGCTACCGTTTGATTACATGTTCCTTCTAAAACAGTTTTTGTAATATGCCTCTTGGGAACTTTTGACATGGGATGATACCATAAATATTGTTGGCTTAGTAAGGCATGTGCTTTTTTTAGTGGAGCAGATGATACCATAAATATTGTTGGGTTAGTAAGGCATTTGTTTTTTGCAGTGGAGCAGATCAACCTTTTATGCAGTTCTCATTCAACCATCACAGTGACCCTTGAAATATGACACATATGTGCTTGTATATACCCACCATTATTAAATACTCTGTGACATACACCAATATAAATTCATACTGAATACATGGGCAGATAAGTCTTGTTTCATCCACATGTAATGCTGTGATATACACAAAATATCACATTTTAATTCAACTGCAACCTTATGGAATGCATTGCATCTGCAGTTGTGTTGCTATTCCCAAGGTTTATTGAGGAAGTCAACAGCACCATTGTGTAACTATCAGCATTTGTGTCAGTAACTGTTCTGCATGAGCCAAATCCAACTAATTTGTAATGTGTACATATATGGCATCAGGCTGCTCAAACACAGCTTTCCAATGAAAAAGATATAGTCATAAGTTGTGCAATTGATGAAATTACGAAACACTGGTAGAGCTGTGTGACTTTGTGAACAGTACCACTGTGTGGCATGTGATGCATAACCAAGGTTGTATTTAGAGGTGTTGTCACAAATCATTTTTTTTTAATGAGCATGAAATGTTAAGGGGAATACACAACTAAGAGCAGAGCTGTTTGTGGATGCCACAATCCATACTCACCTGAAGAAAATAGACAGTCTGTTAGCTGACAGTTTGTCTCACACTTCACCCCCCTGTCCCTACTGGCCATCAACCAAAGTATACATGCAAACATTACACAGTTTATTTTCTTTGGAGACCAGCTCATCTGTGCACTCTCTAATGGTAAAAACACAGAATCAATGTGCCCTGACAACATCCTTGGTTGCCTATACCATGACTTAAAATCTGACCTAGCAGACACAGTTAGATCCCTACTTAAACACAGCCTCCAAACAGATTATGTTCTGGTAGAAGGGCGTACAGCAACAGTCATCTGTCTGAGCAATGAGGGGGCCAGCACCTAATGCAGGTACTTACAGACCCAAAATCCTGACTATGTGTATCTGTGAGACATATCAATGACTCATCATGGACTTTATCAGTAAGGACATAGGTAATTGCCTGAGTGTGTACCAACCCCATTTTTGATGTATTAAGGCTACATCATGTCTATTAAATCTGGTTGACAACTTCAAAAAGATCACCAAGGACATGCATGAGGAAAAGACTGTCATCCCACATAACTTGACCTGGCCAAGGAATCTGACACAAATCCACAGTGAAGTATTACATAGAAACTGTCTCTAGTGGCATAAACACCTATGTCACCAAGTGGGTAGACAAATAGATCCCACACAGGACAAATATTGCCAAAATGTGTGAAGTAATTTCTAGAGAGAATCTATTGACCAGGTCCGTACTTCAGGGTTCTGTACTAGGCCCTCTCCTGTTCTGTATTTAAGTCTCATAGGTCGAGAAAAACTTACCATTTTTGTCTAACCAGCTTTGTGAACAAGTGCAAATTGTGGACAATCATTAAATCCAAGAATGTTACTGATATACTGCAGAAAGTATTAACACACAAAAATGATTGTTGCCAGAGCCATAAAGATACACTACATGAACAGAAAGCATGACTAGTTCCTTTTTTGAAAGCAATTATAAATGATAATTACAATATAGACAGCACACTTCTATGAGCAGAGCAAGCGGTACATGACCTGGGTACTCAGGTAAATAGTTAGCGGATCTTCAAACAACATGTGACCACAGTGGTGACAAATCTCTTGCATGTAGCACAATTCCTGAGTATGAGCAGGACATCCAGATCAAAGGACATTATAGTCCCATTGTTCTCAGCCTTCATCACACCAATAATGAAATACAATGCACCCTTTTGCATGTACCTTTACACATATCTTCCAGGGATGATTTACCAAAGTGCATCACTTTTGCCACAGTGAACTTCCACGCATCTCTTAGTTCATATATAAGTATTCTTTGTGATGCAGAACCATTAGGACTTGACAGTGCAGACTTTCCATCAAGTGTTATACAAGATGCATGTGTGATACGTCTTCCTGTGATGCACCCACTAAATACATAGCTCATTGATAACACTGATGACATTGGTTATATTCTTGCAAGTGTGGATTGTAGCATATATGTGTTATGCAAACCTCTCAACTTGCCATGATTGCTCATAATTTTAACTACAGCCAAAAGTAATCATTTTTGAGGAAGGTGTGCCTGATTCCTGTTATAGATTACTGGCAAATAATTACAGTGATACAAGTGTATTCATGCCAAACATGTAAATAACTCACAATCACATATTTTATGTCAATGACACAACTAATGGTCATACTATTCAGATATTATCCATAACTGTGTGTGTTTCTGTCTACTGTTGTCCATGAGCCTGTTGCTATCTGTCCTGATTGGTTGAGACTTATGCTAATATTCCATTCAAATTCAAGCAACACTTTTTGCATATCTTCACAATATGCACATAACCTTATTGTATATGCTGTCCTTGATAAATGTCCTCTCCAGTGATCATGTCAGGTTTTTTATATCACAGCAAGTCATCTCCAGTGATATGCAACATTTTCTGAGAGTCACATAATATGCAATAAATGTGTGATGATATGAATATACCCACACAAGAGGTGTACTCAGGAGTACATACTGTATAATGTACATATGCAATTACTGTTTGTACTACAACTGTCTTGTCTTTGGGAAGCATGTTCATAGGTTCATAATGACCACAAGGGCCTTTGTAAGCCTAGTCATTCATCCCAAAATCTCTGACAAGTTCTAATACCCTTGATAAGTGTAAGCATGGGCCTGGGAGATGACCCATTTACAGGTTACCTCTGTCCATTAGAGATATAGGTGCCAAACCAGGGATGAATTTCCTGTTTCCCATCCAGTTGTCTAAGTTGCACTTGAATTGGGTTAGGGAGAAACTCTCCTTCACATGGTTGGGGAGCCTGTTCCATAGACGGGGTAGTGTCTTGGATACATATCTATCTCTCTAGCAGGTCCTATTTAGATCACAGGGAAGGTATAAGTCTTTAGAATGGGTAATTCTGGTGCTGTTTGTTATGTGGATATGCAGGAGGTCCATCAGAGTGGGGTCTGACAATGCCCTGTATGCCAGGCCCATTCATGTCTGTGGCCCTTTTTCATATACACACTTCCCCAGACTAGTATATTTATAATGCACTCTATGTGGGACCTCTCTTGTTCGGTATATATTTCTCGGCGGTACAGGCCAACACGGAAGGACTGTGGCTGACCAAGTTCGCAAATGACTGCAAACTGGGCGCCATAATCAACTCTCCAGCCGAAACAAGCATCCTCCAAAAGGGCCTCATAGAAACAGACAACTGGTGCCAGAGCCATGGCCTCAAGCTAAACGCCAAAAAGTGTATAGTCATCCCCTTTGGCAAAAACAAAGTGCCCACAAATAACCACATAGGTGGTAATCCATTAAGTACAGAAGAAGTCATTAGGGACCTGGGGACCCAAGTTGATAGCAATCTCTCATTTGACAACCAAGTGGCCAAAGTGGTTAGAAAAACATTTTATATAGCCCACCTAATCATGAAGGGATTCACATCTAGATCAGGGGAAGTCATCGTACCTCTTTACTCATCCCTCATCAGGCCCATAATTGAGTACAATGCCCCTTTTGGGATGTACCTTACCAGACACCTGCAGCAACTGGAAAGACCCCAAAAGTACCTCACCAAGAGGATCAAAGGGCTCAAACAGATGCCATATGCTGCCCAGTTAAAGAAGCTCCAGCTCTACTCAGTGGCATACCACCTGCTCAGAGGTGATCTGTGCCTGACGTATAAAGCCATGTCCAACCCGGAATTAATGGACATGCTGCACCTCAGAAAATCCAAATCCCATCGAGCTACGCACTCGAGAGACTTTAACCTCAGCACTGAAATAAATAGGACATGCTGGAGGGACAGATTCATAACCCAGAGGCTCCCTTCACTCTGGAATAAAATCCCAGTCCAGGTTAGGCAGAGTCCCACATTGACTCTCTTCAAGAGGAATCTTGATGAGTGGATGGGAGATTGTAGGTTTACCCCAACTATCACTTCTGTGTCACTGTTAGACAGAGGCACAGTATACTAACCTCAAAAAAAGGCATAGCAAAATTAATTTAAAATGGGTGGCAAAAGCCAAACACACTCTGGCTAGGCTTATAAATGCCCTAGGGCAGATAGCCTAGTATGAACCTATGAACCTATGAACCTATGTAACCTTGATGATCACCACTGAACCTTTATTTCAGTATGCCAAAAACATGTTTTTACTGTACTTTGCACTGAGCACACTTTCCTATAATGTATTTCTACTGCATCTGTTGCCTTTAATTAAACCTTGGGAGTCATTGTGGCTGTCTGCGCAATCTTGCAGAACAAGATTGCCTGAAAGTAAACTTGTCTGCATGTCTGAATGTGTCTGTGCTCTTTTACACAGTTTCCTAGCCAGCAACACTGCAGCTGGCCATGAAACATTGCTTCTATCTATGTAAGTGCGACGTGCAGCATGCATACACAATTAGCACTGCTGCTCATCATGCATATACAATTAGCACTGCTGCTCATCATGCATATACAATTAGCACTGCTGCTCATCATGCATATGCAATTAGCACTGCTGCTCATAGGTTCATAGGTTCATAGGTAGGTACTAGGCTATCGGCCCTAGGGCCCATACAAGCCTAGCCAAAAAAGGTACCCTGGCTTTCGCCACCCAAGAAAATTATTTTCCTGTGCCCCTGTGGAGCAGAGCCACAGAAGTGATCCCCGGGGTGAATTTCCCATTTCCCATCCAATCATCAAGATTTTTCTTGAAGAGTGCTAATGAGGAGCTCTGTTTGACATAGATAGGTAGTCTGTTCCAGAGTATGGGAAGTCTCTGGGACAGGAATCTATCCCTCCAGCATGTTCTGTTTATTGTGGTGACAAGGTTAAGGTCCCTAGAGCGTGTAGCTCGGAGGATTGGGATTTCTTTAAGTGGAGCATGTCCAACAGCTCTGGGTTTGACATAGCTTTGCATGTTAGGCAGAGATCACCCCTGAGTAGGCGATATGCGATGGAGTAAAGCTGTAGAAAATTATTTTCCTGTGCCCCTGTCGAGCAGAGCCACAGAAGTGATCCCCGGGGTGAATTTCCCATTTCCCATCCAATCATCAAGATTTTTCTTGAAGAGTGCTAATGAGGAACTCTGTTTTACATAGATAGGTAGTCTGTTCCAGAGTATGGGAAGTCTCTGGGACAGGACTCTATCCCTCCAGCATGTACTGTTTATTGTGGTGACAAGGTTAAGGTCCCTAGAGCGTGTAGCTCAGAGGGATTGGGATTTCTTTAAGTGGAGCATGTCCAACAGCTCTGGGTTTGACATAGCTTTGTATGTTAGGCAGAGATCGCCCCTGAATAGGCGATATGCGATGGAGTAAAGCTGTAGTTTTTTGTGACGGTCTGCATAGGGCATATGTTTGAGGCCAGTAATCCTCTTTGTGAGGTATTTATGTGGTCTTTCCAGTTGTTGTAGATGTCTTGTGAGGTACATACCAAAAGGGGCGTTATACTCTATAATGGGTCTAATGAGTGATGAGTAGAGGGGAACAATGACCTCTTTTTTTCTGGATGAGAATCCTTTTGTGATGAGATGAGCCATGTAGAAGGATTTCCTGACCACTGTGGCGATGTGATTATCAAAGGAGAGACTACTGTCTACCTGTGTCCCAAGGTCTCATCACATTTTCGGCATTAAGTAGACTACCAGCTATGTGGTAGTTCATGGGTACAGAGTTTTTACCAAAGGGGATGACAATACACTTTTTGGCATTGAGCTTCAGGCCATGGCTTTGACACCAGTTATCTGTCTCATTGAGGCCCTTTTGTAGTTTGTCCACATCGTTAGGAGTTTCGATTATGGCTCCTAGTTTGCAGTCATCTGCAAACTTTGTTAGCCAAAGACCTTCTGTGTTGGCCTGCACTTCCGAGAAGTAGATACCAAACAGGAGAGGACCCAGGACTGAACCCTGTGGTACTCCACTTGTCACTGGTCTGATGTCGGATTTGGAATCCGCTACTTTCACAGTGTGGGTTCTGTCCGTGAGCCAGTTGGCAACCCATCTTCATCATGCATATGAAATTAGCACTGCTGCTCATTATGCATATGCAATTAGCACTGCTGCTCATCGTGCATATGCAATTAGCACTGCTGCTTATCATGCATATGCAATTAGCACTGCTGCTCATCATGCATATGCAATTTGCATGGCTGCTCATTATGCATATGCAATTAGCACTGCTGCTCATCGTGCATATGCAATTAGCACTGCTGCTCATCATGCATATGCAATTAGCACTGCTGCTCATCATGCAAACCCATAAATACAGTGTAGGCTTCACGCTAAGCCTACAGAGAGTTTATTGAATCCCGGGATAAGTATAGATGCAGTCTACACATTGTAGTAACCTTTATGAATCCCCCTTGATATTTACTGTTACAAGAAAATCAGTTGGAAAACTAAAATTAGGAGGAAGAAGGCTGGAGTTATGGTTGTGTTGTTTATTCACTCAGAATGGTGTACGCTTAATGTACATTTAGTGCAGGAGTTAATGAATCCTAGCATATATTATAAACAGGAATTAACAATTGTCAATTTACTCTGTTTTAAAATTGGATAAAAAAGTCATATATACAGATTATATAATGCTAATAACTGCACTGTTATGCCTGTACAATCTATAACCTCTAAAAAAACAGGCTACTATTGGTGTTATGCCTGTAGAATGTAATGATTTGTCTGTTCAAATAGTCATCTTTGCCTTCTGCTGTTGTGGTGCTGCAAAACTAATTGTGCAATTTAGTAAATTCAGAGGTTGCTAAACTATTGTAGTGTGGTAATGCTTACAAATGTGCAAGTTGTGAATAAAAGGAAAACATTAAAAACAATGGATGCAGTATGCTTTAATTGAGATAAAAATAACTCTTCATTACTCAAGTAGAAATAAGAGCTATATTTAGGGAAGTAATTCATCTTGTTGCTACATTCCTCAATCTAATGCACAATGTCATAAAAGGAACAGACAGTCCCCACTTCAAAGTCTTATTGAAGCAATAGGAAGGAGGTATGCCTTTTGATAAATGATTTTACCAGAATGGGGAGACCAACAACCAAATCAATTAGCCTACACATTCTCCTGTGGCTAATCTAGAATAGCGTGAGTGCAATTACCAGAAAGATTGCTTACGGTGTGTGAGTCCATTAAAGATCAAGGAACAAGTTTATAAAGCCCCAAGGGCAAAACAAATTAGAAAAGAAAATATAGAGAGGAAGAACCAGTAGAAAAAAGTGAGTTGCACACTTAAGTATTGCAGCCTGAAAGTGCTGCAGTGGATGGAGTAGAAATGTCTAACAGAACTGAAAAGAAGAGAACATTCATAGGGTATATTACAAAAAGGCATGAAGTTAGAAAATATAACAATACATAGAAATACATATAATGCACACAATTCTAAATTTCCTGTCAAGCTAAAACAGAAAATCTTAGAAATTAGAAATTCTAAGCAGCAGTTAGGCTGACAGGAAAAAAGAACTAATAAGAAAGACCTCACCTATGTAGTAAAGAAGGAAAAAAGTACCGCGTCAGAATTTTAAATGCATTTCTGTCAGTGTAAGACCAAATTATCAAATAAGGGATGACCGCAGGAAACTACTATATGCAAGTAAGGATAACAATACAAAACTGGAAATATGTCATTTGCAGAGAGAGAGCGAAGTAAAGAGGAAAAAGAAATTGAGAGGGTGGTGTTCAGTCACAATGAGACAGAGGACGACAACATATAAATACAAAAATAGAGAAAGTCAGGGGTGGTATATGTTGAAAGACAGGATAATCTTGAACTCAGTACTAATGATATACTTGCTGATCTAGAATACTGGAATCTTAAACAAAGGAGACAGACTTTTATGCTTTTGGTTCATAAATGAAAACAACAGGAGAAATTGGGTACTTATGTTGATAACACTCAGTAATTCAGTCATCATGCTTCCACCTTAGTCTGGAAATCATGCTATCTGCCCCAGTTAATTACAAAGTGTATATCTTCAAAAGTTAAAGAAGTCATCCTATCCCAGTATTCTTCCATTAGCAGGCCTATTACTGAATACAATGATACCTTTTATATGTACAAATCCAAGCATATCATTCAGTTGGATAGGCCTCAAAGATTCTTAACCAATAAAATTAAAGGTCTTAAATCTATGTCTATCCTGGAAGGTTAACATTAGTTTTTTAATACTCAGTAGCTTCTACTTGCTTTATGGTGTCCTCTGTCTGCCTTTATGAGCCATAAAAGACACACTCTTATTTGACCTTTTATTTCTTCTCAAAACAAGTGCTATACTAACAACCTCAAAACAGAGCTAAACCTACAGCAAACATAAAAAAAGATTAGTTGAAGGGATAGGTTCCTAATACAGCTTATTTTCAGCTTATGGAATACGTTACTACTAAAGGTCAAACAAACTACTACTTTTGGTACCTTTAAGGGTAGCCTTGATGACTGAATGTACAGACACATGTTTTCATCAGGCTTATCTTGTAAGGTTCGACTCCATTTTGGAGGTAAAGAGTACTGAGCGCTTGACAAGGGTGGCAAGAACTTTCTGTTTTTTCTGCTTGAGTGTGTATATAGCTCAGTATATTATGGTCCCCATGATCACTAGCTACTATTAATCCTATATTCCTAAGCTCCTAAGAATAGTGCTGAGACAGCAATTGAAATTAAAAGGTACTGGTCAGATTTGCCTTTCTTGAGAGAAGATTTAGACACAGACACCTCAGTGGCTGTATTAACAGGATAAAAGGCAATACTTTCTACATTATGGCAGGCTGATAAGGAGGGAACACCTGAGCTGGCTGACTTTCAGATTAACCACTTAATCTTTGAAAAAGGCATATCAGCAGGGTGTCATTGTGACCAGAATAAGGGAAAATAAAAGTGAAGATATATGGGGAAGAACATGAAGAAAGTGTTCCCAAATATTACGTCAGCATTTTTTAAAAAATAATGTGCTATGCAGAGTAACAAAGATTAGGGCGTGATAGAATGACAATTGTTAGTGCATGAGTCTTTTAGAACCTAGTGGTATGGAAAGCAGATTATCATGCACTTGGAGGACATCTATAAATGGACAAGACTAAAGCACCAATCCTAGTAAGACTTTATTGGCTAGGGATAATAAAAGAAGTGGAGAAAATCTGTGATGGCTACCCAGAAACTCAGAGGACAGCCCTTCATCCTGACTCTAAAAACCCTATGATTCTAATGCCCATCATTCAGGTACCTGTTTAATACATTGCCTTGGACTTTGGCCATTGGTAAAGAACAGCAATGGATGCTGATACATTCTGGCTATTTTGGTCTTTGACAATGAACCCCAGAAGGTATTCCCCAATATGAGGCTAGTGCAGGCAGAAGCTAGTCTATTATTTTCTGTTGTAAGGAACCTAAGAAAATTCTCACTGACAGAGGAACTCCATTTATGTGTAGCATAATGCAGTAACTGTATCATCATCAATTAAAAAAACACAGTGCTGTATTCCAGTGTGGATGAATTAGTAGAACATGTTAAAAAGAAATTAAAGTTCATGATGAAAAGGGTAATCGAGGAAGGTAACAAAAACTTGGCAAATTAATACCATACTTCTTGTGTGCCATTAAATACGTATGCCAAGCCTCAACATATTTCATTCCTTTTTAGTTACTTTATAGCAGGCATCTCCATAGACTTAGATATTAGCAGACACATCTTGAGAAGAAAGGAAATGCCTTTTAAAAGTGTGATAGAATACTATGATCAAATGGAAGTGGTGATTCCCATTATAAGAAAACACACAGAAAGAGCTTGGCTTACCTCCTGCAGGGTTTATAGTAGAACTGTTTGGGCCGGGAATTTAAATTTGGAGCTTCGATGATAGATTTAATCCCTGCAGCAAACAATAGGTTTTTGACTAAATGTCAAATTCCAGTTGAAATAGTGGAGAAATTAGCTAACGCAAACTCCAGTTAGGTAAACAGGTGAGAGAAGGGAAGAAGAAGAAATATACCATATAAATATTGTGAAACTTTGGAAAGAAGTGCAGACCTCTGTACTTAACATAAAAGTAGAAAATGGCAAAATCGGTTGAGAAAGAAAACTGACCTCTGTAACTGAAGTGCAGAGGTTATAGGTTACACTCTATTTAAGCCAGAGAAACAAGAAAGAGAAGAGGAGAGTGTCTGTTAAGAAACAAAGAAGTATTTTCAGAACTATCTTACAGAATAAACTTGATTCAACACCATATTGAAGCCAATTAACACCTTGTAGAATAATAGAGTCACAAAGGAAGACTGTGCATGGACTTTAAGTTGATGTGTTGTCTGCTGAGTAATACACTCGCTAGTACTCTCTGACCAGCACAGATGGCAAAAGTGAATAACGAAGATCAGACTGACAGAGTTAAATGAATGTCACAGCTGGAAAAAAATCAATCAGCACTGGCTGACCTTGCTGAATTCAATTCTGAAAACAATATTGGCACTGGAAGAGGCTCACAACAATCACTCATAGGTTCATGGGATGATATTAGACTATTGGCCCAGAAGTCCTTATACACCTAGCCAAGAATTGTGCCCATGTTCCCTCAATGTCTACACCTGTTTCCCCTGCCCAGCAGGGACACAGGTGGGATCCCAGGCATGTATTTTCATTTTCCCATCCAGTCGTCCAGGTTCCTCTTAAAAAGGGCTAGAGAGGTACTCTGCTTGACATAGAGAGGGAGTGTATTCCACAGATGGAGGAGTCTTTGGGATACAAATCTGTTTCACCAACAAGGTCTATTAATGTCAAAGACAAGTAGAGATAAGCTGAGACAGGATAATTAACTGCTCGTCCAACAAGGATATACAAAGATGAAACCACGATTTATTGTAGAACAATAACACATCCAGGTTTAGCGCTTTCGACTGAGCATCAGTCTTCCTCAGAACAATAAACTGCTAAAATCCTTACATATTTATACACATCAATTAATTGCTTGATAGTATAATTGATGAAAAAAGTCCGCCAAAAAAATTAAAGAGACAAGACTTCTTATACTTACATCATACACCCATGTAACAACCTATGAACTATTTCACCTATAAAATACATAAACATTGAATAAACATAAATAGAAATACTAACTATATATATAAATGTAAGAATCAATAATTCAGAATGACAACCATTTATACATTTAAAATATATACATACACACAATAATATACTTGTAGGTACAGTGTGTAACTAAATCACCCTAACCACTCAAATCTTATATATCTAAATAATAGATGGATATGAGCATGGTCATGAATATAAAGTAAGGCCACATATCTATTAATTGAATAATGTAAACTAAGTATATATACGTGGGCTAACAGGGGAGTATATAAAAACAATTATGAGGCTAAAGCTAAAAAAGGTTTGATACTTATAAACTCATTTAAGCCAGGCGGTCTCGTTGAATCAGTTAAGATTTGCCATTTACTCTCCAATTGGGCCAATTTCATTTTCCAATTACCTCCGAAGGGTGTATCAATTACTTGATCAATAATAGAAAAAACAAAGTTGTGCTCTTCATCCTTCTCTGCTATGTGCCTATATAACGCATTTTTGGTGTCACATTTGCCTATCTTATATATGTGTTCATAAATGCGTTTTTTCAACTGCCTTTCCGTCTTCCCTATATAGTGTGCATTGCATTTTGTACATACAGCAATATAAACCACCTGCTTGGTGTAACAATTACCTGTCCTACATTTGATGGTAGTATGACATATATCATCCAATTTTATAACCTTGGTTGAATTAATATATTTACATTGCCGGCATCTTCCACATTTGGATGTACCTTTATATATATTAAGAACTTGTTTGTTGTGACTGGCTTTCACTAATAACAACTTCATATTAGGGGCTGTCTTGAAAACACATCTGGGTTTGGTTCCTAGTATACCCTCCAATTCCATGATGGTTAATGTTTTCCAGTATCTCTCTAGAATTTCCTTAATCATGTAAGTATTAGGTGTATAGGTGAGTATACACACCCTTCCAGATGTGTCATTGTCACGACATGTCTGTTGCTCCATTCTATAACAACCCAACAAGGGTTTGTACTTGATTCCCCATTCATTATATACATAATTGATTACATCCATAACCATTTTATCTGGGTATGCTCTACTAGTAAACATGTCCTTGATGACATTTAATTCAAGTTCCAAGATATGCTTATTGGATGACATTCTACTGCGTATGCATTGCCCTTTGATGACATTTTTGAAAATATAAGGGGGATGATTACTACTGAAATGGACATAATCATTCGAGAATGTGGGTTTCCTGTAAATCCTGGATGTAAATCCACTTGAATCCTGACTCAATAATACATCTAAATATGAAATTTCATTTTTACTATAATTATGAGTAAATTTTAAGAAATCTACTGTATTATTGATGTACTGCATACATTTATGTAGTCTTTCCACTGATGCTTTCCACAAAATGAAGATATCATCCAAATATCTAACATATAAAACTATATATTGAAAGAATTCACTTTTGAAGACATATTGGTTCCCAATCCATCACTAAATTAGCAAAATGGGAGCTGCGCTGCTCCCATAGCTACTCCCTTAATCTGTCTGAAAAACTCCCCTTGACATGAAATGTAATTATAATCTAGTACTAGTGACATCATGTCACAGATTAGGCATACTTTTTTCCCATGAGAAATCGTTATATTTCTTCAAACTTCTCTCAAAACATTCCAGGCCCTCATCCTTAGGTATGCTGGAAAAAAGATCAATGACGTCTACAGTCAAAAATATGAAGTTCGGATTCCATTTATCATTGGTTATTTCCCCCCAAAATCTCCACGAATCTTTCATAATATGGGGAATATTGTCATACACTTTCTTGAGCCATCTATCTATCAATTTCCCAATATTAAAGGTTTTAGACCTGGATCCCGAGACAATCGGACGAAAAGGTGGATGTTCAATGGATTTATGCACCTTAGGTATTCCAACCAGTTTAGCCAGCACTGGATAATCCGTTTTCAAAAAGGAATATGAAAACATCTCATTGAACCAAATCAATATAGGACATAAGCGTATTGATCTCATTATAGAAGAATATCTTATTGATAACAGAATATCTAACGACACTTATTCCTTTTTTAAAACGGATTATCCAGTGCTGGCTAAACTGGTTGGAATACCTAAGGTGCATAAATCCATTGAACATCCACCTTTTCGTCTGATTGTCTCGGGATCCAGGTCTAAAACCTTTAATATTGGGAAATTGATAGATAGATGGCTCAAGAAAGTGTATGACAATATTCCCCATATTATGAAAGATTCGTGGAGATTTTTGGGGGAAATAACCAATGATAAATGGAATCCGAACTTAATATTTTTGACTGTAGACGTCATTGAATATTTTTGACTGTAGACGTCATTGGTCTTTTTTCCAGCATACCTAAGGATGAGGGCCTGGAATGTTTTGAGAGAAGTTTGAAGAAATATAGCGATTTCTCATGGGAAAAAGTATGCCTAATCTGTGACATGATGTCACTAGTACTAGATTATAATTACATTTCATGTCAAGGGGAGTTTTTCAGACAGATTAAGGGAGTAGCTATGGGAGCAGCGGGTGCTCCCATTTTTGCTAATTTAGTGATGGCGATTGAATCGAATATGTGTTCAAAAGTGAATTCTTTCAAGATATAGTTTTATATGTTAGATATTTGGATGATATCTTCATTTTGTGGAAAGCATCAGTGGAAAGACTACATAAATGTATGCAGTACATCAATAATACAGTAGATTTCTTAAAATTTACTCATAATTATAGTAAAAATGAAATTTCATATTTAGATGTATTATTGAGTCAGGATTCAAGTGGATTTATATCCAGGATTTACAGGAAACCCACATTCTCGAATGATTATGTCCATTTCAGTAGTAATCATCCCCCTTATATTTTCAAAAATGTCATCAAAGGCAATGCATACGCAGCGAGAATGTCATCCAATAAGCATATCTTGGAACTTGAATTAAATGTCATCAAGGACATGTTTACTAGTAGAGCATACCCAGATAAAATGGTTATGGATGTAATCAATTATTTATATAATGAATGGGGAATCAAGTACAAACCCTTGCTGGGTTGTTATAGAATGGAGAAACAGACATGTCTTGACAATGACACATCTGGAAGGGTGTGTATACTCACTTATACACCTAATACTTACATGATTAAGGAAATTCTAGAGAGATACTGGAAAACATTAACCATCATGGAATTGGAGGGTATACTAGGAACCAAACCCAGATGTGTTTTCAAGACAGCCCCTAATATGAAGTTGTTATTAGTGAAAGCCAGTCACAACAAACAAGTTCTTAATATATATAAAGGTACATCCAAATGTGGAAGATGCCGGCAATGTAAATATATTAATTCAACCAAGGTTATAAAATTGGATGATATATGTCATACTACCATCAAATGTAGGACAGGTAATTGTTACACCAAGCAGGTGGTTTATATTGCTGTATGTACAAAATGCAATGCACACTATATAGGAAGGCAGTTGAAAAATTTATGAACACATATATAAGATAGGCAAATGTGACACCAAAAATTATATAGGCACATAGCAGAGAAGGGTGAAGAGCACAACTTTGTTTTCTATTATTGATCAAGTAATTGATACACCCTTCGGAGGTAATTGGAAAATGAAATTGGCCCAATTGGAGAGTAAATGGCAAATCTTAACTGATTCAACGAGACCGCCCTGTTAAATGAGTTTATAAGTATCAAACCTTTTAGCTTTAGCCTCATAATTGCTTTATATACTCCCTGTTAGCCCAATATATACTTAGTTTACATTATTCAATTAATAGATATGTGGCCTTATATTCATGACCATGCTCATATCCATCTATTATTTAGATATATAAGATTTGAGTGGTTAGGGTGATTTAGTTACACACTGTACCTACAAGTATATTATTGTGTGTGTGTATATATTTTAAATGTATAAATGGTTGTCATTCTGAATTATTGATTCTTACAGTTATATACATAGTTAGTATTTCTATTTATGTTTATTCAATGTTTATGTATTTTATAGGTGAAATAGTTCATAGGTTGTTACATGGGTGTATGATGTAAGTATAAGAAGTCTTGTCTCTTTAATTTTTTTGGCGGACTTTTTTCATCAATTATACTATCAAGCAATTAATTGATGTATATAAATATGTAAGGATTTTAGCAGTTTATTGTTCTGAGGAAGACTGGTGCTCAGTCGAAAGCGCTAAACCTGGATGTGTTATTGTTCTACAATAAATCGTGGTTTCATCTTTGTATATCCTTGTTGGACGAGCAGTTAATTATCCTGTCTCAGCTTATCTCTACTGTTCCAGTGTTGCTTGCTCTCAGCTGATTTTAATGTCACAGACCAGTTTAAGGCCTTGCATGCTGGTTGTGCAAGTGGAGTTTGACTTACAGATATGCAGCAACTCCATCAAGGCTGGGTCTGGGATGGCCTTGTATGTCAGACACAAGTCAACTCTGAGCAGTCTGTACGAGACTGAGTAAAGGGACAAGACTTTTAGCCTATCTGTATAGGATAGGTGTTTGAGATCCTGGATTTTCCTGGTCAGGAACCACTGTGGTCTGCCCAGCTGCTGCATGTACTTTGCACGGTATATACCAAAGGGGTCTTGTACTCGATAATGGGTCTGACAAGGGAGGAGTACAGGAATGTTATGACCTCTTTGTTCCTGGATGAAATACCCTTATTTATGAGGTGGGCCAAGTAGAAAGCCTTCCGTACAATGGAGGCAACGTAGTGCTCAAAGGTCAGGTTGCTATCAACCTGGGTGCCCAAGTCCCTCATGACTGACTGCATGCTTATTATGTTGTTATTAATGTGATAATTAGTGGGGATGCCATTTTCCCCAAAGGGGATAATGATGCATTTCTTGGCATTCAGTCTGAGGCCATGCTTCTGGTACCAGTCATTAGTTTGGGTAATGCTCTCTTGGAGGATGTTTACATCACTAGGGGAATTTAAGACAGTGCCCAGCTTGCACTCATCTGCAAACTTTTTATCCACAGACCTCTGGTTTTGGCTTGCACTTCAGAAAAGTATATCCCAAACAGTAGAGGCCCCAAGACCAATCCTTGTGTTACACTGCTTGTTATGGGTCTACTACTGGAGGTGGCTTCCCCTATTTTACTGAGTGGGTTCTATCAGTTAGTTACCTATCTGGTAACATATGGGTTGATGCCTAGCGGGGAGAGTTTATCTATTATGCCTGAGTGAGGAATAATGTTGAAGGCTTTGGCTAGGTCAAGGTAGGTGGTGTGCACCACCTTCCCCTTGTCCATGGCTTTGGTGACTGTTTCAAAGTTGACCAAGTTTAACAGGCATGATCTCCTTTTGACAAAGCCAAACTGTGTGGGGTCAAGCATTTGGAGGCTGCCAATGTCCTTGTTCATAAGGTCCATGATAATACATTCCATGGCCTTGCAGATCAAGCTACTTAGGCTGATGGTCCTACAATTGCCTGGGTCAGTGGACACTCCACCTTTGTGTAGAGGTTTGACAGTGGCTGTCCACCATTCAGCTGGGATGAAGCCAGTGCTCAGGCTTTGGTTGAATAAGGTGCCTAATGGAGCTGAGAGCTCATGCCAGAGTTTATGTAGGATACAGCCAGTAATGTTATCATATCCCATGGAGACAGTATCTTTTGCCTTTCAGAGGGCATTAAAGACCTGCTCCCTGGTGATGAGGGTGGATGCAGGTGCTGGGGATGTCCTGGTTTACTGATGGGGTGACAGGGGGGTGAAGTTTTCACTGAACCTGTCTGCCACAGGTTTGCTATATCTATGGTATTTGTGTATGTGGTGTTATTGACCACCAGTTCAGAGCAGATTTGGGTGTTACCTTTGAGATTGCAGACATATGTAAAAAGGCCTTGTGATTGTCCTTAGTGGATGTAGCCAATTTGGACTCGAGGTTAGCCTTAGAGGATTTCACCAGTGACCTTATTTGCTTGTTCAGATAAAGGAGAGATTGGTTCCAACTTGGCACCTGTTTGTTTATTTCTGCTGTCCACCAGACAAGTGTACTCTTCCCTGAAGAAGATGATTTAGTCTTGTTAGGTATAGCTGAGTCCTTACAACTTTGTAAATGCTCATATTTTTTTTGTTGTAGGCTTGGAGATTAGTGCTAGTTCCAACTGAAGGGATGGTGGCTGTATAGCTGCTTATACCTGCTCTGAAGAGATTGTTGTCAGCTTTGGAAAAGTTTTTTTGTTTGACCGTGATGGGGGGGTTCAGGGGAGATAGTGACTTCAAAAGTGATCGCTTTATGGTCGGATATTGCTAAGCAGGATGACACTGTAGGGCTGCTACAGTGGCTTCTCATGTTCATTAGGACCAGGTCTAGGATATTTTCACAACTCATAAGGGGTGTTGACCAGCTGATCCAATGCATTGGCATTGACAGAGTTGAGGAATCTCTCGGTGTTCATGTTTGGGCTAGAATAGGTCTTCCACTATATGGTTGGGTAGTTAAAGTCACTCAGGATCAGGGTAGAGGGTTGAATCTTGATGGATTCAAGCCAGTCCAGATAGCTGGAGTGGCTGTCCTGAGTCATGGTTGGGGTCTGTAGCTAGCTATGATTTGAATAGGTGTTTTGTCAACAGTTTACTGCATTTGGAGTGTCTCCTGTGCATCACACCATTTGACCAGCCTGGAGGTGTGTATGTCTTTGATAAATATTGAAGCTCCTCCATCTAAAATCAGGAGATAGATGGCCAATTAAGAGAAACAGTGTGAAGGATCTTTTCAAATGAGTCGGCAATAGACATGATTCAGCTTAACTCTAGGATTTAGAAGATCGAGTACACAGAAATAATTTCAGATTTAATGGCATATCTTAAAGAGTGGTGGAAAATGTATTAGAAATAAGTAACACGTGAGGAGCAGTTCCTACCATACTTCTTGTAAGATGTAAGTTTATTATGCTTAATAACTTGGATATAGATTAAAATATAACTTGGGTGAGATGGACTCAAGTTTCATTAATGGTTGGGGTTTGGCATCATGGTTAAGTTGTTTATTGTATTGAAAAGAATGATGTTGCCTTTTATATTTTTTTCAGGAAACCAGTTTAGATGATAAAGAAGATTGAGAGTTGAGAAATAATTTCTCTTCATATAAATTAATGGGGTTTGGGTGTGACTACACATTTCATGCGAGCTGTGATCAAAGTAAAAGGCAAGGAGTACAAATTCTGATAAGGAAAGGATGGCTAATTCAAGTTAATAGACAGCAAAAAGATCAGGAAAGAAAATGCATGGCAGCTAAAGGTTGATCATATGTTACTGAATGTGCCTTAATCATTGTATACATTCACTGGGCATGGAAAGAAAAACAGTGCATTACTTGTTAGGAGGCTGGATGGTTTTAGAGGGGGATGCACAATTATAGATGAAAACGGGAACACAGTCAATAGGGAAAATGAGGTTCATGGATAGAGAAGACGCTACTCCTAGTGAAGTTCCATCACCATTCTGTTCAGGATCAGGAGTTTGTAGACTTAGCCAGCTATGCATATGGAGAGATCTTGTTTCCTATACTGAGTGGAAGGAACAGAAAGCTGATGTACAAATATTCAGCTTGGATTGAACAAGTAAGGATTTGACAACAGCTCCAAAACAAGGGGATAAGAACTGGGAAAACCGATTTCTAAAGACATCATCCTTCTTCGAGTAGTGGATACAACAAAATCCCATAATATGTTGAGGGCACTAAAAATAAAAGATTCCTCTTTTTCTAATGTTGTCCCTTCCAAAAAAAAAAAAAAATCTATCAGCCCAAATGAGAAGCCAAGCAGCCTCAAATCTTACTAGTGAGTTAAAAAAATATGAAATGTGACAGATTAGAGACAACTCCATATAGTTTGTGGGATATTTTTAGATGCTACTATCAAACTGTCTACAGGTTGAATCAAGTAGCATGCTGTTGTAGGATAGATATATATTCCTGAAAATACTGCTTCAAAGGAACCATCTGCCACTCTGCATAAATCCAAGTACTTCTCTTACTTTTGTCAGATGTAATTTGCATGAATGGATGACTAACCACAAATTCACATCTGCTTTAGCACCCATGTCACTCCTGGATAGAGGGAAACATGTAAATGATCCAAGATATCCTTGTTCAGCTCGTCTCTGGGTAGTCAGATGCAAAATATAAGGGCTAGAGACTACCATGGGAATGTTAACCTAGGCTTCTTAAGATACTCATGGATTAATAGCCTAGTAAGTACCTATGAAGCTGTGAAGCTATGGGAGCATCTAAGACATATCTATCCTACAACAGCATGCTACTTGATTCAACCTGCAGACAGTTTGATAGTAGCATCTAAAAATATCCCACAATGGGAGGTTGGCCTAATGGTTAAGGTGTTTGCGTTATAAACACAAGGTGCAAAGTTGCAAGGTTCAGCATATGAAGGTCTATGTATTTGGGCTGATTTGTGTGTGATAGTTTTAGTGTGATGCTGAGTGGTATTGACAGCCTGCTTGTTATTTTCACTGTCTTCATGTGAGAATTTTACCTCCAATAGCATTAAATGCCTGCATTTCCAGCACACTGCATCAGATTAAGTGGTAGGTGGTTGTAAGCATGCAATTTTTCAGAATTTCAGAGAGTGTTCCAAGCAGCTAGAACAGCTGGTAGAGGTGAGGATGAATGATGAGGCTATGTCTGCTCATCCTCTTCAGAACAGGCATGTGGATGACATACTGCTGTGAGGAAGGCTATTCTTGAATTATCAGTGAAGCCCAACCCATAAACAGTGGTCAGAGTAGATGAATATGTGGCCACAGGTTTAGGACAGGTGTGGACTTTCCTAAAGAATACTCATGCCTAACAGCTCATAATGCTCAACTGAATGATACCAGCATAGAGGGGTTCTGCCTACCACTACTGTGTGAGAAGCAGTGTTGGCTTCCTGTCTCACTCTTCTCCTTTCCACTGTTCTCACCAGTTCATAGCAACTGGGGATCAAGTCTGAGGGGGTTTATATACTATGGCCATACTATATACATCTGGGGATCAAGTCTGAGGGGGTTTATATACTATGGTCATACTATATACAGCTGGGGATCTCGTCTGAGAGGGTTTATATACTATGGTCATACTATATACAGCTGGGGATCTAGTCTGAGGGGGTTTATATACTATGGTCATACTATATACAGCTGGGGATCTAGTCTGAGGGGGTTTATATACTATGGTCATACTATATACAGCTGGGGATCTAGTCTGAATGGGGTTTATATACTATGGTCATACTATATACAGCTGGGGATCTAGTCTGAGGGGGTTTATATACCATGGTCATACTATATACAGCTGGGGATCTAGTCTGAGGGGGTTTATATACTATGGTCATACTATATACAACTGGGGATCTAGTCTGAGGGGGTTTATATACTATGGTCATACTATATACAGCTGGGGATCTAGTCTGAGGGTTTATATACTATGGTCATACTATATACAGCCGGGGATCTATTCTAAGGGGGGTTTATATACTATGGTCATACTATATACAGCTGGGGATCTAGTCTGAGGGGGTTTATATACTATGGTCATACTATATACAGCCGGGGATCTAGTCTGAGGGGGTTTATATACTATGGTCATGCTATATTGCATTTGCAATCAGAATCAAAGCACTGTAGTGCTCCTTGTGTGTCATTACCAGCTGCTTGCAGTTTGCTACAGTTTAAAAGGAGTGAAGATTTTTTTTTTAAATTTTGCTTCTCATGTCATGGAAATGGTGCCTCTCACAGGAATAGCTAGCTATCTGATCTCTGTTAGTATATGATTGATTGTGCATCAATATTACTATTTGTGAGTACAATATTGAACAGTGTAATGCAATGCATAGCATAAAGTTGATATTGGTTTGCACATATTAGTAGCTCTACTACTGCACACACAATTTACATATAACAATATGGTAACATACTTCTAGGCAGCACGAGTAATGGTACTAAACAGTATCTCATGCTACTATAGTAGTTTCTGTAATGCTGTTAAAACGTAAGTAACTGAACAGTTATGAGCAGCATATTTCCCAGTCACCCATGAGTACTTATGGGAAAGGTTACTGGATTAAATGACAGGAGCATGTGATACTCATGTAACTCAGAAATGGCATAAACGTGAAATAAAGTCAAACTGCGTAACATTTACTCAAAATGTTTAGCAATCACATGTGTAGTGATTTATGGATATCTAAAATAATAGCATGCAGTTGTCCCCCATCCCCCCTTTTGTTAAGGTATTCTATCAGAATGCAGTAAGGGTTAAATAGCTTCTGGTACTATTCAGGAGTGGTACTGTTACACTTTCACACTGATCACAGAACTAGCATACATGGACTTTTACTGATTTGCTGTTGTACTTTGCTTTACATGTTACACTGCTTGGTAACAAACATGCATGTGCTCATGCTATTCATACTAACAGATGACAGCTTTATGTATATCCATGCATGACCATAAACCATAGTACTCTATCTGTGATAGGATAGGCATACCTTTAAAGTCCAGGTTTCTGCTGCAGTTATACTCACTCTGTTGAAAGTCCTGCCTGACTCTTCAATGAATCAGGGACACATTTTAACAGAATCAGAGACAAATCCAAAAAAAATTAGGAACATTTAAAATATTACTACTATTAACTTGACAAATTGACAGAAAAAGAGAAAGTGAGTTAATATACATTATTTAAGTAAAAGAAGTCTCGAACTTTAATAATTGTCATTATTTATGAAATACAAATCCAAAAAACAAATGCTTGGTGCTGATACCCCAACCAGAGAACAACGATTGAGAAGCCACAAAAACAAAAGAACTCTGGAACGGTGCTGTTATGTATCCAAAAATTTAATTTCACACTCTAAGTGCTTCATCAGTCAACCTACTCCAATTATTCACAAATGTGAAAAGATTTTGTTTGTTTTTTACAAGGAAAGTAAACTGTTTTACTTAGTACTGGCTGTGTTTCTGCACATTTTTTTGCTTTGTTTGGTCTGCTGCATTTTTACCTGTGCAGTTTATTGCTATTTGTTCCATTTGTGCTGCAAGTTTGGTATTATTTATGAAATGTAATTCTCTGCTTTTTCTCCAAATAAATCACCAGTTTTAAGAAGGATTAAGAGGGACAGCGTTAAAATTTGAGTCAAAATCTCGGAGAGTTGAGAGGTATTGCTCATGCATCCAGAGTATAATCCTCTGCAAGTCTGTAATTTTTTGAAAATTCATACATATTACACAGATCAGGCTGACATGTGTGTGTCTCGTCTAAGCCTTAATCTTCCTCATAGCAAGTTATTTAGTGTGACAAAAGTGGTTAAATCCCTCTGTGGTGGGATTACTAACTGGGTGCAATGACACTGAGCCTGAGATATCACTGATCCTGATATAGTATGGACTGAAAAAAATGCCCTATCCTTAAGTGCTGGGATTATTCAGTAGGCAATTTTGAGCTACTAGTTATGGCTTCTCTTTAGGTCCCCCCCCCCAGAAAAGTGACAGCATCCCTTCATGTCATGCCAAATGTCTTAGTTCAGGTGCCATTCATGGTTCTGGTCTTGGCCAAGGTCCAGGACAACAAGGATCACTCCAACATGTTGCCATAAGACCTCATATTTCATTTCCTCTACCAGGTCCTGCAGGTGTCAAGGCTGAATAAATTAAGCCAGGTATGGGTCATTGTTCTACATCAATATGGCTAGTTTGCTCTACAAGAGCTACAGCCTTTGTCACATATGTTTTGATAAATAAGTGTCTTGTGAATATTGTCAGTATATTCTATTAGTAACCGTGAGTGTATACATTTTGCACACAGTAAGACTCTAAAACATTGAATACAAATGAGACCCATTAGTGATGTATAGCACTGGAGAACTAAATATGGTGCAAATTTGTCATAGATGTCAGTAGTAGTATTCTGAAAAAATGCATATATTTGTGATTATTACCTGTACGTGGGGAAATTGCCTAATGCCATCATATATCCACGTATCTGTTAATTCACATCCACTTGTCTGTATTACATTTTAGGTCTTTGTTGTATATATATATATATATATATATATATATATATATATATATATATATATATATATATAAATATACACACACATCTATAGTGCTCCTGCCATGTGAAATTGTTGGCACACACTTCTGTTCTGCATGGAAGATATAGCCTGTATATTGTGATACTGCTTACATTTGTGAGGCTTCTTTTGGAAGCTATTTAATGCAGATTGCAAAAATTCCATTATGATACCTGACATCAGCACATCTTGTGGATGCCGATGTATGTTTTTATGTATGTGCATTAGCTCCAGCTATTCTCCTCGGGCCTCTACTGAAAATGGAAATATATCCAGTTAGACTAGCCCGGTAAACAAATGTAAAATAAATAAAATAAATAAATGTTCTTAGCATAGAAAGCTGTCACCATTGGCCAATGCCCATGATAGTATGCCTCATACTAGTTCCATATATAAGTTGTTGTATGCCAGTGTAGTTGTGTAGAAAATTGAATCACTATGCTGTTCATATAGAGTATGTTTTGTCTTGTGTGTGTGTTTGTGCATGTGCATGCGTGTGTGTGTGTGTGTGTGTGTGTGTGTGTGTGTGTGTGTGTGTGTGTGTGTGTGTGTGTGAAATCCGTACTATTTATCGAACGACGTTTCACCGAAAGTGAAATGGCTGAGCACACTTTCTGGAAAGTGCTTTTCACTGAAAAGGCACTTCCGTGACATTGTGCTAAAAAATATGAAAACATGAGGAAATGGCTGTTGCTGAGATTGTTGCACAGTGAGGATAAGGGAATATTCCCTTTTTCCCACTGTAGTGCGATCTCGGAGTGAGAATATAAAAGTAGTGGGGTGTGGGGAGCTTGCCCCCCACATGGGGTGCAGAGGGACTTGCCCTCCTTCGTAAATGTGAGTACTGTGTTTTTTTTTTTAATTTTGTTATTTTTTATTTTTTTGCAGACTTTAGTGAAAGTGGTTTTTCGGTGGAAAGCACTTTCGCTAAAGTGTGTTCGGCCATTTACGTTTCGTGGAAATGTGATTTTGTGCAATATTACTAGATGTGTGTGTGTGAGTGTGTGTGTGTGTGTGTGTGTGTGTGTGTGTGTGTGTGTGTGTGTGTGCGCGCGCTTGTGTTTGCATGGCTACATATAACCATAATGTATGCAAAGTCAACGTATATTGCATTAATGCATGGGATAAAAATCTATCACTCCAATGTTACAATTCATGTGCATATCACAGGTGTTCGCTGCTTGTTACATCACCCCATTAATTACTCCACAAACTTTGGAATACAATAGTGCAAGCATTTTTGGAATTCTCAATTGTATATGTATACATGTAAACGTATTATCAGCGAAATGAGCATACAGTGCATCATTCATTGGATACATTCTACCTTTTCAAAATTACTATTCCTTTGCATATCCTACAGGAATGTTGCTTGCTACATAAACTGACCATTTAATACACTGAAGTCTTTGCAGATATCTGGGTGTAAGACTCTTTGGAGTTCAGCTGATAGTATAACATATCTACAAATTGGTAACCTGTGAAGTGTGATTACTAGGCATTTTGATTCTCAGTCAGTTTAAATACACAATCAAATGTGAGAGTTCTTTTATTTCTAGAGGTCATATTGTACAAGAATCTGACAATGTGTGTAGAAAACTTTAGCAAGCACAAATAAAGGTAATGCGGAAGAACAGTGGTGATTTGTATTAAACTGCAATGAAACAATCAACAGGCTGTCGTGTAGCAAAAGATGTAAATAAAAAAGAGCAACACTGGAGCTCTGAAATAAGATGACAAAAAGTAAAGGAATAACACATGAAATATAAGAAAAAAGTGACGAATAATAAATTCAAAGTAGTCATTAAAAATTGAAGATATAGTTGTTCTAGTCAAAATGGGTGATACGACCTTTTATCAGTGCATAGTTTTAAAAGAATGTTAATAGGGTGAACAGTGACACAGAATATGAAACTGGAGAAAGATACATAGCTGATGAAAAACTCAACTTCTGATTTTTTACTTCAACTTAGTTTTTCATATAAAAAAATAGTTATCATATTTACCCTGTAGAAGTACAGTCGGTAAGGTCGTAGTTTTGAGTCCAATTATTCAAAAGAAGAACAAACTCATGAAATAACTGTAAGGAATGATGTTGGAAACATAAATGTAGTGTGACTAGATTTTTCCTAGAATTTTCAGAAATCTAGAAACAAATCTGACCATCAATTATATTATGCTACTGATTAGAATGATAGCACTAACAAATGGTGATGGAAAAGTTTTCTTTCAGATTAAGATGCTATGTTCTCCTTCTTTCATTTTTCACTAAAGTAACTATTTTACAATGGATGGTTTACTTTCCTTTTTCGCTTCCTACTTTCTGTACTATAGAAATACTTTCTTAGTAATACCATAGTAATACCATGCAGTAATTCAACAACAGTATATATATATATATATATATATATATATATATATATATATATATATATATATATACTGCCTGCCTGGTATATATATATATATATATATATATATATATATATATATATATATATATATATACACACTGCCTGGCTTTACTATCAAAAAAACAAAGAAACACAAAGCCTAACTAAGTACCAAGAACTGTGCAAAAACATGCATTAGGCTGGACAAAAAATCCTAGTACACAACATTATAAACTAAACATCAACACAACCCGCAAAAATTTTGGAAAAATGTAAACCAGCTACTAAAATCCACCCAAAAGGCTACCACCAAACCAACCACCCCCGACGCTAAAGTTCCCATCGAAACCTTAGTATCACAGGACAGTTCCTTCCTCACTATCCCCCCCAACACAAATAAGAATAATACAAGCTTTACCCTCAAAACAGTTTCCACCACTTCCATCAAAAGCATGCTTTCCAAACTAAAACCTCATCAACAGCAGCCGACCTACTCCCCAGCTATTTCTTGAAACTCACAACAGATGCTACTGCTATCCCAGTCTCCACTCTCATAAACAGATCAATTGTTGAAAACTATGTGCCCAAACTCTGGAAAATATCCTGTTACACCCATACATAAAGGTGGGACCTCCACTGAACTTAATAACTACAGACTCCTTGCTTTACTCTCCCCCCTGGCCAAAATCCTAGAAAAATGCATCCATACCCAGATGTTAAACTATCTCCTAGACAGCAACATCCTGTCACCTACTCAGCATGGCTTCAGACCTGCCCATAGTACCACTACAGCCCTCCTCTGCTTCACAGACACAGTAAACAGTCTCAAAAATGAAGGCCTTCAAGTGACAACTCTTTTTTTGGATATGTCCAAAGCATTTGACACAGTCTCACACCAAATCCTGCTAAACAAAATAACCAATATCATCTATCAAATTCCACTCTTACCTGGTTCCAAAGCTACTGAACTGACAGGTACCAAGCTGTGAAATGGGAAAATTCTCTCTCTCCTCAGCTGCCCATAACTATAGGAGTCCCACAGGGTTCTATCTTAGGACCACTACTATTCACAGTCTTCACAAATGACCTCCGTACCTCCACACAGCATGCATCTATAATTCAGTATGCAGATGACACTACCTTAATCTGTGCTGCACAAAATATTCCCACCCTCCTGCAAACAACTCAACTAGCATTCTCTGATGTTGAAAACTACCTTACCAAAGCCCAATTTATCCTCAATCCAAAGAAAACTCAGCTTATGACTATAACCAGTTCTAACAAAAACACTAACAGTCAATTCACTATCTACTCCACAAATGCTACTCCAATTGCTCCAGTGGCACAGGCTAAGCTATTGGGAATAACCATAGACTCCCACCTAAAATTTGATAGTCATCTCAACTTAACTATTAAAAAAGTACATGCCAAACTGGGGTCACTCTACCGTAACAAACCATTTCTTACCAACAACACAAGATCAGCCATTGCTTGCTCCCAAATACCCTACTCTATGCATCTCCCATTATGACTAATCTCAACAATATTGAACTAAGCCAAATGGAAGCCTGCTATAACAGAATTGCCTGCTTTGCTGCAAATTGCTCATATAGAACTCATCACTGTACTGCTTTGAGACAGCTTCACTGGCTTGAACTGCCCAACCTCCTAACCTACAATAAGCTCTGCCTCTGTCATTCTATCTATTACCTCCACAATAAGTGTCCTGCCCTCAAAATCCTAGTACAACATCACTCAGCCAAAAGGCCTTATAGATCATAAATCAAACTACTACTAGAAGTCACCAACAGCTACAATAGCTTTGGAGATGCACTATATAGTAGTCCAGTGGCTAAAAAATGGAACTCTGTCCCCACTAGCATTCAAAACACATTGTCCAAAGCCTCCTTTAAAGACCTCATCAGGCAACATCTCAAGCAAAGTTGGCAGTGCCATGATTGCTCCCCAGGCTAGTGAAAGCAGATAACATATACATACTAAATCTAGAGCACTTGATAATAGTTTTCAATCTTACTCACAAACACTGGCTAATCTACAATGTATGTACTGTACCTGTGTACTATGTATGTATTCTACCTATGTTCCAAATTTCAGCTGTACACCACAAATCTATTAATTACCTTTATTTTTAAATTAATATTTTTTTGTTTGTTCTCTCCACTGTAACTGTTTATGTGCCGCATACCACTGTAAAAACATGTCTCTTGTAATTTGTGTGTATACTGACCATGTCTAAATAACTAAATGTGTCCGTAATTTTTCTTTGTGGAGCTTTTCTCCCCGGGCCTCTGCTGAAAAAGGGCTTTCTTGGCTCAGTCAGACACCCCCGGTTAACAAATGTAAAATAAATATATATATGTTTAAGAGGAGTGAATTTGGCTGCATAACATTAACCTCTTATCAGCTTGGTAAGACAAGTGCATCTAGCATGTACAATTATGATTATTGCAATAACACCCTAGCAATTTATGCAAAGTCACCTTTGTTAGTGCTATGAACATGTCACTTTTCAACTATTTCACTCCTTTTATGATTCGAAAGATAATGAAAGCATTTATGATGCAACTTCACACCTGGACCTTACATTGTGACTAATAATGACAAAGTACTGATGACAAATACACATTGGTATTGTGTTCAATTGTGTTTAGACTTATATTTTTTTCAACACAATATCATTATATGTAAAAAGAAAAATCAAGTCCCAAGTTGAAGTTCAGAGTAGGCTTGGGAATGTTTGGTTTCTAGGATTGTTTTTGCAGTCTCCTCCAACAACAACACATTGGTAATAAGTGGCACTAAACTGTATTTTCTCTATGCCACCCTCAAATACACCAGTATAGAAAATCACCAGTTGTTCTGCATCAGCATCTATTGTTCAAGCCCTAGAGCTCTGGCAATAATATGAAACCTTATAGGATCCTGATTTGATTAGCAGCTGAAGAACTTGAGGGGTTAGCAGGAAGGGATGGGTGTGCCCATCCAGGGGAGGAAGCATTTGACAGAAATGCTCCCTGAAGGAAGGAAGGAGTGATATACAGAGGATAACATCCTTAAGGTGTGCCAACTAATACAAGGGTGGGGGGATAGAAATAAGGATATATCATAATAACATCCTTAGCAAGAAGAAGCGGTTGCAGCACCACCCCATAGGTTCATAGCTAGGTACTAGGCTATCTGCCTGAGGGCATTTATAGGCCTAGCCAGAGTGTGTCGGCTTTCACCACCCCATTGATTAATTAACTGATCCTCTGTCAAGAAGAGCCAATGAAGTGATCCCAGGGGTGTATTATTTGTTACCCGTCCACTCATCAAGGTTTTTCTTGAAGAGTGTTAGTGAGTGGCTCTGCCTGATGTAATTTGGAATTTTGCTCCAAAGCATGGGGAGTCTCTGTGACAGGATTCTATCCCTCCAGCATGTTCTATTTATTGTTGTGGCAAGGTTTATCTCACTAGAGCACATGGCTCGCAGTGACTTGGATTTCTTTAGGTGGAGCATGTCCATCAATTCTGAGTTGGACATGGCTTTGTAAGTCAGGCAGAGATCACCTCTCACCTCTGAGTAAGCGATATGCCACTGAGTACAGCAGGAGTTTTTTCAGTCGGGCTGCATAGGGCATATGTTTGAGACCAGTAATCCTCTTGGTGAAGTACTTTTGTGATCTTTCCAGCTGTTGGAAGTGTCTTGAGAGGTACATCCCAAATGGGGCATTGTACTCTATGATGGGTCTAATGAGTGATGAGAAGAGGGGCACTATAACCTCTTTATTTCTAGATGTGAACCCTTTAGTAATTAGATGGGCCACATAGAAGGATTTCCTAAGTACTTTGGCAATATTTTTGTCAAAGGAGAGATTACTATCAACCTGGGTCCCCAGATCTCTTATTACCTCTTCTGTATTAAGGGGGCTGCCACCTATGTGGTAATTTGTGGGAGTTTTGTTTTTCCCAAACGGGATGACTGCATTTTTTGGCATTTAGCTTGAGGCCATGACTTTGACACCAGGTGTCCGTCTCAGTAAGGCTCTTTTGGCAGATGTCCATGTCAGCCGGAGAGTCAGTTATGGCTCCCAGTTTGCAGTCATCGACGAACTTGGTTAGCCATAGTCCTGTGTTTGCCTGTACTTCTGAGAAGTATATGCCAAACAGTAGGGGTCCCAGGACCAAGCCTTGCAGGACACCACTTGTGACTGGTTTAGAGTTGGACCTGGAGCCCACTATTCTTACCATGTGAGTTCTGTCTGTAAGCCATTTGGCAACCCATCTCGTGACGTAGGGGTTTATGTTCAGACTGGTGAGTTTTTCTGTAATACCCAAGTGAGGAATGGTGTCAAAAGCCTTGCCGAGGTCAAGGTAGGCTGTGTGAACCAACTTTCCTTCATCTATGGCCTTGGTGACTGTCTTGAAGAAATCAACCAGATTTAGTAGGCATGATCTGCCTTTAACAAAGCCGAACTGGGTTGGGTCAAGTGTTTGGAGGTTCCCAATGTCTTTGTTAATGAGTTCCATGATGATGTGTTCCCTAGCCTTGCAGACCAGACTGGTCAGGCTTATGGGACGATTGTTACCAGAGTCAGTTGTGGCCTCTCTTTGGTGGAGAGGAATAACCATTGCTGTGTGCCATTCTATAGGCACGTAGCCTGTGGAGAGGCTGAGGTTGAACAGCGTGTTTAGGTGGGGGGTTAGTTCTTTCTGTAGTTCGTGCAAGACGCAGCCTGGGACACCATCTGGTCTCATTGAAGCTGTGTTTCTAGCTTTTGAAAGGGCTGTTTTCACCTGTGCATCTGTGATTTTTGGGACACTACACTTTTCTGGTGTTGTTGTGGGCTCTTTTGAAGGTAAGAGGGGGGTGAAGTTTGCACTGAATCTATCTGCCAGGTTGTTGGGAATATCAGTAGGTTCAGTATATTTTGTGCTATTTTGCACTAGTTCAGTGCATATCTGTGAGTTGCCACTTAGATTCTTAATATAGCTAAATAAGGCTTTGTGGTTATCTTTTGAATCCTTGGCTATTTTTCTTTCAAAGTAAGCCTTGGATGATTTCAAGAAGGACCTCAGTTTCTTACTGATACTGATCAAGGATGTCTTTCCTTCTTGGGATTTGCTTTTTTTATGAACTAGTTTCCTCCTTCTATTGTTTAGCCTGTTTATTGCAGGGGTCCAGCAAACTGGTTTCCTTCTCTTAGAGGAGTGAGTCTTGGTTTTGCTAGGGACGGCATGATCAATGCATCCTTGTAGGTGCTCATAGAGTGCATTTGTAAAGGTTTCTGCATCTTGGACAGCATTATCCTTTAGAGTGGGGGCTGTGAAACTTACCACCTCTGTCTTAAGTAAGGTGAAGTTTGCTTTAGAAAAGTTTTTTACTATGGTTTCCTTAGTTGGGGGTGGTGGTGGGATGTGGACATCCAAAGTGATTAGTTTATGGTCTGATCTAACCAGTGACAGGTTGACCTCCCATGTTGGTGATGACCAGGTCCAATATGTTTTCACCTCTGGTAGGGGAGTTTACCAGCTGATCCAGGGCATTTGAGTTGATGAATTCCAGGAAGCATTGGGCCTGGGAAGTTTCCCAGTGAATAGTAGGGTAATTGAAATCGCCCAACATCAGGATGTTTAGTAGGACCTTCATGTTTTCCATTGTCTCCAGAGAGGTGGAGTGGTGGTCCTGGGTCATGGAGGGTGATCTATAACAGGCCACAATTTGTATTGCAGATTTTCCCAATGTTAGTTGAACATGGATGATCTCAGAGGTATCATGCTGTGCCACTAACCTGGAGGTGTAGGTATCCTTGATGAATATGGATACACCCCGTCCTTTTCTGTTTCAGTCCTTGTTCTGTGGTCGAAATGTGTGGTATGAGTTGTAGCCCAGTAGTGCTGGGGTGCTCTCTGGAGCCTTGAATCAGGTTTCAGTTACTGCACAGATGTCGACGTTCTCCATACTGAGGAGTGCTTTGAGCACGTGCATTTTGAGATTTAAACTCCTGGCATTGAGTAGCATAACCCTCAGTTTTTTGTTAATTGTGCTGTTTACAGAGGTGGGTTTGACTTTTGAACCTTGCCTAAAAAAGGCACTATGGGGGCAGCAAGAGCCTTCCCCAGTATTTGAAAGCCTAGGGGTGACAGGTGCAAGCTGTCTTTTATGAAGCAATGTGGCTTGTCAAGCATGTCGTCCCAGGCTGACAGACACTGGATCCCCTTTGAATGACACCAGAAGCTTAGCCAATTGTTGAAACTGATCATTTTTTCTTTATACTGAGGTATCATTCTTGGTGAGGTCAGGATGCTACTGAGGGTCAGGGTCATACCAGCTTGGGCTACATGATCAGAGTATGTCTCAGGTCATTCACACCAACATGAACAATGACAGACTCATATTTGTACTTGCTCTGGAGTGACCTGAGTGCTTGTGTTATGTGGCAGATTTTGGCTTCCGACAGGCAGCTAACAGTAACCTTCTGCTTGTTCAGCCTAGTGAGTGGGACATCAGTGTGCCTGACTATAGAGTCACCTATTACTAGTGTGTTAGTTATGTTATTTCACCTTAAGGGCTGTGATTGTGTGGCACACTGATTTTGTGTTTTATATGTTGTCTGTTTTGCGACGGGAAGTGCAGGTTGTTTGAGTGTCTGCTTTGGAGGTCTCTGATGCTTTTGCAGGTTTTTATTTAGAGCCTCTGAGTATGATTTTGTGTATTTATGTGAATTTTTTGCCAGTGCTGTTTTAGTAGGTCTGTGTGCGGCTGGAGTTGTGGTGAAAGTGTAAACCTTCTCCTCTTGACTGTCTGTTCCAGTCTTGGGTGGAGACAGCTTAGCTTCCAGTTTGGCTGTATAATTGCATCTCTCGCATATGTTAGTGTTTTGTGGTAGGAGGAGAGGGTTGTCTGTGTACATGAGGCAGTTGTAACATTGCCTCAAGATACCGAGATTCACCAGCTGAACTGGAGAGTGCACCTGAAGTTGCCCTTTGGTCATGCTTGAATAGTAGGGTGAGCTGCTTAGTCGCTTGGTTGGTGAGGGGTGAATAAAGAGCCTTGCCCTGCTGGGCAATCAGTGTCAGAGTATATTAGTGCTTGCTATTAGGTCTGAGCAACTGCTGGGCTGTAAGATGCTTTTTGAGTTCTTAGGCTGAGAGTTAGACTAGTTTCAAGGGAAAAACTGAAGAGGAGACTTAGTGGAGCCGGGAATAATTTAACCATAGCTAACCGGCACTGCCCGGTGTGCAAAACCATGCAAACACGGTTTTTATAGTAGGGAAATGAAAGAGATAGAAATTAGCCCAAAATGGCCAATAAACTACTAACTTCTGGGCTGGAACCACTGCTCCAGGGACAGATAGGTTGCTCATAGGTCGCCTCTCTCACAGGTGAACAGAGAAACTTCCTTCTATCCAAGTAAGGTATGGGCAACTCAGAAACTAGTATCACAGCCCTGAATTCAGCACTAGCCTGATAACTGGACTATACTAGCTTAGAAAGGCGAGAAACAAGGATTTTTTTTGTTTGTTTTTTTTTTTTTGTTTTTTGAAAAGATAAGGCTATCGCACTTTAGTATGTAGCCTACAACAGTTAAACAAATTATTTAAACAAAAGACAACTTTTTAAAAGTGCAGGCAGTCAGATAAGTACAATATGTGAAAAAACAAGCTTTTAAATCACAATAAACACTGGAAAACCTGTGTTTAGGTGGAAAACAGTTAAGTGCAGCAAGCAAGTACAGAAAACTGATACTTAATCACTCTGAAGTCTCTCTCCTAAGCTAGAAGGCTTGTATCAGTTTAAGGCTTTCTAGTGCTACCCAGTAGGTTAGTTACAGGAAAGATGGGAAACAAGTGCAGATGTGGTCACCTTTAATCTCCATTCTGCCCCAACTCACTCAGAGAACTCCAGGAGAGGAAGGAGGACCAGATAAATCAGGCAATGGATGGGAGAAATGGGACAGACAGAATAAAGCAGAGTAGTAGGGAGAAAAAATTATGGAATCTGTCCTCTGAGGTACTTGAGCACACCTATATGAGATATGACCTAATGCTATTGCTTAGTCTTTAAAAAACACTCAAATTACCTTGAATTTGATGGAGGGCACATTCTGTAAGCATGTCATGTTTGAGTTCAGTTATATTAGTACCAAGACCGAGGACTGCATTTATGTAATTTAGAAACACCAAGACAACTTTTTGGCTCCAAGGCAGACTGATTTCATCCAAACCCACTGACTCAAGAGTTGATTCAGGACCCTCCCATATTGAAGTGGACTGCTGTGCCATTTTATTAACTCAGCCATTGTTTTAGACACTCCAATATCTTGCTACACTGTCATCTGTCAAGGTGTCCAAAGTTTTAAATAAAGTGGGTCAGAGAGTTTTGCCCTGTATCATGTTGGAGACTTCTTTTTTTCATTTTTTTTCTCAGCCTTTTCTCCAGTCTGTCATTGTTCACATCTCCCATGGCAGTCAGGTATAGAAACATCTTTTGGTCCTCCTAATGATCACACTCCTGAAGTAGATGGTTAGCATTCTGTCTAATACTTCCACAAAGTGTTGCAATACTTTTTTTTTTCCTGCACTGATGCCACATTTAGGGTGGTAGGCTGAATCATATGCCTGCACATGATGGCATGATTGAGGTGGTTTTCCTTTATTAAGGAACTCAGATAATTTGTTTGGATGCAATTTTTGGATTAGAAGTCTTCTTTGCCAATCTTTTTCTCCATTTATGGCATCTAAAAGATGAAACTAGTTTTAACAGCTGCAGAGGACCTTTAGAATTCATCTTCTTGACCGCTTCCTCTTCTGGACTGTGACAATTCTTCAAGACAAAAAGACACCTCACTGATTGAAGAGGATACCCAAATGTTAGAAGGTCCTTCTTTCCTGGTGATATCAGATAAGTCTTCCCGGATGTTAGAAGGTCCTTCTGTCCTGGTGATAGCAGATAAGTCTTCTCGGAGGCTAAAGGCACATAAGCAGCAGCCAGAATATCAAGGTCTGTTGAGTGGAGCATTCATCAAAGTTTTCATTTGCTAAGTAATCTGTTGCAAAGAACAAGTGGGTCCTCAACATGGTCACAGATGGCCACATCTTAAATTTCATCTGTCATCGACAAGAAAGAGATCCTCTTGTGGTCTTGGACATCTCCACAGACCATTTTGAATGTTGTAACCTCTAAGTCTTAAAGGTGCTATTGATGTGGTCCCTCTTCAGAGTGAGGATGGGTTGCCTATTCTCATCCTGAGTCTCAGCATATTCAATATTTACATCTGCCAAGGCAAATCACAAACTGTGGTTCTCAGAAGGGCATTCATCTGTTGCTGCAGTACACCTTATTGGCATTGCAGTTAGAGACTGATACTTTCCAGCAGGTTAAAGTACGGCATCCTCACAGGAGGTCCATTTGGTTTGTCCTGAATAAATACAATTTATATTGTAAATCTGTTGTAGTTTGACCTTTCCTCTACTGTCAGATAGTTTGCCAGTATGATGACCATTGTAGCAGACACCAGGCAAGAGAAGAAATTCCATGTGCTCCCAATCAAGTGATTCTTGTTGAGCATGCCTTGAGAATATAGCCCTATGTTTGCAGTGTCTTTCAGTTGCTATAAACTTGGAGGCATCCATTAGCATCCCATTAAAGAGGATTGCTTTCATTGCAGTGCTGGATTACCTTCAATGCTACTTATTGGTCACCATGAAAAGGGACCAAATAATCATTATTTGGCATCTGGTTATAGCTGCAGTGAAGTATTCTAGCCAAGTATTCTAGCCAAGACCATCCCTAACTTATGGTATTTGTAAATTCACAGTGCCTAAGGATGCTGGTATTACAAAGGACGATGAGCATTCAGTGGATAAAGTGTCACCACATGGCAATATGTCTTCCGTTGTCATGCCTTTGCTGCCAGATAACACTGTGGTTCACAATGCACATGTACCTTAGAGAGTGTCTTCTTCTCCTGCAGGCAATTGGTCAATGGGTGGACACTATGTCTTGACTCATCCACAGTCCATGGGAAGTGGCTCACGCTCTATGGGCTACATCACTTCAGGATGTTAAAGCTATATACAGTCAATGATTCAGTGATGTGCTGGATATTTACCTGATTATAGCAACAATCCTGATTCAGTCTGACAAACAAGTGACTTCCTGAAAATCCTCTGCACAGAGATGTGACCTGTACATGGCATGTGGCTTTAGAAAGACTATCAGGCTTTCAGCACTTCACATCTCAGGGAAGGCAAACATGATGGCAGACTTTTTGAGCTAATCCTCCATTCCTGTTCTCAAGGTAAAAAAAAATTAGACTCTTTTAATTATCCTATGTTTATTCACTGTGTTAAAAGCAAATGCGTAGACGTACACCACATATCATACTCATTTAATCCTTGGATTGAAAAAATGGAATATGTATGTAGAACACCTTTCATTATCCACTTAAAAACATGCCCTCTTCTGGTTCCTCCTCATCATTTCACTCCTAAGATACCCCAACATGTCTTACATCCTTTCACTTTTCTCTTTAGACTGTCTGCTCTTCACCCACTACTAATATCCATATATATTTCCTATTCCCTACCTGCACACTAAATGTCATTATTATTTCCTAATGTTTTTCATTGCTTCATGATTTTAAACTTAATCCACTCACATATTAACAATGCATAATAACTATCTTGCCTTCAGCTCCGTAGTACATCCTTCTTCACTTCACTCAGTTCCATCAGAAACAACTATCCCTTAGAAGTAGTTGGAAGAGGTTAACATTTCCCAGTTTCCTTGGACTCCCTTGACATCTATTGGCTGCTCTGCACACTGTGAATGTGAAGTACTACCTGCATTTTTCATACCTTTGGCACTTATTATGATATACCAGACACTTCCTCTGTAATCTGTGCAGCATTCAGAAACACAAGTGTATCAACCTCATCTGTAGATCAAAGACATGAGGTACTGTTATTAAATACCATGATGTAATCTAAATCTGTTTTGTTCATTCAGTTCTCATCAATCTCTCCTTTCACTCGACTGCCCCTCTAGTTCCTGTTCTCATTCTTCCATTATAAAGTCTTAATGTGTTTTATTTAACCTTCCCATTACTGCACTGGTTCAGCTTCCCCATGCATGTATCTTCTTCACCTGTGCTCTGCGCTACCTATGTTCCACTTCCCTATCATTCGCTGGCCTGCTGCCCCTTTAATCCAGTAGTACTTCAATCTGCTTTCTCTCTGCCCAGCTCATATGCTTTCTGCATTTCTTCCCAGGATTTGTAGCTTTCTTTTTCATTAAGACATATGTACTGTGCCTCCACTTCATTGCAATGTTTTATCTCTAATGGAAGAATTTAGAAGTCTGGCCAGGCCAAGTCTTGCAAGTGTCAAGCAGACAAGCAGGCACTCTCTTTGTCACATGGAAGAATAGTTTTCTTTGTCTCGTTTACATCATGCATCAGAAGGATGAGTTACTGAAGAACACATTCATCATATGAAGGCACTAAATGTACCCAGGTGACTTTCTGACATTCCCTCTAATTAACTGCCTCATCCTATCATTCAAAGAACAACAAACAAATCTCATTCTTGTCTCACATTGGTGGCTGAGAACATTTAAAAAAAATTCTGGAGTACTGCAAAAGACATTCCCTCACTGTTAAGGTGAATGCTCCACCTTAAAGGATATATATCATGTCACTGGACCCCTGATCCCACTTAATTTTCCATTTGAGGTATCAGAAATAAGTAGTGTCACAATGCAATCTATCACCCAACAGACAGACAGACTGTAATACTCTCCATCTGGGCAGAGCATTATCCTATATCCCTAAAGTTTGTCAACTTGCTAGTGCCCCTAAATTATCTTAAGCCCCCTTACAATCTGTGACTCACTTATTCTATGGCCACTGACTGTGGGCCAGCATAACCTCATGTACAGCAGGACAGTTTAAAGGAGTTCTAAACCTCTATTATCCTCTCTTCCTTGGGGCTTGATTATTAGGCTCCTTATTGAAATGTTGGTACTCAAAATGCCAAGTGTTGACAAGCTGAAAAAAAAAGACCAAAAACTAAAGAAAAGGGTGAATTCTGAAGATTGCTCATCTCCTTTAAACTTGTTTTTTTTGCAGGGGGTCAAACCTCCCCCTCGAATGTATATATATATATATATATATATATATATATATATATATATATATATATATATATATATATATATGGATCTAGGACTGTTGATCGAAACTTCAACAGTCTGAATCCACTATCACAGAACACTTTAACGAAAGTGGTTTCACTGAAAAAGTGCTTTCGCTAAAGTGTGTTTAAAAAAGACATTAAATCTACTTTTATGCAGGGGGGCAAGACCCCCTGCACCCCCCTACTTTAATATTCTCACTCCAAGATCGCACTACAATGGGGAAAAGGGAATTTTCCCTTATCTGCACCGTAGTACGACTGGCACAACAGGCATACTTATGCGAAAATGCTGCTTCGGTGAAAAGCATTTTTTAGTAAGTATGCCCGCCCATCGCGATTCAGTAAAAAGTGCGTTCATGCAAGAGTCCTGGACAAACACACACACACACACACATATATATATATATATATATATATATATATATATATATATATATATATATATATATATATATATATATATATCAAATGCCAGAAATCCATACTTTGGGCTGAAAAAGGCAGTCACAGACATACAATATGTAAGACCATTTTTTGGCCATTCAGTGTCTCTGTTTTTTGACTCTCTCTCTGTCAGTTCCCAACATTTCAAATGGTTACCAAACATTATGAATGTCAGAAATTTTCATTTGCTCTACAAACATGCTCCTTAATGCTGTTTGAAATGTGTTCATCTTACACGATTGTCAAAGTTCTGGTCATAATCTGTTAGGAACATTAAGGAAGACCTCACAGTAAGATGCTGTCCTGTTCGATTCTCAGCTAGAGCATCTTCTGTGTGGAGACGTGTGAATGGGTATACCTTTGTTGAAGGTTGTGCGTCAAAGCTGGCAACTCGGCACATAAAAATCTACTGCCAATCATTAGCGGACTGGAGTTCCGCTGTGGCGACCCCTAACTGGGAAAAGCCGAAAGACGCAACAACATCCATTCTTAAACAAGTATCAGTGCCAGCCATAATTTCCTAGTGCTTCAGCTACCTTAAACCAGTCTGTTCATCTTCATGAATTCTTATTGGACAGCCTTTGATAACAATGAACTTATCAGTCCCGAGTCTTCAGTTCAATCTTTACTTGAAATGTACGCTGCACTTTAGGAAGGCAAAACAGCTTTTTAATTTCTCTTTTTTCTTGCCAGGGAATGGTTGATAGTTGTCAAGTTAACCATTCCCAAGTGGATTATGAGCTGTATTATCCCTTATCTGGGGCTGCAATGTACTCAGAAAATGCAACTATGATTGGCTGTTCCAGCAGTGTTTGACTGTTTCACCTGTACCTTCATAAAATAGTTTTATTGTCAACATCCATGCCATAGGCAATTATTCGTTGTTTCCAAAAAAATGCTTTTTCAATTGTGATCTCACCCAGGAAATTTCCCCGTGTTAGACATGTGACATATGCTCTTAGCAAATTATATCTTTGATGATAGTATTCTTACTGTATTAGATTTTTAACGAGTAGGCTTTCTTGTGAAGTCCATCATCCTGTGTCTGCATGACCCACCCATTTATCATTTGTTGTTGGAGTTTTATGTACACTTTGAAATATCTATTCATATATCCTTTCAAAAAACAGATTTTTGATAATCTGCCTTCTAGCTATCCTTTGGTTAATGCCACAGGGATTTCTACTTCCTCAATATCTCAGTAGTCAAAATGTGCAGTATTTTGCTCAACAGTGGCTGTGTTAGTTACTTTAACATGTTTTACAGTCAAACTGAAAACACCATGACAAATGTTCATGTTTTTAGAAGTCAAAAAGCTTGATTTAAAAGTATTTGACTATTTTTTATATTATGTTTTATCTGATTATCTGATTATCTGATTTCACAATATAGACCATACCTCTTAACTGCCCAGACTTTTGCCGATTTGTGACACATATTATTCATCTGGTTCTCATAAAATTGTAGTTTTCTGGCAAATCACCGAGGACTAAATTCAGAACATAATGGCAGACATTTGATTTTTAGACTTAATATCTTTCAGAAAATTCATGGTAATGCAAAACCTGTTATTCTATCAACTTTCCAAGTCTGTAAAAGCAATATTTAAATGTGTCCCTATTTGTAACTTTCTCCAGATTTCTTCCTCTAAGAGGTTGAGAGGTATAAATAGATTGATGTATTTTATGATAAATTGTTGATTTCCGGTTTCTGCAACATTTAAACTAATTGAAAAATTTCATAAACAAATAATTACTTACAAATCTATCTCCTGCTTCTTGTACTTTAATTCACATTAACCTTTATTGAGTTTGAGGCAATTAATTAGATTACGTCAATATTCAGGATTAGTTGTGATTTCGAAAACTCAGTTTCAAGTTATACAGGCATTTTGAGCAATTCTGTCTCCTGCTGCATGTGATATTTTATTAAATCTCTTTCAAATGCCAAACTACCCTCCTACAGTGCCTAATGTCATTCATTCTGAAGTAGTTACTGGTCAGATCCTTGTCCTGAATGCATCACAGCTCTCAGGCACAGTGGTGCTTTGTTTAATATCTCATAAATAGTGACACTTCTTAAAAGTCAATGAGTTTTGCAAAGATTATATCAGCACTTAGCAAGGAAAAATAAATTCACTAAATGACACCCAGCTGTTCATCTGAGGAAAGTGGCATGTTTTGATTAATCATTTCAGCATTGCTGGACCAGTACTCAGACAAGCTTTGGTATTGTAAATTTCAAACTATCATGACCAACAATGACACATTTTATAGAATATTTTTCACTGTTTTCCCAAATGATTACTATTGTAAAAATGTGTAACCATGATCCGACATATGCAAACGTAATGTGTCTGGCAAAATTTAGAGTGATAAATATTAAAAAAAAATAGAAAAATGCACAACTAAATCTACATGTTCAAAATAATACTTGTATAAAATTAAGGTAATAAAAAGACACATTTCAACATTTTTTTTCTCATCCTGTAGTGTACCTGTCCAGTAAGCAGGAACCAGTTTTCAGAACTACGATACAAACTGGTATCAAGCACAGTATAAGCTGCAACAAGTGTCTTACATGTCAATATTACAGATTTCAACTATTTTTTATCTCATCCTGTAGTATACCTCTCCAGTAAGCAGGGACCAGTTTTCAGAACTGCAATGCAAACTGGTACCAAGCACATTATAAGCTGCAGCATGTGTTTTACATGTCAATATTATACAAACTGGTACCAAACACAGATTAATCTGCAGCATGTATTTTACATGTCACTATTATACAAATTGGTACCGAGCACAACATAAGCTGCGGCATGTGTCTTACATGTCACTATTATACCAACTGTTACCAAGTACAGCATAAGCTGCAGCATGTGCTAACATGTCATTATTATATAAACTGGTAACAAGCACAGCATAAGGTGCAACATGTTTCTTATGTGTCACTATTATATGAACTGGTACGAAGCATAGCATAAGCTGCAGCATGTGCCTTACATGTCACTATAATATAAATTGATACCAAGCACAGCGTAAGCAGCAACATGTGTCTTACATGTCACTATTATACACCTTGGTACCAAGCACAGTATAAGCTGCAGCATGTGTCTTACATGTCACTATTATACAAACTGGTACCAAGTACAGCATAAGCTGCAGCATGTGTCTTACATGTCACTATAATATAAACTGGTACTAAGCACAGCATAAGGCGCAACATGTGACTTATATGTCACTGATATATAAACTGCTACCGAGCACAGCATAAGGTGCAACATCTATCTTACATGTCACTATTATACAAACTGGTACAAAGCATAGCGTAAGCTGCAGCATGTATCTTACATGTCATTATTATACAAAATGATACCAAGTACAGCATAAGCTGCAGCATGTGTCTCACATGTCATTATTATACAAACTGGTAGCAAGCAGAGTGTACGTTAACTAATATACAAATTGGTACGAAGCACAGCAAATGCTGCAGCATGTGTTTTACATGCCACTATTATACATACTGGTAACAAGCACACCATAAGCTGCAGCATGTATCTTATGTGTCACAATTATAGAAACTGGTACCAAGTACAGCGAAAGCTGCAGCATGTGTCTTACATGTCACTATTACACAAACTGCTACCGAGCACAGCATAAGCTACAACATGTGTCTTACATGTCACTATTATACCATCTGGTACTGAACACAGCTTAAGCTGCGGCATGTGTCTTACATGTCACTATTACACAAACTGCTACTGACCACAGCATCAGCTGTAGCATGTGCCTTACATGTCACTATTATACCATGTGGTACTGAACACAGCTTAAGCTGCAGAATGTTCTTACATGTTACTATAATACAGACTGGTAACAAGCACAGTGTAGGTTGCAGCATGTGTCTTACATGTCACTATTATGCCAACTAGTACCAAACACAGCATAAGCTGAAGCATGTGTCTTACATGTCACTGTTATACAAACTGGTACAAAGCACAACGTAGGCTGCAGCATGTGTCTTACATGTCACTATTATACAAACTGTTACTAAACACAGCATGACCTGCAACATGTATCTTACATGTCACTGTTATACAACCTGGTGCTGAGCAGAATGTTCTTATATGTTACTGTAATACATGCTGGTACAGAGCACAGGGTAGGCTGCAGCATCTGTCTTGCATGCCACTATTATACAAACTGGAATTGAGCCATCATAAGCTGCAGCATGTGTCTTACATGTTACTATTATACAAACTGGTAACATGCACAGCATAAGTTGCAGCATGTGTCTTATGTGCCACTATTATACAAACTGGTACCAAACATATAATAAACTGCAGCATGTGTCTTACATGACACTGTTACACAATTTGTTACTGAGCACAGCTTATACTGCAGCATGTGTCTTACATATCACTATTATGCAATCTGGTACCAAGCACAGCGTAGGCTGCAGCATGTGTCTTACATGTCACTATTATGCCAACTGGTACCAAACGCAGCATAAGCTGCAGCATGTGTCTTACATGTACTGTTAGACAAACTGGTACCAAGCATGGTTTAAGCTGCAGAATGGTCTTACATGTTGCTATAGGAAGCAATGGTACCAAGCACAGTATAAGCTGCAGCATTCGTCTTACACATAACTGTTAGACAATCTGGTGCTGAGCACAGCTTATGCAGAAGAATGGTGTTACATGTTACTATAACAAAAACTGCAGCATGTGTCTAACATATACTGTTATACAAACTGGTACCAAACCCATTACTGTTATACAATCTTGTGCCAAGCACAGCTTATGCTGCAGAAGGGTCTTACATGTTACAATAATACACAGTACAGCATGTGTCTAACGTGTACTGTTAAAAAAAAAAAAAAAACTGGTACCAAACAGAGCATAAGCTGCAGCATGTGTCTTACATGTACTGTTATACAAACTGGTACCAACCACAGCATAGACTGCAGCATGTGTCTTGCATGCTGCTGTTATACAAACTGGTACCGTGCACACCATAAGCTGCAGCATGTGTCTTACATGCCACTATTACACAAACTGGTACCAAGCACAGCATAAGCGGCAGCATGTGCCCTAAATGTCACTATTATACCAACTGGTACCAAACATAGTATCAGCTGCAGCATGTTTCTTACATGTCACTGTTATAGAATTTGGCACCGAGCATAGCTTAAACTGTAGAATGTTCTTACATGTTACTATAATACTGCTACTAAGCACAGCATATGCTGCAACATGTGTCTTACAAGTCATTATTATACAAACTGGTAGCAAGTACAACATAAGTTGCAGCATGTGTCTTACATGCCAATATTATACAAATTGGTACTGAGCACACCAAAAGTTGCAGCATGTGTCATACATGCCACTATTATACAAACTGATACCAAGCACAGCATAGGCTGCAGCATGTGTCTTATGTGTCACTATTATACCATCTGGTAGCAAACACAGCATAAGTTGCAGCATGTATCTTACATGCCACTATTATACAAACTGGTACTGAATACACCATAAGTTGCAGCATGTGTCTAACATGCCACTATTATACAAACTGATACCAAGCACAGCATAGGCTGCAGCATGTGTCTTACATGTCACTGTTATACCAACTGGTACCAAACACAGCATAAGCTGCAGCATGTGTCTTACATGAAACTGTTATGCAATCTGCTAATGATCACAGCTTAAACTACAGCATATGTCTTACGTGCCACTATTATACCATCTGGTAGCAAACACAGCATAAGTTGCAGCATGTGTCTTACATGCCACTACTATACAAACTGGTACTGAATACACCATAAGTTGCAGCATGTGTCTAACATGCCACTATTATACAAACTGATACCAAGCACAGCATAGGCTGCAGCATGTGTCTTACATGTCACTGTTATACCAACTGGTACCAAACACAGCATAAGCTGCAGCATGTGTCTTACATGAAACTGTTATGCAATCTGCTAATGACCACAGCTTAAACTACAGCATATGTCTTACTTGTCACTATTATATAATCTGGTACCAAGCACAACATAGGCTGCAGCATGTGTCTTACATGTCACTATTATACCAACTGGTACCAAACACAGCATAAGCTGCAGCATGTGTCTTACTCACCACTTTTATACAATCTGTGTGCTGCAGAAGGTTTTTACATGTTACTATAATATACACTGGTACCAAGCACAGCGTAGGCTGCAGCATGTGTCATACATGTTACTATTATGCCAACTCGTACCAAACACAGCATGAGCTGCAGCATGTGTCTTACATGTACTGTTGTACAAACTGGTACCAAGTACAGTTTAAGCTGCAGAATGGTCTTACATGTTGCTATAATACACAATGGTACCAAGCACAGCATAAACTGCAGCATTTATCTTACACACCACTGTCAGACAATCTGGTGCCGAGCATAGCTTATGCTGCAGAATGGTCTTACATGTTACTGTAATACAAACTGCAGAATGTATCTAACACATACTGTTATACAAACTGGTACCAAACACATTGCTATTATACAGTCTGGTGCTCAGCACAGTTTATGCTGTAGAATGGTCTTACATGGTACTATAATACACACTGCAGCATGTGTCTAACATGTACTGTTATACAAACTGGTACCAAACACATTACTGTTATACAATCTGGTGCCGAGCACAGCTTACGCAGCAGAATGGTCTTACATGTTACTATAAATCACACTGCAGGATGTGTCTAACATGTACTGTTATACAAACTGGTATCAAACACATTGCTGTTATGAAATCAAGTGCTGAGGACAGCTTATGCTGCAGAATGGTCTTTCATGTTTATAACACAGTACAGCATGTGTCTAACATGTTACTGTTATACTAACTGGTACCAAACACAGCATAAGCTGCAGCATGTGTATTACATGTACTGTTATACAAACTGGTAACAACCACAATGTAGGCTGTAGCATGTGTCTTGTATGCCGCTATTATACAAACTGGTACTGTGTACACAATAAGCTGCTGTACGGGTCATACATGTCACTTTTATAAAAACTGGCAACAAACACAACATAGGCTGCAGCATGTGTCTTACATCTCACTATTATACCAACTGGTATCAAACACAATAAAAGTTGCAGCATGTTTCTTACATGACGCTGTTATAGAATTTGGCACTGAGCATAGCTTAAACTGTAGAATGTTCCTATATGTTACTATAATACATACTGCTACCAAGCACAGCATATGCTGTGATATGTGTCTTACAAGACATTATTATACAAACTAGTACCAAGTACAGTATAAGCTGCAGCATGTGTCTTACATGCCACTATTAAAGAAACTGTTACCAAGCAGAGCATATGCTGTGACATGTGTCTTACAAGTCATTATTATACAAACTGGTACCAAGCATAGCGTAAGCTGCAGCATGTATCTTACATGTCATTATTATACAAATTGATACCAAGCATAGCGTAGGCTACAGCATGTGTGTTATGTGTCACTATTATACCAATTGGTACCATGCACAGCGTAAGCTGCAGCATGTGTCTTACATGTCACTGTTATACAAACTGGTACCATGCACAGCATAAGCTGCAGCATGTGTCTTACATTTCAGTATTTTACAACTGGTACAGAACACAGCGTAAGCTGCAATATGTGTCTTACATGCCACTAATATACAAATTGGTACCAAGCACACCGCAAGCTGCAGCATGTGTCTTAAATGTTACTATTATACAAACTAGTACCAAGCACAGCATAGGCTGCAGCATGTGTCTCACATGCCACTATTATACAAACTGGTACCATGTACAGCATAAGCTGCAACATGTGTCTTAAATGTCACTCATATACAAGCAGGTACTGAGCCCACCATAAGCTGTAGCATGTGTTTTACATGTCATTATTATACAAACTGGTGCCAAGGACAGCATAAGCTGCAGCATGTGTCAGACATGTAAGTATTATACAGACTGGTACCAAGCACAGCGTAAGCTGCAGCATGTCTTACATGTCAGTATTTTATAAACTGGTACCAAGCACAGCATAAACTGCAGCATGTATCTTACATGTCACTATTATACAAACTGGTAAAAAGGCACAGCATAGCCTGCAGCATGTGACTTACATGTCACTATTATACAAACTGGTAAAAAGGCACAGCATGGCCTGCAGCATGTGACTTACATGTCACTATTATACAAATTGGCACTGAGCACAGCGTAAGCTGCAGCATAAGTCTTGCATGCCATTATTATACAAACTGGTTCCAAGCACAGTGTAGGTTGCAGCATTTATTTTCCATGTTAATATTATAGCAACTAGTACCAAACACAGCATATGTTGCAGCATGTATCTTACATGTCACTATAATATAAACTGGTACCAAGCACAGAATATGGCACAACATGTGTCTTACATGTCACTGTTCTATAAACTGCTACAAACACAAAATAAGGTGCAACATGTGCCTTACATGTCACTGTTATATAAACTGGTACCAAGCATAGTATAAGCTGCAGCATGTGTCTTATATGTTACTATTATAGAAACTCATACGAAGCACAGCATAGGATGCAGCATATGTCTTACATGTCACTATTATACCAACTGGTACCAAGTACAGCATAAGCTGAGGCATGTGTCTTACATGTTACTGCTATATAAACTTTATTTTATTTTATTTATTTATTTTACATTTGTTGACCGGGCTAGTCCAGCTGGATATATTTCCTTTTTCAGTAGAGGCCCGGGGAGAAAAGCTCCACATATAAACAACCACCACCACACAAAAAATGTCAAAAAAGGTATTACATTTTAAAATTCTAGGAAGACTATGTGACACGTTATAATAAATACAACATTCATCTTCAGATCATTTTACAGTATGAATATCAAGTGAACCCCAATACATTATTACAATACATTTAAATCCTTGGGTATTCTAGTAAACTGGTACCAAGCACAGCGTAAGCTGCAACATGTGTCTTACATGTCACTATAATAAAAACTGGTACCAAGCACAGCATAAGGCACATGTGACTTACATGTCACTGTTATATAAACTGCTACCAAGCACAGAATAAGTTGCAACATCTGCCTTAGATGCCAATATTATATAAACTGGTACCAAGCACAGTGTAAGCTGCAGCATGTGTTTTACATGTCACTATTATAGAAATTGGTACCAACCACAGCGTAACCTGCAGGATGTGTCTTACATGTCAGTATTATGCAAACTGGTACCAAGCACAACATAAGCTGCAGCATATGTGTTACATGTCACACTAATATAAACTGGTACCAAGCACAGCATAAGGTGCAATATATGTCTTACATGCCACTATTATACAAACTGGTAACAACCACAATGTAGGCTGCAGCATGTGTCTTATATGACACTATTATACAAATTAGTACCAAGCATAGCGTAAGCTGCAGCATGTTTCTTACATGTCATTATTATACAAACTAGTACCAAGAATTGCGTAAGCTGCAGCATGTGTCTTACATGTCAATATTATACAAACTGGTGCCAAGCACAGTGCATGCTGCAGCATGTGTCTTACATTACTATTATACCCACTGGTACCATGCGTAACAGAAGCAGCAGCATGTGTCTTACATGCCAGTATAATACAAACTGGTACTGAGGACACCATAAGCTGCAGCACATGTCTTACATTCCACTGTTGTACACACTGGTAGCAAACACAGCATTGACTGCAACATCTGTCTTACATGTCATTATTATACAGACTGGTACAGAGCACAGTGTAAGCTGCAGCATGTGTCTTACATGTCACTTTAATACAATCTGGTGCCAAATACAGTTTACATTGTAGAATGTTCTTACATGTCACTAAAATACACACTGGTACCAAGCACAGCATAGGATGTAACATGTGTCTTATATGTCAGTGTTATGCCAACTGGTAGCAAACACAGCATAAGCTGCAACATCTTTCTTACATGTACTGTTATTAAAACTGGTAGCAAGCACAGTATAAGCTGCAGATTGGTCTTACAAGTTACTATAATACACACTGGTAGCAAACACAGCAAAAGCTGCAGCATTTGTCTTACACATACTATTATACAAACTGGCACCAACCACAGCGGAGGCTGCAGCATGTTTATTACATGCCAGTATTATGCAAACTGGAAACGTGCACATTGAAAGCTGCAGCATGTGTCTTACATTTCATGATTATAAAAACTGATACCATGAATATCGTAAGTTGCAGCATTTGTCTTATATGCCATCATTATACAAACTGGTACCAAGCACAGCATAGGTGCAGCATGTGTCTTACATGTCAGTATTGTATCAACTAGTATCAAAGACAGCATAAGCTGCAGCATGTTTCTTACATGTCACTGTTATAGAATTTAGTAACAAGCACAGCTTAAACACAGAATGTTCTTAGATGTTACTATAATACACACTGTTACCAAGCTCAGCATATGCTGCAATGTGTGTCTTACAAGTCATTGTTATACAAACTGGTACCAAGGACAGCATATGCTGCAGCAGATCTCTTACATGATACCATGATACAAACTGTTACAAAGCATAACGTAAACTGAAGCATGTGTCTTAGATGTCATTATTATAAAAACTGGTAACAAGCATAGCATAAGCCACAGCACGTGTCTTACATATCAGTATTATACAAACTGGTACAGAGCACAGCATAAGCTTCAACATGTGTCTTATATGACACTATTATACAAACATTTATTGAGCTCACCATAAGCAGCAGCATGTGTCTTACATATCACTATTATACAAACTGGTAGCAAGTACAGAATAAGCTGCAGCATGTGTCTTATATGTCACTATTATATAAACTGGTACAGAGCACATTGTAGGCTGCAGAATGTGTCTTACATTTCACTTGAATACAATCTGGTGTTAGCACAACTTACACTGCAGAATGTTCTTACATGTCACTACAATATACACTACTACCAAGCAGAGCACAGGCTGCAGCATGTGTCTTACATGTCACTATTATGCCAACTGGTACCAAACACAGCATAAGCTGTTGCATGTGTCTTACATGTCACTATTATGCCAACTGGTACCAAACACAGCATAAGCTGTAGCATGTGTCTTACATGTCACTATTATATGAGCTGGTAACAAACACAACATAATCTGCAGCATGTTCCTTACATGTCACTGTTACAGAATTTGGTAGCAAGCATAGATTAAACTGCAGAATGTTTTTAGATGTTACTATAGTGCACACTGCTACCAAGCACAGCATATGCTGCAACATGTGTCTTACAAGTCATTGTTATACAAACTGGTTACAAGCACAGCGTAAGCTGCAGCATGTGTCTTACATGCCACTATTATACAAACTGGTACCAAGCACAGTGTAGGCTGCAGCATGTGTCTTACATGTCACAATTATACAAACTGATACCAAGCACAGCATAAGCTGCAGCATGTGTCTTACATGTTACTATTTTACAGACTGGTACAGAGTACAGTGTAGGATGCAGCATGTGTCATACATGTCTATTACACCAACTGGTACCAAACACAGCATAAGCTACACAATGTGTCTTACACATCACTTTTGTACAATCGGGTGCTGAGCACAGCTTCTGCTGCAGAATGTTCTTACATGCTACTATAATACACACAGGTACCAAGCAGATTGTAAGCTGTAGCATGTGCCTTTCATGTCATTGTTATGGCAACTCATACCAAATGCAGCATAAGCTGCACCATGTGTCTTACACGTACTGTTACAGAAACTGGTACCAAGCACAGCTTAAGCAGCTGAATGGTATTACATGTTACTATAATACAACCAGGTACCAAGCATAGCGTAAGCTTCAGCATGTGTCTTACATGTCACTATTATGCTGACTGGTATCAAACACAGCATAAGCTGCAGCATGTGTCTTACTTGTACTGTTATGCAAACTGGTACCAAGCACAGCGTTTGTGCCAGCAAGTGTGTTAAATGCCACTGTTATTGAAACTGGTACCAAGCACAGCTTAAGCAGCTGAATGGTATTACATGTTACTATAATACAGCCAGGTACCAAGCATAGTGTAAGCTGCAGCATGTGTCTTACATGTCACTATTATGCTGACTGGTATCAAACACAGCATAAGCTGCAGCATGTGTCTTACTTGTACTGTTATGCAAACTGTTACCAAGCACAGCATTTGTGCCAGCAAGTGTGTTAAATGCCACTGTTATACAAATTGGTACTGAGCACACCATTAAGTTGTAGCATGTGTCTTACATGCTACTATTATATAAACTGGAGCCAAGCACAGTGTAGACTGCAGCATGTGTCTTACATGTCACTATTATACCAACTGGTGCCAAGCACAGCATATGCTGAAGCATTCATCTTACATGTTACTGTTATATAAACTGATACCGAGCACAGCATAAGGTGAAACATGTGCGTTACATGTCAATATTATGTAAACTGGTACCAAGCCCAGTGTAGTCTGCAGCATGTGTCTTACACATCTCTATAATATAAACTGGTACCAAGCACAGCATAAGGTACAATGTGTGTCTTACATGCCACTATTATACAAACTGGCACCAAGCATAGCGTAAGCTGCAGCATGTTTCTTACATGTCATTATAATACAAAATGGTACCAAGTACAGCATAAGCTGCAGCATGTGTCTTACATGTTACTGTTGTATAAACTGATACCAACCACAGTGTAACGCGCAACATGTTTCTTACATGTCACTATTATAGACACTGGTACCAAGCACAGCATAGGCTGCAGCATGTGTCTTACATGTTACTATTATACCCACTGGTAGATGCACAGTATAAGCAGCAGAATCTGTCTTACATGCCAGTATAATAGAAACTGTTTCTCAGCACATCATAAGCTGCAGCATGTGTCTTACATGTCACTATTATACAAACCAGTAGCAAGCACAGCATAGGCTGCAGCATGTGTCTTATGTGTTACTATTATACCAACTGGTACCAAGGGCAGCATAAGCTGCAGTATGTGTCTTACATGTCACTGTTATATAAACTGGTACCAACCCCAGTGAAAACTGCAGCATGTCTTACATGTCCCTATAATGTAAACTGCTACCTAGCACAGCATAAAGCGCAACATGTGCCTTCCATGTCACTATTATATAGAAAGGGTACCAAGCACAGTGTAAGCTGCACCCGGTGTCTTACTTGTCACTATTAGAGAAACTGGTACCAAGCACAGTGTAACCTGCAGTATGTGCCTTACATGTTTGTATTATGCAAACTGGTACCAAGCACAGCATAAGCTACAGCATGTGTGTTACACGTGACACTAATATAAACCAGTACCAATCACAGCTTAAAGTGCAATATGTGTCTTACTTGCCACTATTATACAAACTGGTACCAATCACAATGCAGGCTGCAGCATGTGTCTTACATGTCATTTTTATACAAACTGGTACCAAGCATGGTGTATGCTGCAGTATGTGTCTTACATGTCAACATTATACAAACTGGTACCAAGCACAGTGTAGTCTGCAGCATGTGTCTTACATGTTACTATTATACCAACTAGTACCATGCACAGCATAAGCAGCAGCATGGGTCTTACATGCCAGTATAATACAAACTGGTACTGAGCACACCAGAACCTGTAGCAAGTGTCTTACATGTCAGTATTATACAATTTGGTAGCAAGCACAGCATAGGCTGCAGCATGTCTCTTACATGTCGCTATTATACAAACTGGTACAGAGCACAGCATCAGCTGCAGCATGTGTCTTACATGTCACTTTAATACAATCTGTGCCAAGCACAGCTTATACTGCAGAATGTTCTAACATGTCACTACAATACACACTAGTACCAAGCACAGCGTAGGTTGCAGCATGTGTCTTACATGTCACCATTATGCCAACTGGTACCAAACACAGCATAAGCTGCAGCATGTGCCTTACATGTATTGTTATACAAACTGGTACCAAGCACAGTTTAAGCTACAGAATGGTCTTACATGTTGCTATAATACACACTGGTACCAAACACAGTAAAAGCTAGAGCATTTGTCTTACATATACTGATATACAAACTGGTACAAACTGCAACAGAGGCTGCAGCATGTGTCGTACATGTCACTATTATATAAACTGGTACAGTGCACAGCATAGGCTGCAGCATGTTTCTTACATGTCACTATTATACAAACTGATACCAAGCACAGCATAACCTACAGCATTTGTCTTACATGTCAGTATTATGCAAACTGGTACCAAGCAAAGCATATGCTGCAGCATGTGTGTTACATGTCACATTAATATAAACTGATACCAAGCACAGCATAAGGTGCAATATGTGTCTTACATCCCATTATTATAAAAACTGGTACCAAGCACATCATAGGCTGCAGCATGTGTCTTACATGTCACTATTATATCAACTGGTAGCAAATAAAGCATAAGCTGTCACGTTCCTTACATGTCACTGTTATAGAATTTGGTGGCAAGCACATCTTAAACTATAGAATGTTCTAAGATGTTACTATAATGCACACTGTTACCAAGAAGAGCATATGCTGCAATGTGTGGCTTACAAGTCATTGTTATACAAACTGGTACCAAGCATAGCATAAGCTACAGCATGTGTGTTACATGTCACTATTATACAAACTGGTACCGAGCACGTGTCTTACATGTCACTATTATACCAACTGGTACCAAGCACAGCATAAGCTGCAGCAAGTGTCTTACATGACACTATTGTTCAAACTGTTACCAAGCACAGCATAGGCTGCAGGATTTGTGTTACATGTCACTATTATACCAGTTGATACCATGCTCAGTGTAAGCAGCAGCACAAGTCTTAAATGTCACTATTATACAAACTGCTACAGAGCACAGCATAAGCTGCAACATGTGTCTTACATGCTACTATTTTCCAAACATTTACTGAGCACAGCAAAAGCTGCATTGTGTGTCTTACATGTACTGTTATACAAACTGGTACCAAACACAGAAAAAGCTGCAGCATTTGTCTTATATATACTGATATACAAACTGGTACCAACCACAGCTGAGGCTGCAGCATGTGTCTTACATGTCACTATTATATAAACTGGTACAGAGCACAGCATAGGCTGCGGCATATGTCTTACATGTCACTGTTATATAAACTGCTACCAAGCACAGAATAAGTTGCAACATCTGCCTTAGATGCCAATATTATATAAACTGGTACCAAGCACAGTGTAAGCTGCAGCATGTGTTTTACATGTCACTATTATAGAAATTGGTACCAAGCACAGCGTAACCTGCAGGATGTGTCTTACACGTCAGTATTATGTAAACTGGTACCAAGCACAGTGCATACATAAGGTGCAATATATGTCTTACATGCCACTATTATAAAAACTGGTAACATCCACAATGTAGGCTGCAGCATGTGTCTTATATGACGCTATTATACAAATTGGTACCAAGCATAGCGTAAGCTGCAGCATGTTTCTTACATGTCATTATTATACAAACGAGTACAGAGAATTGTGTAAGCTGCAGCATGTGTCTTACATGTCAATATTATACAAACTGGTACCAAGCACAGTGCATGCTGCAGCATGTGTCTTACATTACTATTATACCCACTGGTACCATGCACAACAGAAGCAGCAGCATGTGTCTTACATGCCAGTATAATACAACCTGGTAATGAGGACACCATAAGCTGCAGCACGTGTCTTACATTTCACTGTTGCACACACTGGCAGCAAACACAGCATTGGCTGCAGCATTTGTCTTACATGTCATTATTATACAGACTGGTACAGAGCACAGTGTAAGCTGCAGCATGTTTATTGCATGCCAGTATTATGCAAACTGGAAATGTGAACACTAAAAGCTGCACCATGTGTCTTGCATTTCATGATTATAAAAACTGATACCATGAACATTGTAAGTTGCAGCATTTGTCTTACATGCCATCATTATACAAAATGGTACCAAGCACAACATAGGCTGCAGCATGTGTCTTACATTTCAGTATTGTATCAACTAGTACCAAACACAGCATAAGCTGTAGCATGTTTCTTATATGTCACTGTTATAGAATTTGGTACCAAGCACAGCATAAATGCAGAATGTTCTTAGATGTTACTATAATACACACTGTTACCAAGCTCAGTATATGCTGCAACATGTGTCTTACAAGTCATTGTTATAAAAACTGGCACCAAGGACAGCATATGCTGCAGCAGGTGTCTTACATGAGACAATTATACAAACTTTTACAAAGCATAACGTAAACCGCAGCATGTGTCTTAGATGTCATTACTATAAAAACTGGTACCAAGCATAGCATAAGCCACAGCACATTTCTTACATGTCACTATTATACAAACTGGTACAAAGCACAGCATAAGCTGCAACATGTGTTACATGTCACTATTATATAAACTGGTGCAGAGCACAGCATAAGCTACAGCATGTGTCTTATGTGACACTATTATACAAACATTTACTGAGCACACCATAAGCAGCAGCATGTGTCTTACATATCACTATTATACAAACTGGTAGCAAGCACAGCATAAGCTGCAGCATGTGTCTTACATGTCACTATTATATAAACTGGGACAAAGCGCAGAGTAGGCTGCAGTATGTGTCTTACATTTCACTTTAATACAATCTGGTGCGGAGCACAACTTACACTGCAGAATGTTCTTACATGTCACTACAATATACACTAGTACCTAGCAGAGCATAGGCTGCAGCATGTGTCTTACATGTCACTATTATGCCAACTAGTACCAAACACAGCATAAGCTGCAGCGTGTGTCTTACATGTCACTATTATGCCAACTGGTACCAAACACAGCATAAGCTGCAGCATGTGTCTTCCATGTCACTATTATACGAACTGGTAACAAACACAACATAATCTTCAGCATGTCCCTTACATGTCACTGTTACAGAATTTGGTAGCAAGCAGAGATTAAACTGCAGAATGTTCTTAGATGTTACTATAGTGCACACTGCTACCAAGCACAGCATATGCTGCAACACGTGTTTTACAAGTCATTGTTATACAAACTGGTTACAAGCACAGCATAAGCTGCAGCATGTGTCTTACATGCCACTATTATAGAAACTGGTACCAAGCACAGCGTAGGCTGCAGCATGTGTCTTACATGTCACAATTATACAAACTGATACCAAGCACAGCATAAGCTGCAGCATGTGTCTTATGTGTTACTATTATACAGACTGGTACAGTGCAGGATGCAGCATGTGTCATACATGTCTGTTGTACCAACTGGTACCAAACATAGCATAAGCTGCACAATGTGTCTTACACATCACTTTTGTACAATCAGGTGCTGAGCACAGCTTCTGCTGCAGAATGTTCTTACATGCAACTATACTACACACAGGTACCAAGCAGATTGTAAGCTGCAGCATGTGCCTTCCATGTCATTGTTATGGCAACTCATACCAAACACAGCATAAGCTGCACCATGTGTCTTACATGTACTGTTACACAAACTGGTACCAAGCACAGCTTAAGCAGCTGAATGGTATTACATGTTACTATAATACACGCAGGTACCAAGCATAGCATAAGCTGCAGCATGTGTCTTACATGTCACTATTATGCTGACTGGTATCAAACACAGCATAAGATGCAGCATGTGTCTTACTTGTACTGTTTTGAAAACTGGTACAAAGCACAGCGTTTGTGCCAGCAAGTGTGTTAAATGCCACTGTTATACAAATTAGTACTGAGCACACAATTAAGTTGCAGCATGTGTCTTACATGCTACTTTTATACAGACTGGAACCAAGCACAGCGTAGACTGCAGCATGTGTATTACATGTCACTATTATACCAACTGGTGCCAAGCAAAGCATATGCTGATGCATGCATCTTACATGTTACTGTTATATAAACTGTTACCGAGCACAATATAATTTGAAACATGTGCCTTACATGTCAATATTATGTAAACTGGTACCAAGCCAAGTGTAATCAGCAGCATGTGTCTTACACATCTCTATAATATAAACTGGTACCAAGAACAGCATAAGGTGCAACATCTGTCTTACATTTTACTGTACTAAAACTGATACCAAGCCCAGCATAAGGTGCAACATGTGCCTTACATGTCATTATTATATAAATGGGTACCAAGTACAGTGTACGCTGCAGCATGTATCTTACTTATCATTATTATAGAAACTGGCACCAAGCACAGCGTAACCTGCAGCATGTGTCTTACATGTCACAATTATACAAACTGATACCAAGCACAGCATAAGCTACAACATGTGTCTTACATGTTACTATTATACAGACTGGTACAGAGAACAGTGTAGGATGCAGCATGTGTCATACATATCTATTATACCAACTGGTACCAAACACAGCATAAGCTGCACAATGTGTCTGTCTTACACATCACTTTTGTACAATCAGGTGCTGAGCACAGCTTCTGCTGCAGAATGTTCTTACATGCTACTATAATACATGCAGGTACCAAGCAGATTGTAAGCTGCGGCATGTGCCTTCCATGTCATTGTTATGGCAACTCATACCCAACACAGCATAAGCTGCACCATGTGTCTTACATGTACTGTTACACAAACTGGTATCAAGCACAGCTTAAGCAGCTGAATGGCATTACATGTTACTATAATACACACAGGTACCAAGCATAGTGTAAGCTGCTGCATGTGTCTTACATGTCACTATTATGCTGACTGGTATCAAACACAGCATAAGCTGCAGCATGTGTCTTACTTGTACTGTTATGCAAACTGGTCCCAAGCATAGTGTTTGTGCCAGCAAGTGTGTTAAATGCCACTGTTATACAAATTGGTACTGAGCACACCATTAAGTTGCAGCATGCGTCTTACATGCTACTATTATACAAACTGGTAGCAAGCACAGCATAAGCTGCAGCATGTGTCTTACATGTCACTATTATATAAACTGGGACAGAGCGCAGAGTAGGCTGCAGCATGTGTCTTATGTTTCACTTTAATACAATCTGGTGCCGAGCACAACTTACACTGCAGAATGTTCTTACATGTCACTACAATATACACTAGTACCTAGCAGAGCATAGGCTGCAGCATGCGTCTTACATGTCAATATTATTCCAACTAGTACCAAACACAGCATAAGCTGCAGCGTGTGTCTTACATGTCACTATTATACCAACTGATACCAAACACAGCATAAGCTGCAGCATGTCACAGCATAAGCTGCAGCATGTGTCTTATGTGTTACTATTATACAGACTGGTACAGAGTACAGTGCAGGATGCAGCATGTGTCATACATGTCTGTTGTACCAACTGGTACCAAACATAGCATAAGCTGTACAATGTGTCTTACACATCACTTTTGTACAATCAGGTGCTGAGCACAGCTTCTGCTGCAGAATGTTCTTACATGCAACTATACTACACACAGGTACCAAGCAGATTGTAAGCTGCAGCATGTGCCTTCCATGTCATTGTTATGGCAACTCATACCAAACACAGCTTAAGCTGCACCATGTGTCTTACATGTACTGTTACACAAACTGGTACCAAGCACAGCTTAAGCAACTGAATGGTATTACATGTTACTATAATACACGCAGGTACCAAACATAGCATAAGCTGCAGCATGTGTCTTACATGTCACTATTATGCTGACTGGTATCAAACACAGCATAAGCTGCAGCATGTGTCTTACTTGTACTGTTTTGAAAACTGGTACAAAGCACAGCGTTTGTGCCAGCAAGTGTGTTAAATGCCACTGTTATACAAATTAGTACTGAGCACACCATTAAGTTGCAGCATGTGTCTTACATGCTACTTTTATACAGACTGGAACCAAGCACAGCATAGACTGCAGCATGTGTATTACATGTCACTATTATACCAACTGGTGCCAAGCAAAGCATATGCTGATGCATGCATCTTACATGTTACTGTTATATAAACTGTTACCGAGCACAATATAATTTGAAACATGTGCCTTACATGTCAATATTATGTAAACTGGTACCAAGCCAAGTGTAATCAGCAGCATGTGTCTTACACATCTCTATAATATAAACTGGTACCAAGAACAGCATAAGGTGCAACATCTGTTTTACATTTTACTGTACTAAAACTGATACCAAGCCCAGCATAAGATGCAACATGTGCCTTACATGTCATTATTATATAAATGGGTACCAAGTACAGTGTACGCTGCAGCATGTATCTTACTTGTCATTATTATAGAAACTGGCACCAAGCTCAGCGTAACCTGCAGCATGTGTCTTACATGTCACAATTATACAAGCTCATACGAAGCTCAGTATAAGCTGCAGCATGTGTCTTACATGTTAGTATTATTCAGACTGGTACAGAGCACAGTGTAGGATGCAGCATGTGTCATACATGTCTATTATACCAACTGGTATCAAACACAGCATAAGCTGCACATCACCTTTGTACAATCTGGTGCTGAGCACAGCTTCTGCTGCAGAATATTCTTACATGCTACTATAATACACACAGGTACCAAGCAGATTATAAGCTGCAGCATGTGCCTTCCATGTCATTGTTATGGCAACTCATACCAGATGCAGCATAAGCTGCACCATGTGTCTTACATGTACTGTTACACAAACTGGTACCAAGCACAGCTTAACCAGCTGAATGGCATTACATGTTACTATAACACACACAGGTACCAAGCATAGCGTAAGCTGCAGCATGTGTCTTACATGTCATTATCATGATGACTAGTATCAAACACAGCATAAGCTGCAGCATGTGTCTTACTTGTGCTGTTATGCAAACTTGTACCAAGCACAACATTTGTGCCAGCAAGTGTGTTAAATGCCACTGTTATACAAATTGGTACTGAGCACACCATTAGGTTGCAGCATGTGTCTTACATGCTACTATTATACAAACTGAAACCAAGCACAGTGTAGGCTGCGGCATGTGTCTTACATGTCACTATTATACCAACTGGTGCCAAGCACAGCATATGCTGAGGCATGCATCTTACATGTTACTGTTATATAAAATGGTGCAGAGCACAGTATAAGGTGAAACATGTGCCTTACATGTCAATGTTATGTAAACTGGTACCAAGCCCAGTGTAATCTGCAGCATGTGTCTTACACATCTCTATAATATAAACTGGTACCAAGCACAGCATAAGGTGCAACATGTGCCTTACATGTCATTATTATATAAATGGGTACCAAGCACAGGGTACGCTGCAGCATGTGTCTTACTTGTCATTATTATAGAAACTGGTACCAAGCACAGCGTAACCTGCAGCATGTGTCTTACATGTCACAATTATACAAACTGATACCAAGCACAGCATAAGCTGCAACATGTGTCTTACATGTTACTATTATAAAGACTGGTACAGAGCACAGTGCAGGATGCAGCATGTGTCATACATGTCTATTATACCAGCTGGTACCAAACACAGCATAAGCTGCACAATGTGTCTTACACATCACTTTTGTACAATCAGGTGCTGAGCACAGCTTCTGCTGCAGAATGTTCTTACATGCTACTATAATACACGCAGGTACCAAGCAGATTGTAAGCTGCGGCATGTGCCTTCCATGTCATTGTTATGGCAACTCATACCCAACACAGCATAAGCTGCACCATGTGTCTTACATGTACTGTTACACAAACTGGTATCAAGCACAGCTTAAGCAGCTGAATGGCATTACATGTTACTATAATACACTCAGGTTCCAAGCATAGCGTAAGCTGCTGCATGTGTCTTACATGTCACTATTATGCTGACTGGTATCAAACACAGCATAAGCTGCAGCATGTGTCTTACTTGTACTGTTATGCAAACTGGTCCCAAGCATAGTGTTTGTGCCAGCAAGTGTGTTAAATGCCACTGTTATACAAATTGGTACTGAGCACACCATTAAGTTGCAGCATGCGTCTTACATGCTACTATTATACAAACTGGAACCAAGCTCAGTGTAGAATGCAGCATGTGTCTTACATGTCACTATTATACAAACTGATACCAAGCACAGTGTAGGCTGCAGCATGTGTCTTACATGTCTGCATAACACAAACTGGTACTCAGCACATCATAAGCTGCAGCATGTATTACGTGTCATTATTATAAAAACTGGTACCAAACACAGCATAAGCTGCAGCATGTTTCTTACATGTCATTGTTATAGAATTTGGTACCAAGCACAGCTTAAACTGCAAAATGTTCTTAGATGTTACTATAATACACATTGTTCCCAAGCATAGCATAAGCTGCAACAGGAGTCTTACAAGTCATTGTTATACAAACTGGCTGCAGCATGCATCTTTCATGACACTATTGTGCCAACTGTTACCAGGCATAACATAAGCCACAGCATGTGTCTTACATGTCAGTATTACACAAACTGGTAACAAGCACAGCGTAGGCTGCAGCATGTATGTTACATGTCGCTATTATACCAATTTGTACCACGCACATCTTTAGCAGCAGTATGATTCCTACATGCCACTATTATACAATCTTAGCAAACCACAGTTACGAGCACAAGAAGAAAGAAAGAGTGGAGTACAAAAAGGGTGTTGGTTTTGTGTTTTTGTAACCTCTGAGGAAGCTGCTCTTTTGAGTAGTGAAAACGCTGTCTATTTGTTATATAATAAACCTGTGTTCAGGCTCCTGCTGGCTTGGCTTTCTTCTTGTGCTCGTAACTGTGGTTTGCTAACTTGTTGGACTTTTACTTGTTTACTATTATACAATCTGGTACAGAGCACAGTGTAATCTGCAACATGTGTCTTACATGCCACTATTATACAAACCTTTACTGAGCACACCATAAGCTGCAGCATGTGTCTTAAATGTCACTATTATACAAAATGGTAACAAGTACAGCATAAGCTGCAGCATGTATCTTACATGTCGCTATTATACAAATTGGTACAGAGCACAGCGTAAGCTGCAGCATATGTCTTACATGTCATTATTATACCAACTGGTAACGAGCACAGAATAAGCTGCAGCATGTGTCTTACATGTCAGTATTATACAAACTAGTACCAAGCATAGAGCAACCTGCATCATGTGTCTTATATGTCACTATTATAGAAACTGGTACCAAGCACAGAATAAGCTGCAGCATGTGTCTTACATGTCAGTATTATACAAACTAGTACCAAGCATAGAGCAACCTGCATCATGTGTCTTATATGTCACTATTATAGAAACTGGTACCAAGCACAGAATAAGCTGCAGCATGTGTCTTACATGTCAGTATTATACAAACTAGTACCAAGCATAGAGCAACCTGCATCATGTGTCTTATATGTCACTATTATAGAAACTGGTACCAAGCACAGAATAAGCTGCAGCATGTGTCTTACATGTCAGTATTATACAAACTAGTACCAAGCATAGAGCAACCTGCATCATGTGTCTTATATGTCACTATTATAGAAACTGGTACCAAGCACAGAATAAGCTGCAGCATGTGTCTTACATGTCAGTATTATACAAACTAGTACCAAGCATAGAGCAACCTGCATCATGTGTCTTATATGTCACTATTATAGAAACTGGTACCAAGCACAGCATAAGCTGCAGCATGTGTCTTACATGTCACTATTATATAAACTGGTACCAAGCATAGCGTCAGCTGCTGCATGTGTCTTACATGTCACTATTATACAAACTGGTACCAAACACAGGGTAAGTTGCAGCATGTGTGTTACATGTCACTATTATATCAAAATGGTACAGAGCACAGCATAAGCTGCAGCATGTACCTTACATGTCACTATTATATAAACTGGTACCAAGCATAGTTTAAGGTGCAGCATGTGTGAGACATGTCATTATTAGAAAAGTAGTGTTGTGGGCAAAATAACCCCCTTATGGCTGATGAATTGACAAACCTGAATCTTAATCGTGCATGATTAGCAATACATGAGTTACAGGAAAGAAGAAATAAAATGTTGGAGATGTGATGAGATTTTACATGCAAATTGGCTTCACATGATTAT
>NC_056737.1:1431377012-1431407012 GCF_019279795.1 Protopterus annectens
GTTCGGTATATATTTCTCTGAGGTACAGGCCAACACGGAAGGACTGTGGCTGACCAAGTTCGCAGATGACTGCAAACTGGGCACCATAATCGACTCTCCAGCTGACACAAGCATCCTCCAAAAGGGCCTCATAGAAACAGACAACTGGTGCCAGAGCCATGGCCTCAAGCTAAACACCAAAAAGTGTATAGTCATCCCCTTTGGCAAAAACAAAGTGCCCACAAATTACCACATAGGTGGTAATCCATTAAGTACAGAAGAAGTAATGTCGGACCTGGGGACCCAAGTTGATAGCAATCTCTCATTTGACAACCACATGGCCAAAGTGGTTAGAAACACATTTTATATAGCCCACCTAATCATGAAGGGATTCACATCTAGATCAAGGGAGGTCATCGTGCCTCTTTACTCATCCCTCATCAGGCCCATAATTGAGTACAATGCCCCTTTTGGGATGTGCCTTACAAGACATCTGCAGCAACTGGAAAGACCCCAAAAGTACCTCACCAAGAGGATCAAAGGGCTCAAACAGATGCCATATGCTGCCCGGTTAAAGAAACTCCAGCTCTACTCAGTGGCATACTGCCTGCTCAGAGGCGATCTGTGCCTGACGTATAAAGCCATGTCCAACCCGGAATTAATGGACATGCTGCACCTCAGAAAATCCAAATCCCATCGAGCTACGTGCTTGAGAGACTTGAACCTCAGCACTGAATTAAATAGGACATGCTGGAGGGACAGATTCATAACCCAGAGGCTCCCTTCACTCTGGAATAAAATCCCAGTCCAGGTTAGGCAGAGTCCCTCATTGACTCTCTTCAAGAGGAATCTTGATGAGTGGATGGGAGATCGTAGGTTTACCCCGAGTATCACTTCTGTGTCACTGTTAGACAGAGGCACAGTATACTAACCTCGAAAAAGGGCATAGCAAAATTAATTTTAAATGGGTGGCGAAAGCCAAACACACTCTGGCTAGGCTTATAAATGCCCTAGGGCAGATAGCCTAGTATGAACCTATGAACCTATATATATATATATATATATATATATATATATATATATATATATATATCATATATATATATATATATATATATATATATATATATATATATATAGAGAGAGAGAGAGAGAGAGAGTGAGAGAAATATAGCTATATACATATAGCTATAATTATCTAATTATAGATTACATATGTATATCTATCTATCTATCTATCTATATATATATATATATATATATATATATATATATATGAATAAACATAAAAATCAGAAACCATCGCAAATTGCCAGCAGTTTCAATGTATTTTACTTTACAGGAACACATCAGCTGCTGATCATAGTTTCACCCTCTAGGCTTTATCAATGCATTTGCTATTTACACTAATGAAAACCATGCATGCATTCAAAACGGTAACATAACTTGATTTATGACAAATTGCATGAAAAATGTACATCTTTTAAAAAAATGCATCAATGGCATATCACTTAGCAGTGAATAAACATCACTAATAACCAGTTTTCATTCAGCTTTTGAGAGATCCAATTTCACTTCTGTCTACTCAAACAAATCTTTAAAGGGAAGGTTTTATCAGTGCATTTGCCATTTACACTACCGAAAACCATTTGTACATTCAAAACAGTAACATAACTGATTTATGACAAATCGCATGAAAAATGTAAATTTGTTTAGAAAAAATGCATAAATGGCATATCACATAACAGTTACAAAATGCAGCAGATATTTTTTAAATGAATAAACATCACAAATAACCAGTTTTCAATCAGCTTTTGAGAAACCCAATTTCCCTTTTGTCTACACAAACAAATCATTAAAGGGAACAAACCAGAAGTCCATTGTTCAGAGTACATACTGGGATCATGTGGTCAGTGTGTAACTATTTCAGAAAAGAATACCTAAAATATAGGTCTATGTATATATGATGATGAAGCCAAATTGGGTCTGATCCAGGGTTTGTAGATTGCTTATGTCTTTATTTATGAGTTCCATGGCCTTACAGATGAGGCTGCTCAGACTTATGGGTCTATAATTCCCTGGGTCTGTTACTAAGACACCTTTGCGGAGGGCAATAACTGTTGCTGTTCTCCATTGTGAAGAAACATAGCCTGTGGTTAGGCTGTGACTGAATAGGGTACATAATGGTTATGCTACCTCATGTTAAAGTTTGTTTAGAAGACAGACTGTGATGCCTTCTGGTCCCATAGAGATTGTGTTTTTCACCTTAGATGAGGCTTTAATGACCTGCTCTTCAGATATGCAAGACAGTGGGAAGTTGAGGGCAAGGTCTGTGATAAGTTTGGAGGGTATAAGGGAATTACATTTGTGCCAAATCTGTCCACCAGCAGGTTTTCTATCTCTGCAGGATCAGTGTGTGTGATACCATTAGTCACTAGTTTGGCACATGGTTGTGTCCTACCTTTTAGGCTGCATACATAGCAGTAAAAGGCCTAAAGGTTATCCTTGGCTGTGATTGCTAAATGTTTCTCAAAGTTACCCTTTGAAGATTTGACATGTTGTCGTATTTGCCTCTCGGGCTGAGGAGGGTAAATTTGTTTTCCTAGACAGCAACATTTTGCATTTGTTGTAAAGTTTGTTGATGCTGGATGCCCACCATGGTAGCTTTTTCTAGTTGGAGCTCTGGCTTTGATTCTCTCTGGAACAGCAACGTCTATACACTTATGCAAGTCATTGTACAGGGCTTTAGTGTAAGCTTTGGTGTAGTTACCACTTCCAGTTGGAGGTGGAGCCTGGAATGCATTTATACCTACCCTTAGGAGGATATAATTTGCCTTGGAAAAGTTTTTTAGTCTGACTTCACCCTTTCTGAGTTCTGATGTTAGTGCCAGTTTGAAGGTGACTGATTTGTGGTCTGATTTAACTAATGACAGTTGCAGTGGTACATCTGTTTGTCATGTTAGTGAGGACCAGATCTAGTATGTTTGTTCCTCCTGTTGGGGTTTGAAAAATTTATTCCATGGCATTTGAGTTAACAAAGTCAAGGAACTTTAGCAACAGTGAGTTAGGGCTAGAGTAGGTTTCCCATTTGATGGTGGGATAATTGAAATACCTAATAGCAACTAGACCAATCAGTTTGTTTTCTGGCTTGTTAAACTTGATTTCTGTGTTGGTAACTGTATTTAGAACACAACCTAGAGCGGATTACTGAATTTCCTGCCTGCACTTATTTTTAAAATCGTTTTTTTTCTTAAAACTTGCATTTTATCTGTCTCTGGCCTAGCACTCAAGTGTGGGGTCATTTACTGCACTGTTCTAACTTGTTGATACTTGTGAACCTCTGCTTTCCTTAAAAAAACAAAAAAACAAAAAATCTTGCTTTTTCCCACTTTTCTGAGATTTAAAAAAGTTCAGTTACAGATTTGCTGTTCTGAACTGTTTGTAAGTTTCTTGGAGGCCATTGTTTGCTTGGGCTAAAGGGAAGTCTCTGTGTTCATCAGTGGCAGTGATAAACATTGAGCAGCCTGCCTGCCCCTGTGGGAGTGGTTACTGCCTTGAAACTGTAGTTTTGTTGGCCATTTTGGGTCAATTCCTAACTCCTTGATCTCCCTCTCTTAAAACCCTCTTTTGTGTGGTTTTGCGTGTTTTTGCGCATAGCGCAACATCGAGCAGCGCCGCCTAATTGGGTTTAAACTATTCCTGGCTCCACGAAGTCTGCTCTTCACTTTTTCACTTAGAACTGCTCTATCCCTCAAATTAAACACCATATTCTCATTCTAAGGCCCCTCACTGGTCCAAATAAGTAATTTAACAAGTTAGCACTAATAAACCATAAGCACTACTTACTCTTATACTCTCTACGATTACCTTGTCCCCAATTGGTCCATTTTAATTCAGTTCCCTATATTACTCTAGCATGTTCAAAGGTCAGTCAATAGTTTCCTCTCCAGTCCAGCTGGTGAATCTGGGAATTTTGAGGCAATGTTACAACTGTTTCATGTACACGGACAACCCTCTCCTCCTCCAAACAGGTTCAAATATACGTGAGAGATGCAACCATATAGCCAAACTGGAGGCTGAGCTCTCTCATCTCAAAACTGGTGTAACCAGTCAGGAGGAGAAGGTAACCTCACACAACACAATTCCAGTATCACATAGTCCCACCACAACAGCGAACCAAACACATAAAAACACAAAAACATACTCCGAGGCTCTAAATAAAAATCTACCTAAGCAACAGAGACATCCAAAGCAGACATCCAAGCAAACGCTACCCCAAATCAAAACACGTACAACACATAGCACACAAAGTCAGTGTGCCAAGCAGTCACAGCCTTAAGGCTGAATAACACACCTGATACTCTTGTAATAGTTGACTCTATTGTCAGACACACTGATGTCCCGCTCACCAGGCTGAATAAAGAGAAGGTCACAGTGAGCTGCCTGTTGGGCGCTAGGATCTGCCACATAACGCAAGCACTTAGGTCACTCCAAAGCAAATACAAATATGACTCAGTCATTGTACATGCTGTCGTGAATGACCTGAGACGTACCTCCCTCGACTACATGAAAAGAGACATAGAGGAGCTCTCTGATCATGTAGCCAGGCCGGTATGACCCTGAGCTTGAGCAGCATCTTACCCTCACCTAGAATGATGCCACAGTATAAAGACAAAATGATCAATTTTAACAATTGGCTAAAATTTTGGTGTCATTCAAAGGGGATCCAGTGTCCGTCAGCCTGGGATGACATGCTCGACAAGCCACATTGCTTTGCTAGGGACAGCTTGCACCTGTCACCCCTGGGCTTTTGGATATTGGCAAAGGCTCTTGCCACCCCCATAGTGCCTTTTTTAGGCAAGGCTCAAAAGTCAAACCCACCTCCATGGACAGCACAAGGAACAAGAAACTAAGGGTAATGCTGCTAAACGCAAGAAGTCTTAACCTCAAGATGCATGCACTCGAAGCTCTCCTCAGTATGGAGAACATCGATATCAGTGCAGTGACAGAAACCTGGTTCAAGGCTCCAGAGAGCACCCCAGCACTACCAGGTTATACCTCATATCATGCTTTTCGGCCCCAAAACCCGGACCGAACCACAAAAGGAGGGGGAGTTTCCATATTTATCAAGGATATCCACACCTCCAGGTTAGTGGCATTGTACAAAGTATCGGAGACCATCCCTGTGCAACTGACAGTGGGCAAGACTGCTTTTCAGTTTATAGCATCCTACAGACCACCCTCTCAAAGTCAGGAATCCCACTTGGCTTTCCTGAAAACATTGGAGAACATGAAGATCTCTCCGAAAACCATTATATTGGGTGACTTCAACTACCCAAACATAGACTGGGAGCACTACTCAAGCCCCAGCACCTTAGCCCAAAGGTTCCTGGAATTTATAAACTAAAATGCTATGGAACAACTAGTCACCACTCCCACAAGAGGGGAAAACATACTAGACCTGATCATTACCAACATGGGGACTCTATGCTCCATACCAGAAGTATATACCTCATTGGTAAGATCAGACCATAAATTAATTTCACTGGATATCCACATCCTGACCCCACCCCCAGCCCAGAAAACCACAGTGAAAAACTTCTCAAAAGTGAACTTCACACTTCTCAAAACCAAAGTGGAATCCTTCAAGGCCCCAGAGCCAGTGAAAACTATGGCCCAAACAGCAGAATCCTATATAAATGCATTCTACGGACATCTCCAGGAATTCATGGATCATGCTATCCCAAACAAAATCAAGACCCAATCATCCAAAGGCAGGCATCCAGTCTGGTGGACCCCAGCCATAAATAAACTGTACAACAGAAGGAGGAAGCTACTACATGATAGAGCAAAATCCCTAAAAGGGAAGGCATCTCTGATCAGTACTAGCAAAAAATTATGATCCCTCATAAAATCCACCAAGGCCAGCTTCGAGAGAAAAATTGCACAGGACACTAAAGACAATCATAAGGCTTTTTTCAGTTATGATAGGAACCTGGGATGCAACTCCCAGACTTGTTCTGAGTTGATTCTAAATGACAAAAAATACACTGAACCCACAGACATCGCCAATATCCTGGCAGACAGGTTCAGTGCAAACTTCTCCACCCCCTCCCAAACATCTGTGATGCTCAGGTGAAGGCCGCCCTCTCCAAAGCAAAAAACACTGCTTCCATGGGACCAGATGGCGTCCCGGGTTGCATCCTACATGAACTCCAAGAAGAACTAATCCCTCAAGTAAAACTGCTGTACAATCTCAGCCTCACTACAGGATATGTGCCCAAAGAATGGCGTACAGCAACAGTGGTCCCACTCCACAAAGGTGGCGCCTCTGCTGACCCTGGAAACTATCGCCCCATAAGCCTGACTAGCCTAGTCTGCAAGGCTATGGAGAGGATCATCATGGAACTCATAAACAAAGACATTGGGGACCTACAGACACTAGATCCTACCCAATTTGGCTTCGTCAAGGGAAGATTCTGCCTTTTGAACCTGGTCGACTTCTTTGAAACAGTCATCAAGGCCATAGATGAAGGGAAGGTAGTCCACACAGCCTATCTGGACCTTGCAAAGGCATTTGACACAATACCCCACTCGGGCATCATAGATAAGCTATCCAGCCTAAATATAAACCCCTATGTCACAAGATGGGTCGCAAACTGGCTTAAAGACAGAACCCACAGAGTCAGAGTTGCTGGAGCCACGTCAGAATCGAAACCGGTCACAAGTGGCATCCCACAAGGTTCTGTCCAGGGACCTCTCTTGTTCGGTATTTACTTTTCTGAGGTACAGGACAATGTGGGAGGACTATGGCTCACCAAGTTCGCAGATGACTGCAAACTGAGTGCCATAATCGACTCTCCAGCTGACACAAACATCCTTCAAAAAGGTCTCGCAGAGACGGATAACTGGTGCCAGAGCCATGGTCTAAAGCTAAATGCCAAAAAGTGTACAGTCATACCCTTTGGCAAAAACAATGTGCCCACAAATTCCACATAGGTGGTAACCCATTAAGTACAGAGAAAGTAATTAGGGATCTGGGGACCCAAGTTGATAGCAATCTCTCCTTTGACAACCACATTGCCAAAGTGGTTAGAAAGACCTTCTACATAGCCCACCTCATCATGAAAGGATTCACATCTAGATCAAGAGAGGTAATTGTGCCCCTTTATTCATCCCTCATCAGGCCCATCATAGAATACAATGCCCCCTTTGGGATGTACCTTACCCGACACCTGCAGCAATTAGAAAGACCCCAAAAGTACCTCACCAGGAGGATCAAGGGACTCAAACAAATGCCATATGCTGCTCGGTTAAAAAACTCCAGCTCTACTCAATTGCATACCGCCTACTTCGAGGCAATCTATGCCTGACATATAAAGCTATGTCCAACCCAGAATTAATGGACATGCTCCACCTCAGTAAATCTAAATCTCTTAGAGCCACGCACTCGAGGGACTTGAACCTCAGCACAGAAATAAATAGAACATGCTGGAGGGACAGATTCATAACCCAGAGGCTCCCTTTGCTCTGGGTTGGGAGGGTGGCCTAATGGTTAAGGTGTTTGCCTTACAAACACAAGGTGCAGGGTTTGAGTCTCACAAGGGATAATTGGCTAGGCTTACAATGGCCCCAAGGGCAGTTAGCTTAGTACTAATCTATGAATCTATGATTCTATGAATCTATGGAATAGAATTCCAATTCATGTTAGGCAGAGCACCTCACTGACTCTCTTCAAGAAGAATCTTGATGAGTGGATGGGGGATTGTAGGTTTGTCCCGGGGATTACTTCCATGTCACTATTAGACAGAGGCACAGTAAACTAAACTTTAAAAAGGGCACAGTATACTCAAATCAAGGGTTGGTATAAGCCAAACAAAATCGGGCTAGGCTTATAAATGCCCCAGGGCAGATAGCTTAGTATGAACCTATGAACCTATAATGAGCAGAGTGTTTGTTAATATGTGGACTGACTCCAGTTTGGTCAAGTTGGCTTTGTGCCCATCATGATCCATGGAGGGGAATTTTTAACTAGCTATGACTTGAATGGGGGTCTGACCCACAGTAATCTGAACTTTGAGTAACTCCATGGAGTTGTCCTGTTCAACTAGTTGGGAGGTAAATCTATCTCTAATATCGATATGAAAATCCACCTCCTTTGTTTATCATATGTCCATTTTGCGTTCTGAAGGTGTGGAAGGCACTGTAGCCCTGCAAGAACAGGATACTCTCTGAGGACTTAAGCAAGGTTTCTGTGACTGCGCAGACATCTACATCCTCCAGTGATAGAGCCTCTCAGTAGTCATCTTGGGATTAGTGCCTCTGTTTTCTCCTGGTGAGAGAAGGAGTGCAGTTACATTATTTTTTGGAGACTGTTGATCACCAGAAAGCTTAATAACTGCTTTATAGGTGACAGCCTGGAATCTGTGCTTATATTCTGATCCTGGTGAGTGTAGGAGCAGATTGCATTGATTCCTGACTTTTTCTGGTTGGAAAGTGAGTGTCTGTGCTTAACATACCTGATTGGTCTAGTTGCTATTCGAAGCATCTACCAGAAAAAGTTTACAAGCTCGCAGACCCTTGCATCATCTAGGACAAGACTGTGGATCACCAAACAGGCTGTGGCCTGCTTCTCTTCTTGGGATTGGTGCTAACATTTTGCTTCTAGTGAGAGAAGAAGCAAAGGAGTATTGTATCCCAACAGAGTGAAGCTGTGCTGATACCAGCATTAGTAGCAGCCAGGCAGTAGCCATTCATGTGACTCCCCTCTTTTTATCATTCTTGACAAGCTAATTCTTTATTTTCTGTAAGTACTGCTTGATTTCTTCCTTACTTTAGAATATCTGCCTGCATACTTCATCTTTAAATTTTCAGGGTCTACGTTATTAGTTTCCCCTCAAGTGTTTGGCAGTGCTCTGTACAAACTCAGTCACTCTGAGTGACATTTTTCCTGTAAAAAGCTTCAGTACTTAATATATTGATCTCATATCCAGGCATGTCTAAAAGTCAGTTCCCTGTGCTTTCTCCTGTCAACCTGGTTAACTTGGACATTGTGAGGCAATGTAGCAACTGCCTCATGTACATAGACAACCCTCTCCTCTTACCTCCCAACACTATGACTTGTGAGAGATGCACATATATAGCCGAATTGGAAGCCAAACACTCTCCAGCCAAGACTGGATTGGCCAGTCAAGAGGAGAAGGTTAACACCTGCACCACACCACATTCAACTCATAGCCCTCTAGAACATACACCACCACAACCCTCACATAGTAACACAGAACACATACCTACTTTTGCGGATGCTCTCAATAAATATCTGCCTAAACAACAGAGACCTCTGAGGCAGAAATGCAAACAACCACCACATCCCAGCACAAATCATGAGACACATAGCTCACATAAACAGTCTGCCACTCATCCAAAGCCTATAAGGCAAAACAACTTACCCAATACACTAGTCATAGGCGACTCAATAGTAAGGCATTCTGATGTCCCACTCACTAGGTTGAATAAGGAGAAAGTTACTGTCAACTGTCTGTCAGATGCCAGGATTCGCCACATAATGCACGCACTAAGGTCACTCCACAACAGGTACAAGTATGTCTCTGTCATTGTCCATTTTGGTGTGAATGACCTGAGACATGCCTCCCTGGACTACATGAAAAGAGACATAGTGGAACTCTTGGATCTTGTAGCCCAGGCAGGTATGACCCTAGCTCTGACTAGCATCCTACCATCACCCAGAATGATACCACAGTACAAACAGAAAATGATTGACTTCAACAATTGGCTAAGTTTCTGGTGTCATTCTAAGGGAATCCAGTATCTGCCTGTCTGGCATGACATGATTGACAGACCTCGATGCTTCATCAGAGATGGCCTGCACCTGTCACCCCAGGGATTTCGGATACTGGCCAAGGCTCTTGCCAACCCTATAGTGCCTTTTTAGGCAATGTCCTGAAGACAAAAATTACCACCATAACAGCTACAAGCAAACAAAATTTGAGGGTAATGCTACTCAAGGCTAGAAGTCTAAATCTCAAAATGCACTCACTCAAAACACTCCTTAAAATGGAGAACATCAACATCTGTGCAGTGACCGAGACCTGGTTCAAAGCTCCAGAGAGCACCCCAGCACTACCAGGCTATAATTCATACCACACTTTTAGGCCCCTAAACCTGGACCAAAGCACTAAAGGCTGTGGTGTATCCCTATTCTTAAAGGATATGCACACCTCCAGATTAGTAGGCCAACATACCACATCAGAGATACTTCAGGTATAACTAACACTGGGTAAAACTGCAATCCAGGTTGTAGCCTGCTATAGATCTTCCACCATGTCTCAAGACTCCCACTCCACATTCCTAAATGCACTGGAAAATATTAGGGTACAACCCACTACCCTTATACTGGGAGACTTTAACTACCCTTCCATTAACTAGGAAAATTACTCATGTACCAACACACTTTCTCAACGTTTTCTGGAATTCATTAATTCCAACAACCTGGACTAACTTATTTTTACCCCCACCAGGGGTAGAAACATCCTTGACCTGGTCATTACTAACATGGGTGACCATTGCTCTACACCAGTAACCAACTCCTCCCTGGTCAGATCTGACCACAAGCTAATCACCATGGATATCCAAATCCCACTCTCACCCCTCCCAAAGGAAAATACCGTATAAAACATCTCCAAAGCAAATTTTGGACCTCTAAAATAGAGGTGGCTAACTTCATGACATCCATGCAAATGGAAAATATGTGCATGAATGAATCATACACTAATGCACTATATGAGCACATACACAAGTGCATGGAATGGGCCATACCAAACAGAACTAAGACGGTCTCCTCCAAAAAAAGGAAGCCAACCTGGTGGTCACCCACCATAAACAAACTCTACAACAGAAGGAAAAAGCTGTTGCAGAAAAGGGTGAAGTTCCAAGACTGGAAAAACTCCCTTGTCAGCCTCAGCAAAAAACTGAGATCCATCATCAAATCCTCTAAAGCTAGCTATGAAAACAAAATTGCTGCAGATTCTAAAGACAACCACAAGGCATTCTATAGTTATGTCAAGAATCTACATGGCAATACTCAGATCTGCTCTGAGTTACAGCACAATGGCAATACATATACAGAACCAACTGATATTGCCAACATATTGGCTGACAGGTTCAGTGCAAAGTTTACCTCCCTTTCACCTCCTAAAGTGCCTATCACAATATCTGAGGAATGCTAAGTCCCTATTATCACAGCTACACAGCTAAAAAATGCACTGTCCAAAGCCAAGAATACAGCTTCCACAGGACCTGATAATATCCCTGACTGTGTTCTATGAATTATAAAGTCAACTGGCACCACACCTGAGTACTCTGTTCAATCACAGCCTCATTTCAGACTTTTTTTCTACCAAATGGCACACTGCTATGGTCATCTCACTCCACAAAGGGGGGGTGACTACAGATCCTGGGAACTACCGTCCCATTAGCCTGACGAGCCTGATACATAAGGCTATGGAGTGCATCTTCATGGACCTTATAAATAAGTACATAGAGAATCTCCAAACTCTGGAATCCACTCAGTTTGTGTTTGTGAAAGGTAGATCATGTCTGCTCAACCTGACAGACTTTTTCAAGTCTGTCAACAGAGCTGTGGATGAGGGCAAGGTAGTTCACACAGCCTACCTAGATCTTGCCAAAGCCTTTGACACCAACCCTCACTCAGGAATCATAGATAGACTCACTAAACTAGGCACAAACCCGTATGTAATAAGATGGGTTGCCAATTGGCTCACTAATAGAACCCACACTGTGAAAGTAGCGGACTCCATATCTGACTATCGACCAGTTACAAGTGGTGTCCCACAGGGATCGGTCCTAGGTCCTCTCCTGTTTGGCATCTACTTCTCTGAAGTTCAAGCCAACATAAAGGGACTCTGGCTGAACAAGTTCGGACATGATTGCAAACTGGGAGCCATTATTGATCCTCCAACTGATGTAGACATTCTACAAAAAGGCCTCATTGACACCAATGACTGGTGCCAGAAACATGGCCTTAAGCTCAATGCCAAAAAGTGCATTGTCATTCTCTTTGGGAAAAATTTGGTGTCCATGAACTACCACATAGGCGGTAGTCCACTAAACCCCAAAGGTGTGATAAGAGACCTGGCGACACAGGTTGACAGCAACCTCTCCGTTGATAACCACATTGCCACTGTAATCAGAAAGTCCTTCTATGTGGCACATCTTATTACAAAAGGTTTCTCATCCAGGAAGAAAGAGGTCATAATCCCACTCTACTCGTCCCTCATCATTAGACCTATTATAGAATACAGCACCTCATTTGGTATGTAACACTAGACACCTACAACAACTGGAAAAAAATACCTCACTAAGAGGATCTTAGGCCTTAGACACATGCCCTATATGGACAGACAAAAAACTCCAGCTATACTGTGTCTCTTATCTCCTACTTAGAGGTGATCTCTGCTTGACCTACAAAGTCATGTCTGACCCAGAGCTCCTAGATATGCTACACCTAAAGAAATCCCAATCCCTCCACACACTCCAGCAACCTAAACCTCATTACCATAATAAACAGAACATGCTGGAGGGACAGGTTTCTAACCCAGAGGCTTCCCATACTCTGGAAGAAGTTTCCCATTCAGGTCAAGCAGAGCACTTCACTGGCCCTCTTTAAGAGAAATCTTGACGAGTGAATGGGCAACAGGAAGTTCATCCCTTGGATCACTTCAGTGGCCTTGCTTGACAGGGGCACTGGGAACTAACTTTGGGTGGCATAATGTCAGGGAATCATATTGGGCTAGGCTTATATAGGCTCCAGGGCCATTAGCCTAGTACACACCTATGGACCTATGAACCTATGAACCTAAGTGTTTCTAGGGTGTGCAGTTTTTGGTTTAAGCTCCTAGCATTTATCAGCATAACCCTTAGTTTGCTATGATTGCAATTTTCATGTTGACAATTTTGCTTTGAGACCTTAACTAAAAAAAGCACTATGGGGGTGGCAAGATCCTTTGCCAGCAGCCAAAAACCTAGTGGTGCCAGGTGCAAACAGTATCTGGCAAAGCAGTGCGGTTTGTCAACCATGTCATCCAAGGCTGAAGGAAATTAGATCCCCTTGGAATGACACCAAAAAGTAAGCCAATTATTGAAGAGATCATTTCTTTGTTCATCCTGTGATATCATTTTAGATGAGGGTAATATGCTGCTCAAGGTTAGGGACATACCTGCCTGGGGCACATGCTCAGAGAGCTCAGTCATGTATCTCTTCATATAGTCCAGTGAAGTATGTCCTAGGTTATTCTCTCCAACATAAGCTATGACAGTCATATTGATAGCTGTTGCCAAGAGACCTGAGTGCATGTGTGATCTGTCGAATCCCAGCACCGGACAAGCAGCTGACAGTGACTTTCTCCTTATCTAACCTGGTGAGTGGAACATTCATGTGTCTCAATATGGAGTCTTCAGTGACAAGAAAATTTGATTTATGAGTGTTACACCTTAAGGGCTTGGTAGGTGAGACACTGGTGTTGCTATGTGCCTTAGGTGCTGAGGGAACTGTGTTAGTTGTAGCAGTTTTGTGTTTTGGAGGTGTCTGGTGTTTCTGTAAGTTTTTTGAGAGAAAAGCTATGTATGTGTATGAGTAGTGGTACTATGTGCATGAGTAGTGGTGGGTGAGTTGACAACCTCTGTAGTGTTACTGTTTCAAGTGCTAGAGAACAGAGATTCAACATTTTTGGTATAGATACATCTTTCACACTCTGTACTAGAGTGAGATATTAGTGGAGGTTTGCCAGTGTACATTAGGCAGTTGCTACACTGCCTCAAGAGACCCAAGTCAACAAGACTGGTAGGAGAAAAAAGGGTAGTCTGACTGTCCATAATGCTAGGTTTGAAGAACTGTTATCACAAAGGGGGTGCTTTCAGGACTGATCTATGAGGTGCTCTGCTTAAACATCTGATGTTTTTTTTTGCTGGTAGTTTAATAGGTCACAGCTCACTAACAATACTTCTTTAACCTGAAATGTACTAAAGATGAGGACTACACTAATGAACTACAGCTGTAACTAAGGGAAAAATTGTCAAAATTATCTGTCCGGCTATGGCGTACAATTGCGCAGCAGTGCACAGTGCTGTGAGAGATGCAAACAATAGAAACCTGCTCAAACTTGGGGCTAATATACCAGAAGCTAAAAACTTAAAAAAACTTTTAAAATGTTCAAAAAAAAAAAAAAAAAACAATGATGGTGTTTACTCTAAGCCCTAGGAAGTCCTTGCTTTCATTTCCAGGTGAAGCAAGGTGGAGGCAATTTCTGCCGTGAGTGCTGTAGCTAGTGTTTCTGTTTCTTCTGTTGTTTCTTCTACTTTGCTTTCTATTACTGATTCAGTCTTCTTTTCATTTGATAACGTTATCTGTTTCACACTTCTTCACAGGTTTCAGCTGTGTTGCATAATTCTGGTAATTTGTCTGTGCTTGACTGTGGTGATGAAATGGAGCTTCATATGGTTCTTTGGCTTCTGCTGTTTGTTGTTTTGGCTCACCCTACAGCTTTGCCAGTCACTTCTGCTAGTGCTGTGCCTTCTGTTGCTTCTGTTTCTATTGTTTTGGCTCACCCTACAGCTTTGCCAGTTACGTCTGCTAGTGCTGTGCCTTCTGTTGCTTCTGCAGTTGTTTCTCAGGCCAAGTCTTACACTGCTGCAGCAAAATTTGGCAGCTTCTGCTTCTGGGAATCAGCCTAGCTCTCTGAGGCACTCCAGGATTGTTTCTAAGCCTTTGGTTCATCTTAAGTCTGCTTCAGGTCAGCCTCTTTCATGTAGGTTTATTTGGCATTCTTTACTGAAACCATTGTCTGTGTTTGTTAGTCTTTGTGTGCTGTTATTCACTGTGGGAGGGATGATTTTTCTGTGTACGTTCAGTCTTTGTGTGCTATTATTCACTGGGGGAGGGGTTCTTTTGCTGATGTTTATTTTGAAGAGCAGGAGGCTGCTTCTACTTTTGTTTCTCATTTTGCTGCACATAAACATCAACAGCTTTGGTCTGATTTTGCACTTTCTGAAGTAGATATTTCTTATAAGCTTAAACTTATTTTGTATTTTTGTACTATTTATGTTACAGAAGCACAAGTTATAGTGTATTTATTTTTTCAGTGTGCTGATGTTTTTTCTGTTAAGAAATCTTTTGCTTCTGGTGCTAGGGGAGTTTGAGATGGGGTGTGGGAGGCCTGGGTGGTTTTGCATGTCCTTCATTCTGGTGTTTCCCATTGCCTGGGGTGTATTTGTTGTCTGGTTAGAGAGGCATTTGAGGTATGCAGGACAGCCAAAGTTCTTCTTTTTTTGGAGTGATCTTTCTCACTTGTCGTCTGATTGTCCTGCTAGGAAATGCCCTCATTTTGGTTCCACAGCTCATTTTGCTAGAGCTTGTCCACAGTGTTCTTGTTCTCATGTTGATTCTGTTTATCCTGCTGCACTTTCTGTGTTACCTTTTTCCCCTGAGTCTTCCCAGAAGTTACTTTCTGATGTTTGTGTTTATCACCGAGTCTTCTCAGATGTCACTTTCTGATATTTCTGTTTCTGCTGGTGCTCCTGTGGAGTCTTCACCAGTGCAGGCTGTTGTCTGTGTCCCTTGCCCCCACCTTCTTCTGTCTCTATTCCTACGTCTGTTAAATCTGTAGAAGGGTCTGTTCTGCCTTCTTTGCCTTCTAGTCCTCATTGTCCTGTTTCTGTTGCTCTACTTTGCCTTTCTTCTGTTGTTTTTTTCTTCTTCCTGTTGGTACTGATATATTAGAAGTTAATAGGAAATTACTTTGTATGTCTGATGCCTCTTCTACTGGTGATGGTACTGCTTCTAAAGATACTGTTAGTTGTGAATATGATTTGTGTACCGATATAGATGACTCTCAGCAGTCGACTTCAGCTTCTAGGTGCAGACATCTTAGAAACAAGTGGCATTGGAAGGGTTCTGAAAGGGTTTCTTCCCCTGATACTGATGACTAACTTTCTTTGATTTTTGTAATATTAATGGTATGGTGTCATTGCCTTGGCGTTTGACGAGTTTTTCCTGGTTTCTGCCTTACAATTTGACATTGTTTATTTTTTGGATGTGGGAAGGCTTTCCTCTGTTCATTGTTTCCAATGGGAAACTTTGTAGAGGGATGGGGTGGTTTGGTCTTTAGTAACAGAGCATAGGTCTGGTATTGGGTTGCTGTATCATAAATCTGTTGCTGTTGTTAGGGATGGTATTCATGTTTTTCCTGGTAGGGGTTTGGTGATGGATTTGTTGCGTAAGCATTCTTTTGTATGTTCAGTGATTGTTTATGCTTTTATTCCAGTGTCTGAGCATCACTTATTATTTCTACTTTTGCAATATTTTTTTTAAATTGACTGTCCTATTCTTTTTTATTTTTGGTGATTTTAACTGTGGTGTATTACCAGGGTGTTCTAGGGTCAGACAAGATTCTAGTGTCAGTTGTTGTAAGGACATTTTATGTTTGGCCTCTCGAACTGTATGTAGCCCTCATGACTTTATTTACTTTCATGGGGCTGCATGCACAAGAAATGATTACTGTTTTTGTTCTTCTACCTTTGAAGTGGTTTCTTCTTTCTTGTCTTTTGTGCCTTTTACTGATCATCATGCTTTGTCCTTTTCTTTTGGAGTTTCTTCTGCATATTGAGCAACAGAACTAAAATATTAGGCATAAATTCACAAGTGGTGGTGGCTAGGGACTTTAAGCTCTTTTTTTTACTTGTACCAAGGTACAGGGTTTGAGCCTGAGTACCTCTAGCCACCATCTTTCTCGTTTTACTGCTATTTGGAATTTTACTTCTGCCAGGCAAGAGGTCATTATTGAGTTATGGCATGATCATTTTACTCTGTTACCTTTTCATTCTTCTCTTCTTGGTTGTTGGCCTTTAAAGATAAGTTTTTTTTTCCATTATTCTTGGTTTGCCCACTCTTATTATTCCTTTTTTATGTGTTCTTCCAACTTCCTTTATGCTGCTTTCCAGTCTGTTGTGCATCATGCCCCTGCAAGTGCCCTTTGCCACCTCCGTGAGTTGGATTTGTACTTGCTAAGGTGAGAGTGGTTCTTTCTTCGGAAGGGAGAGGTGAGGAGTTTCTCCCTTATGCTGGTAAATGTACTCTTAGGAATGAGACATTTATTGACAGTTTGTTGTCCACTTCAGGTGATGTTGTTACCATTAAAGAGGGTATTTTGCTTGCAGTTAATTCTTATTCGTCCACTTAGTATGGTGGTAAACCTTCTTCTGTGTAATCTTGGCCTATACCTGTGATGCCTGCTGTTTTTTAGGACGGCTCTTCATGCCCCTATTACTTTTTTGAAGTTTGAAGGGCTATTGATTCTTTATAGGTTGAAACTGCTCCAGAGTTGGATGGTCTTTCTTACCATTTTTACCACTGTCTCTGATGCTCAATTTTCTGTACTTGTGTAATTGTTTAATGAGTAGTTTTCCCATGTTTTTTCCCATGCTGGTTTGTTATAGACAGCCCTTGAGTTCCTTCGGCAAAAGGGTGACTGCAGGATAATATCTAACTGGTGTCTGATTTCTCTTTGCAAAACTGATTATAAGTTGTTTTGTAAGATCTTGCAGTTATGTCTGAGGTCAAAGATGCAATATCTGTTGCACCCTGGAGTCTATGGTATTTCTGGTAGGCCTATGCATGATTTATTGCTTTTGTTAAAGTCTCTTGTCTCCTTTGTTCATGCTTCTGATTATGCTCTGCTGCACTCTTGTGACCTAACCAAAATGTTTGACAATGTTACTCATTCAGCCTTGTTGGCCATCTTAAAGGCTTATGCCCTTAGCCCCCTTGTTCTGCAATGTATTGTTTCAATTTATTCAGCTTCTGTTATTGTTCTTGTGGTTAATGGCTGGATGGGAGCAGAAGTTGCCATGAAGAATGGTGTGTGTCAAGGTTGTCCCCTGAACAGTTATCTTTTTACTCTGGTGTTGGATGCTGTGTTTTTTAAGGTGAGGATGCACTTTTCCTTGTCTCCTTTTTATTTTTTATGTTCAGGAGTTTTAGTGCCTCATTTTCTGTGTTATGCAGATTATGTTACTGTTGTTGCAGAGTCTTCTCTTGTTCTTTTGCTTTATTTGCAGTATTTTTTTCATTAGTGGGCCTTTCTCTTATTTTGCCAATTTTGTGGGTTTGGTGCAGTTTCCTGTGTTGAGGATGTTTCTTTTGCTAGCACTGGTATCTCTAGCTTTAGTGTGATTTTTTGCTCTTGTTCTTATGTCTCTGAGTCTTGTAAAGCCCTTCTTGGTAAATCTGATCAGTGCTTGGCTTTCTGGCATTCGTTACCTTTGTCTTTCTGAAATAAAAAAGGTCTGTTTGTAAAATGGTGCCTTTTTGGACACATTCGGGTATGTTTTTTCTATTTATTTCTATGTTCCTGGTTCACCAGCCTTATTTCTGAGGTCTTTCAGTTTTTTATGGGGCACTTCCTATACACCTGTTAAGACGGGTATTTTGCATTCTCCTCCTGCTTCTGTTGGTGTCGGTTTACTGCATCCTGTCCTTTTTATGTATACCTTGTTTCTTTTTTTTTTTTGTATTGTGGCATTTACAGGCTTGCAGATCTTTCTTTGCTTGGTCACTTGCTTCCAGCATTGCCTGGTCATTTTTTGGCAAGCTTGTTTGGCTGGCAAGCATGGATGGAGGGTCCCTTCATTGGAGCTGCAGGAAATTCAGTCTTTGCTGCTTGCTTGGCTTGTGCCTTTAGAGTCCTTCCTTTTCACTAGGAAAGGATAATATAATTCTCTTTTTGCATGTTTCTACACCATTAATGGGTATCAAAATTACTCCCCTGCGAGATTGTTGGGTTTAAGTCAGTGTAGGCAGTGTTATGTTTTTTTCCTCATTGGCATGATTTTTTTGAGGTGATGGACTCTTGATAAGCTGCCTGTTAGATCTTCTTATGTTTTTCACCCTGTGGGGTTGCAATTGTGTCTATGTGATGGATGTCAGGTTTTAGAGACAGCAGAGTATTTTTTCTTCAGTGTTCCAGGGTGGCTGTTTTTGGGAGGCTGTACAGCATCATTATTCAGTGCCACATGTGTTTCCTCTCACTATTGAGTAATGTTTATTTGGGGACTATGGTTGTGTCTGGATGCCAGCTGCTGCTAGGGCAGTTTCCTTTTGGTGTCTGTTTTACATCTTCTTTGGGCTGCACCCTATAGTGAGGTACTTGCTGGAAAGATTATTTCAGTCCCTGATTTGTTGCAGCAGTTGCAGATATGGTCATGCCATAAAGGGTGGGGGGTTGAGTACTTTGCCTACCTATGCTTATTTCTTATTTTTTTTTTTTTGCACAAGTGGAGAGTTATCTTTTTTGACAAGTGTGTCAGTGTTTTTATTAGGGCTTTATGTGTATCTCTATCCTATTTTGCTTTATGGACTGTATTCCACCAGCTATTGCACTCCTTTTTGTTGTGGGCTTCCTCAGCATTTTACCCTCCTTTGTTTTTACAGTATTACAGGACTATATGCATTTGATTTAGTATTTCTCTCTCTTACTTTCATCCATTTTTTTTTTTTTTTTTTTTTTTTTTTTTGGAGGGTGTTTGGATATTAGTAAGATTTTGCTCTTTGTTAGTTTTTTATGTCCTGTAGTACTGTTTGGTGTTATGCTTCTTTTGTATCTACTTCCTTTTATTGAACTTCTTGCCAGGCCTTCTTTACTGTTTTCTTTCAAATTCCCAGCCTTGTAGGACTTATTATGTTTGTTGTTAGGGTTTTTTCCCTTAGTTCTTCTTCTTGGCTTATGGATTGTGTTTTTGTTAGGGTTATCTTGTACTCAATAACTGTTGTCTCTTTCTTTGTCAGTTTTGCAACATCTTCTTTCTTTCTTTCTTTCTTTCTTTCTTTCTTTCTTTCTTTCTTTCCTTCTTTCTTTTTCCTAATTGGTAGGACTCCAAGCCATAGCCCAATTCACTTCAGCAGGCAGGTTCCAATCAGCACACTTTCTAAAAATGAAAAATAAATCTTCTGCATTTCAGTGTGTACAGTGCACACAGTTAACTGACTTGGCAAAAACATATAGCTTGGCATTCATTGTTAATAAGAATCAGAAGTAACATATTTTATCTCTTATAAAATGTACAGCTTGTGAAATTTATTATCTACAAGCAGGTCAACACGAACTCTTGTATGCAGCTGCATATCTTCAATATGATACGCAAGATAGGCCAAGGACAAAAGGAATTATTCTTCAGGAACATAATGTTTAAGATATAGAAAACAAACTGTCAGAAGACCAGCTTGAGAGGAAAGACATATTATTCTGGCAAATTTCCAAAACTGCTGATGCAGGCAGAAAAGACACTATAAAGATTGGGACTTTTTTCTTTTGTACGAGAGACTTTCATTATTCTAAGCTGAAGTACATTTTGATGTATTACCTTTCATTGTTAAACTAGATGTCAACTTCATATGCAGTAAAATGAATGTCATAACAGCAGAACTGTTTCAATGTCTTCATTGAATAAAGGTACAGACTACCTGAATAGTGTAGTACCACTTTAATCTTAACAGTGGCGAGACCAGTCCAGTGCAAACAACTGGAGGGGTGTCCTGAAGAAGTGCCTCTCACAGTACAACATTGCAGCACAGACCTTTTTAGAGTCGACTCTTCTCTTCTAAAACTTTGTCCATTGACTGGAGGACAAACACTGCAGTGCAGTACAGGGAAGTACAGAAATTCTCCTTCAGACATTTTGTGATATACGGGGTTTGATTTTCTACTGCAGAAATTCATCTCACCGGCATTTAGTGAAAGACAGCAGAGAATTCTCCCACAACTGATCTCCATGTCAAAACTGGCGACCTTGTCCTGAACATTTGTGGTAAATATTTTCTTCTGTTTTTCTTTTAACAATGAATGCAGTTCATGAAAATGCCAAGAAGTGCACTAAATATTTTACTGTTGATGTATCTAAATCATATGTAGATATGTGGAATTATTTACATACATGGTATGACCAGCATGTTAGCACTTGTACAACTTTGTTAGGGAAAACTGACAATCCTGCATTATGCAAATGGATTGCCACCTTTGATTGGTATGTGTGTAAGGCAAAGGTGTCACAAAATATTCAGAAATGTGCCATTTGCAATGATTTAAATGTTGATTTTTGCATGCCTTGTCATAAACGTATTGTATGTATTGTACAAAACCTGGAACACAACCAGGATAAAGTAATGATTGAAGTACAGACAATGGTTCCTGTTTCTATATATCCTGTTGCAGAAGATTTATTAGATGGTGATAAAGATGTCAAAGTTTGTACTTTACAGTCTGATTTGCAGGAGTTTAAAGATTGGCTTGCTAAAGTTGGCAACCAGCAAGATCTTGACCTCATGGGTCACTTTCAGACTTACTGTGATAAATGGAATGCATCTGGTAAAATGCATGCTGACACTGCTGAATGTACAAAGGAATTTTCTCAGTTGTTGGAAGTCTCACAGACTGAAATTAAGACCTTTACACAAACTGTTATTCAACAAGGCAGTAAAGCTACTGGTATGATAGACGGTTAAATGGATAAAATTGTTAATTTGCAAGAAACATATGGCAAGCAACTGGATGACACACAGCATGATGTAATTGTTGCAAGAGAGGATATATGAGGTCAATTAGACACACAGGAAACTGAAGCTGCTAGGCCAGCAGATTTAGCTAATCAAGATCTTTTAAGATTACAAGCCTTGTTAGAAAAATATTAATCTAAAGCACTAGAAACTGCTGTTACCAGTCCTATCATAGCCTCAGCAGGTTTTTCTGCTGAAGTTTATCATCAGTCTAGGATGTTAGAAACTCTCCTTAAGTCTGATGAACAGAAGGGTATTTTTAATAACAAGATTACATTTGAAGCTTGGGTTCTTAAAACTGTAGGCACTGTATGGAATGATACACTTGGACGTTGTTTCTGGAATTTTATCCCTCAGTGTATTATGTCTTATATTCAGCAAAAGCAGTATCCAATACAAACTAAACACCTAAGAATGGCAGCAGTATTGTTAGCATGCACTAGGGGGCAATCTCTCATACCAACAGTTTTAGATCAGTTTCAAATGACAGTCTGCGATTCCTTGGAAGAACAGGCTGAACATTCCCAGCTGGCATATATGCTAGTTAATGGCAGTGATGAAAAAGATTTGAAAGATGACAATTTTCAAAAATCTGTTATGCGCTCCTTTTTACACCATTTGGAAGGTGTCCTAGGGGATATCAAACTTATTTATGAGGAATCTTCAAATACACTCACAGAGATAGTAGATAAATTGCTGAGAGCACGTATTATGTGTAAAGATAATGCTATTCATAAGCAAAAGATTTACACTCCCTGTTCTGCACCCATTGTTAGTGAAGTAAGGGGAAGGAGGTGTGGGAGATGGATTAATCAGGGACAGCAAGTCCCACAGCATTAGCAGGACAATTATATCAAGGGCAAGTTATACAGGGGCAACAACGGGCAGCATCAGCTCCCCAACCACTCAGTTAACTTCTCAAGTTACTCAATCTATAGAGGGTCCTCCAAAGAGATCCTATTTGTTATTCCTGTAAACTGGTAGGTCATACTAAAAATGACAGTAAATATTATCGCAGATGGTGTCAGGAACAAGAGGCAAAGGGTAAGTTTCTTACCGTGAAAAATTTTGATAAGCCACGTGTACCACGACAGCAACAGGTAATGCAGCCCTAAGAACGAACACAGCAGTACACTTCACAATATGTGACAGAGGGTAACAGAGGACTACAGCAACAACCCCTATATACCACAAATGCTCAACAGTCAGTATTCCCAGTACTGCAAAGGGATGGTGTGACACCTAGTGTCAATGTACAAAGTAATATTGTTAGCATACAGAATACAACTGTTCTTTCTGACTTTGTTCCTGGGGTTCCAGTAAATCCTAATTATCAGCAGCAAACAGCTCTGCATCATGAACTTAATTGATCTTCTTATGTTGACTCTGAAGAAGTCGAGGAAACACTGCAATTATGTCCTTTGCAGTCCAATATCACCAATGATTCGGGGTGGGAAGTAGATGTACTATAGGGGTGTGACCCCCCCCTACCCAAGTCCCTTTCTTGACTAACTTCAAGAAAGGGAAAGATGGATGTGCACTTATCAACATTTGGGTAGAGGGGAACCTGTGGGAAGATGTTCTTCTAGATGCAGAAGCGTCTGTCTCAGTGACAGGTAGGCATTTGCCTCCTGACTTGTCTAAACGTACATGTTTACAGGTTTTAATGGCTCTGGATGTCTAGCATGTCTAGCATTAGGTAGTAAACCTGTACAAGTACAATTCTCCCATGAAGGGGAATCAGTGAAAGGGGTATTTTTGATGCATAATTCTTGCACTTTCACAATCTTGGGAATAGATATATTGTCCAAAACGGGAATTGTCATAGACCTTCCTAATGGCATTATATGGCAAGGACAAGGTCCCATGTTATGTATGATCGAGGCAATACATGTATCAACCAGTTCTGAAAAGGACCGTACTGTCAGCCCTACTGAAAATGAAGTATGGTCAAAGGTAAAACAACAGTTCCCTATGCTGTGGTCTCAAGGGCCCACAGACTGCGGGAAGCTACAGGAAGCAGTTTCTATAGGTAGTGACGAAGATTTTATTCCACCGTTTCAAAAACAGTATCCAATTCCAAAGGAAGCAGAGATAGACATGCAAAATTGCATACAACGATGGCTTGATGTGGGAATAATTCAAAAGGGAAATAGCCCTACAAATTCACCCATATGGCCAGTTAAAAAGAAATATGGCACGTACTGATTGGTTATTGGTTTACGAAAAGTAAACCAATTCACAAATCCCTGGGCTCATCTGTTTCCAGGTGTCCCAGACCTAGCAACAAGAATAAAACACAAAGTCAGTGGTTTACGGTCATTGACTTAGCTAATGGTTTCATTGCAGTACCACTGCAGGAGAAAGATTGGCAAAGGTTTGCCTTTACTTTTCAAAATGAATAGTATGTCAAGATGTGATTACCACAGAGGTTTCAAAACAGTCCAGTTATATTTCACCAAATAGTTGGACAGATACTACAAGGTCTAGAATCTGATGATTCTGTTTTGCATTACATTGATGACATACTAATGCAGTCTAAAACAAAAGAACACCATTTAGCTAAAGTGACACAAGTCTTTCAAACACTGCAGGAGGAAGGGATTAAAGTAAAAAGTAAAAAGTAAAAAGTTACAATTCATGTCATCTAAAGTAAAATTTCTAGGTACTATTTTACGTCCTTCCGTGCATACTCCTTGTTCAGAGAGGGTGCAGGGAATTTTGCAAATGGATAAACCGGTTACCATTCCGGATTTGCATAAATTTCTAGGTATTATGAATTATAATCGGGAATTCATAGAGGATTATGCCAGCATGGATTAAGCCAACATGCTTTCTAGCCAGAAAGAATTACCCTTTCTGGAGTGGGGACCAAAGAAAAATATGGCTTTTTGTGATTTAAAGGCAGCATTGGCCAAGGCTACAGAATCAGTAGCTCCAAGTTTAATACTTCCCTTTGTGTTACAGGCAGCAGCTGGACCCACCACACTCTCTTGTGCTTCTAGAAGAGTGGCAAGAGGGCTCTAATTCTAGAATGGAAAAGACTTTATGCCCCATTATATTTTTCAGTAAAAAGATGACACATGTTGAGAGGGATATCACCCGTGCATTCAGCAACTTTTGGCCATTTACTGGAGTTTAAAATAAACTGAATACCTAACAGCTTTTTCCAAAGACATTATGGTACAGACACCACATTATGCTATACAGGCTTTGGTATATGAGACTCAGCTAAATAAACTGATTGATGGCATCAGTCAAGCAGTGTTTGCAAAATGGTTGACATTATTTAGTGTCAAGCAGGTTACAATAAAGGCAGGAGATAAGTATTACTTATCTAATTTCATGGAATATGAAGGAAAATGACATAAATACATTAGGCACATTTCAAATCTAGAGAATTCTATCTATTCCATTCTATCTCCTGATTTTCAGGAAGACAGGCCATCTGTCTTTGTTGACGGTGCTCGATTTTGGGACAATGGACAATATCGGAATGGATTTGCAGTAGTACCGGGAAGCCATTCTATGGAACAGCCAACTCTGATTCAGTTACTGGGACACATGCCTGCTCAGCAAAGTGAACTGAAAGCAGTTCTTTATGTGTTACAGCATTTTCTACCTGTCAACATTTTTTCAGACAGTGCATATGCAGTTAATTATCTGTAGCTTCATATGTCTACATGGGCAAGGAGAGGGTTTGTTGATAATATGGGCAAACCACTCAAGCATGCTTCTGTGTTACAGACTATTTGGAATTTGTTTGTAGTCAGTCCCTTGTGGGTTGCTACAGTATCTTAAAGGTAAAAGCTCATCTAAAAGCTGCAAATTAAATTTTTCAGTCGAATAACTATGCTGATCAGATGGCAAAAAAGGCAGCCAAGGAAGAAATGCAATTGTATCCTACAGAACACCTTTCTGATGTACCAGATAAAACCACTGTGATACATGCCATACAGACATTTTCAGCTCAGAATTTGCAGCATGATTTGCTGCAGATCCAAACTAAGTTTGGACTGCAGAACGAGTTAGAAAAATCTACACTTGTAGGAGAAAGTCCAGGGCAATATTATGCAAAATATTTTGAAGATGGTTCTAGTCTTCCTTATATAACATACCAACAGGCATGACAGTTAGTGAAATTTAATCATCAGGTATTGGGACATTTGGGTACACAAAATTTATGGCCCATTGTAAAAAAACAAGTACTGGCATCCACAGTTAAAGACAATCTGTGATTTAGTGCATGCTGAGTGCTTAATATGTTTGCAGGTTAATGCTGAATTGAAAAAGCCAGAGTCACTAAGGGTAAATCCAGTGGATGGACCTTGGTATACCATCCAAATTGACTTTGCAGGTCCATTACCCCCTGGCTAAAGAGGGTACAGGTATCTTCTAGTGGTAGTTTATGTTTTTTCAAAATGGGTAGAAGCAATTCCTACCAAAACCATGACAGCTAAGGCTACAGCAGAAGCCTTATGGAAAAAAAAATTGTCATTGGGGATTGCCACGAGTTATCAAATCCGATAATGGGCCACAATTTGTCAATAAACTGATGAAAGCTTTGTGTGATTTGCTATGTATGCAGCAATGATTTCATGTTCCTTACAATCCCCAGTCTAATGGGATTGTTGAAAGAATGAACAGGACTCTTAAGGAATGCCTTAAGAAAGCCTGCTTGGAAAAAGTCTTAAATTGGGTAAAACATTTGCCTGGAATCTTGCTGGGTGTCAGAGCAACTCCTCACAGTAAAACAGGGATATCACCTTTTAAAGTCATGACAGGTTGAAAAATGCCTGTACAATTGCCATTCGATCCTACTGTTAGTACAAACAGACCATTATTAAAAATTGCACAGCATCAACAATGGTTAAAAAATGTTTCTAAATTGTGTCAAAGCCAATCAGAAATGCAAGCATTCAAATTACGGTCAAAGGATCCTGTTATACCAGAAGGAAACCTTCCCTCTGGGACACAGGTATTAATCAAGACGTTCCAGATGGACGGTCCATGGGATAGTAACTGGCAAGGACCGTTTGAAATAATTGCTCAGTTAGGACCTCTAGTGTACAAAGTTAATGGAAAGAAAAAAAGCAAAATGTTTCTTGTTTATAGAGATCAGTTGAAAGTCATTAAGTGACTTCATGTTATTTTATTGTAGACTCATGGCAAATGCCAAGTCTGGAACAGTTAAAATCAGATTAATGCCACTTACTGGAAAGGTTATATTATTGTAAAAGGACAGCGCAGTGGTGCAGAGGTAGCATTGTTGCTTCACAGCAAGAGGTTCTTTGGTTCGATTCTCGGCTGGGGTGCCTTCTGTGTGGAGTCTGCATATCCTCCCTGCATTCGTGTGGGTTTCCTCCAGGTACTCCGGTTTCCTCCCACATTACAAAGGCATGCTCCTGGAGTATTTCTCCCCAGGCCTCCACTGAAAATTGGCTTCATTCTAAGTCAAACTTTCCTGGTTAACAAATGTGAAATAAAAAAAAATAAAAAAGTATTCTGTATTATGAGGCAGTAAGCATCATTGCAAAAGAAAAACTACTTAGTTTGGCTGAAAAGACCAAAAAAGACACTGCTCACAATTGGTGGGATATCTTTACTGATTGGCCAAAATCAGGGAAAACCTGTTAAATTGGTTGATACATACTGTATTAGTAGTGTTAGGCATTATAGTCATATGAACTATCTGGAATTGCTACCTAAGTTGCCATTTGTGGAAAACCTTATAGAATCCAAAAAATCATGATGGCTAACCTAGATAAATTGGAAAATGTTTCAATGTGTACAACTGAAGTCGAAAATGGAGTCATTTTCCACTTTTTAAATGAAAAGAAGGAATTGTGAGAGTAACGAACAGGTTAAAATGGATTTCAGTGGATTTTTTCTGAAAATGTAAAATAAATGTTCTGCATTTCAGTGTATAGCACACGCAGTTAGCTGACTTGGCAAAAACATATAGCTTGCCCTTCATTGTTAATAAGAATCAGAAGTAAACTATTTTATCTCTTATAAACTGTGCAGCATGTGAAATTTATTATCTACAAGCAGGTCAAGATGAACTCTTGTATGCAGCTGTGTCTCCTCTATATGATATGCAAGATAGGCCAAGGATGAAAGGAGTTATTCTTCAGGAACAGAATGTTTAAGATATGGAAAAAAAACTGTCAGCAGACCAGCTTGAGAAGAAAGACATATTATTCTGGCAAATTTCCAAAACTGCTGATGGAGGCAGAAAAGACACTATAAAGATTGGGACTTTTTCTTTTGTATGAGAGACTTTGATTATTCTAAGCTGAAATACGTTTTGATGTATTACCTTTCATTGATAAACTAGATGTCAACTTTGTATGTAGTAAAATGAATGTCATAACAACAGAACTGTTTCAATGTCTTCATTGAATAAAGGTACAGACTAACTGAATAGTGTAGTACCACTTTAATCTTAACAACAGTAGTAAGACACCAAGAAATGTTTTAAACAGCAGAAATATAGCAAGGAAACACTAAAGAATGTTTTAAACAGCAAGCAAATCAGTTATTTAAAACACTGCTTGGTTGGAAAACAGAACAGATGCTTAGCAAACAGTGGAAAATAGCAAAAATGTATTTGCAATCAGTGAAAATTGCAAAAATAACTTTGCAAACAATGAAAATAGCAACAAAATGCAATTTAACAGGCACAATAAGGTAAACAAATGCATTAAAAATAGTGTAGTTTAGATTACAGTAATAAAATACAGTCTTAAATAAGAAGAAAACAAATAAAAGTGCAGTAAATAGTATAATCAAGCAAAAAAAAAAACAAAAAAAAACAGGTGACATAGTTTTTGGGAAGCTCAGAAGCCTCTAGTCGTCTGGATTCTCACCTCAGAATTGCAGCTGGTAACCTACCTCAGTTCAACTCATTTCAAACAAGCAGAAACCTATTCAAACTCAGATCAGTAAGGTTACAGGTCCTTCTGCATGATAAAAAATAGTGACATGGAATGTTGCAAACAAGATGTGGGGGTAGCACTTATGGGAATGCAGAAAGATTGACTTCACGCACTCACACACATGCACACAGACACACACACACATATATATATATATATATATATATATATATATATAGAGAGAGAGAGAGAGAGAGATAAATATAGATAGATATTCATAATATATTGATATGAGTACCTAAATATTAGTTAATCAGATAAATCATAGGTATTGGAAATTGAAATTTTAGTTGCATTGCTATTCTAATGAACAGCAAATTGTTTAAAGAGTCAACATTATCCCTATAATATAACCAGCAATAATCAAAATATCTCTTCCATGTGAAGGCCGATTGTCTGATACTTTTATCAAACATTTTAAAAATAAGTTTCTGTCTGACATAACCTAGACACAAGTCAGTGTAACTGAGTACAAAATTAATCTCATAGTTTATATATAGTATAGTATAGTATAGATAGATAGGCAGATAGATAGATAGATAGATAGATAGATAGATAGATAGATGATAGATAGATAGATAGAGATATCTTAGTAGCCACTCCATCATCTAACAGTTTAAGTAATGTGGGCATTAAATATTGACTATCAAAAAATCAGAAGTATAGGAAAATTAAAGTCCAAATATATTGTTATTCAAATGAGCAGTAAATAATTTTAAATAATCAACATTTGCACTGCAAAATAAACAGCAATCTTCCAATAATCTCTTGCAGAAACAGACCAGTTGTCTGATACCTTCATCTTCCATTTCAACATTAAGTTTCTGTTCCAAAAAAACATGTACAAATCAATGTAAATAGGAGCAAAATGTATCTAACAGCCATCTATTACTGCTGTAGGTAATATGTACCTTTAAAGTAGAACAAGGTGATAATCAATACCATTTTCAGCATTCCAATCAAATATTCATAAAAAAGAAGAAAATATACATGTTAGGGACTACCATATAATATTTTAGTCTAAATGCAACAATTTGCTGTTGATGGGGCATAGAGGTAAAAAGAGATTGCTTTTTTCACACACACAGCACATACAGGTATTAAAAACAATTGTTAAGATTCTTTCCTCCTTTTAAAAATTCCCTAGTATGATTCAGCTTGACTGGAACAAACATTACCAATGGTTTTAAAATTTGTTAGAAATAATGAGAACAAGGTTCAGTTAAATCGTCTGTACCTGATAATATGGGTCTACACGGAGTAGGTTGGACAGAGTTCTGAACTACAGCTAACAGGTAGAAGTACCCTCTAACAGGGTCTTCCATTATTACATGTTTCCTATCCTTATCAGAAGGAATACCTATAGAAGGAATACCATGTTTCATAGAGTCATTTAAACAGTCATCAATTTGCCTCTTGAACATATCAATGAGGTCTTGG
>NC_056737.1:1431412012-1431550055 GCF_019279795.1 Protopterus annectens
AATGTAGAAAGTTTAATAGGCAGACTTTTTATTTTAGTACTGGAAGAAATTTGGAAGGTATGAGTATTGTGAGTGTGGACTGCAGTATAGACGAGTCTTTAAAGAATCTCATAAACACCCTTGAAAAAAAGATATTCAAAATTAAATCCTTACAAATTGAGGATAACTATTTATTGAAATGTTTGGAACTAAAAGTACTTTTGCAAGGTCTTTGTGTGCATAAATTTTCATTTGGGCTGCATTTTTCTGACGACATGTATAATGAATGTGTACAGATGTTTAATAGACATGGTTTCAAGTTGTTAAAGAAAACTATTAAGTACAATGATGCTAACCTTTATTTATTGTTAAAGGAAGCTGGCAAACTTAATTCAGATATTGTTAACAATTTGATTTTTGATAAATGGGAGAGTTATTATTTGAAACAACTTTTGAAAATAGAAAAGAAGCATGTTGAAGTATGCAGAAGGAAACAGAAAAAAATAGATAGGGATATTAAACAGTACACGGAACAAACAGCTTATCCCATTAAAGGGATGGATGTCAAACTGAGAATGTTAGGGATAATCAGCAGAAGGGAAAGACATTTAAAAGTGCCCAGTATACCCCAGGGAGCCAGAGACTAGAGGGGGGGGAGTAATTTTAAAAATAAAAATTTTAACAAAAGTTTTCTTTCCAAGGCAACATGTGAACCAAACATGGAAGGAAAAGAGGATTCAATATGACTCAGGGCAAATGAGACACATTTATCCTCCCAGGAATGGACGGTCAGATGTGAGTGGCCAGAACAACAAATAGTGAGAAGTAAAAATATAGTATACGCATTAGACAGATTTCATATTTACAATTATACAGATACCCCTTTGAATTTTGAGCATTTTTCTTTGTTTAGAAAAGGACTGAATTTTGTGCCATCCAAGAATTTTAACTTAGTTGATTCCCTCATTGAAACAAGATGTTTTATCAGGAAATTGAACTTAGCTGTATATTTTAGGGACAATGAAAAGGGAAAAGGAAAAAGAATGGAAGAAGAAATTAAAAAGAGAAGTGTTTTCAATCTTTGTCTCCACTCCACCCTTAATATAGTGGAAAAAGCCATTTCTGAAGACCTTTATACACTGCAAAGTAAAAGTATGAAAAATAAGTGTTGTTTCTATAACTTAAATGGTAAAGAGAAAGAATTATTTGAGCAGTTGAGAAATGACAAGGCAATATTAGTTATGAAACCAGATAGGGTTGGGGGATTTTGTATGATTCTTTGGAATATAATAGAACTTTTTTGACATTTTTAAATGGCAAAACAACATACTCTTCTGTTTCCGTAAATGAAGTAAATTTTGGATATGAAAGAGTAGATTCCTTTTTACAGGAGTATTTATTAGATCAAAAATTTTCTTTAGACACATATAATTTTTGTAGAGTACATAATCCAGTAGTACCTTTGTTTTTGGTATACCAAAAGTTCATAAGAATTTGGATAGAACCCCCTTCAAACCCACAGTAGCTGCTAGGGGTTCAAAGACCTATACTATAGGGGTTTGCATTGATAAGTGATTAAAGTTTGTTTGCAATACAGTCTCCATCTCATTATGGTCTTATGGAATTTCCTGGGTAGTCTCAAAAAGAATTTGGGCCAAAGATGCGATTTTTGTAACTACTGACATTATAGATTTATTTTCTTCAATTCCAAGGGATGAAGGCTTATATCATTTCTACAATAGTATTCAGAAGTACACCACATTTACTAATGACAGAAAAAATCTTATATATATATAAATTAATGTCTATAGTTTTGGATTACAATTATATATTTTTTGAAGGTGAGTTATTCAAACTAAAGATGTAGCTATGGAGGCCTCATGTGCCCCCACATATGCTAATCTTGTACTTTTGGATTGGGACACCAAAAATATATTGAACAGCAGATTTAGTAAGTACATAAGGTTATATATTAGGTTTCTTGATGATATTTTTATTTTATGGAGGGGATCGGACAGCAAACTTGACAACTTTGTCACGTACCACCAAAAAAAAAAATCCACCAGTATATTAACCACCAAAACAAAGCTGAATACTGGTAAATGGCACAAGAAATCAAACTTTAGCGTACACTTTATTTTGACTGCTTTCATCTTAAGACTTCATCAGAACTAAACACTTCACATAAAAACCTTTCTTCATATATAATACTGTTCAGTTAACACATCATCTCATCATACAATTAACCACTTAAAACTTAAAGCAGCACAGTAATATCTTTAGTAAAACTTTACTTATTCACATATATTTTTTTATGTTTCAAAAGACTACTTCCAAAACTGAAAAAATAAACTTTTTATATGTTTCACTCTCAACAGCATGCCTATATAAAGAACTTCTTTCATTCTTGTTTTTTTATGTTATAGTAGTGTTCTCTTACCCTTTCATAAAGCGACCTAGAAGTCATTCCTACATAAAAACTGGAACATCCACTACATAGACAAACATACACCACACACCACACCCTTGTTTCTACAAGTAACATGCCCTGGGACTTTGATGGCACTAGAATAACTTAGTATATTAATAAATGGACTGTCTAACATACATCTACAATATCTACAATGAAGTAGTATCCATAATAATATCAAATACCTTGGCACATTGGCTGAGGACATTTATAGTCAAAGATATGAAAAATACCCCCCTATTTAAAAAAAAAATAGAAGTAAAATAAGAATGGTTGAGGGTGATAAATATCAGAAAATAACTTGTAATTTAAAATTGTCAGTGGACAGTAAGGAAATAAGGACAATAAATGAAAACAATTGGAAGATTTTAGAAGGTAACAAAGAGTTGTTTGAGACCACTGGCAGTAAACCTCATTTTGTTTATATCAACAAATATAACTTGAAGAAAATGTTTCACTAAATACATCTCATACTATTTACATACTCAGAAAAGGGAAGGGATGTATAAAGGTGGAAATTGTAGATATTGTAGATATATGTTAGAAGGTCCATTTATTAATATACTAAGTTATCCTAGTACCATCAAAGTCGCAGGGCATGTTACATGTAGAATTAGGGGTGTGGTGTATGTTTGTCTATGTAGTGGATGTTCCAGTTTTTATGTAGGAATGACTACTAGGTCACTTTATGAAAGGGTAAGAGAACAGTACTATAACATAAAAAACAGGGATGAAAGAAGTTGTTTATATAGGCATATTGTTGAGTTTGAAACATATAAAAAGTTTCTTTGTTCAGTTTTGGAAGTAGTCAAATTAGATGCAAGAAGGGGAGATTTTAAAAAACTTTTTGGATCAGAGAGAAACCTGTTGGCAAAAATTCACATAATAAATATTCAAAGAACTCTTGTGTCATTTTAACCACATTACAATTAAGTAATGCTAACACAAAATAAAAATGTAATGTCATAGAATTCTTGGTTCACATTGATATGATGATACCTAATGATGTTCTGAGAGACAAATGTATTTTGCAAGAGTTATTTGCTTTTCAGATTAAAATAACACTTAGCAAGCTGTATATGTACTGAATTATGAAGGAGCTATTTGAGAGGAAGACAGAGGTCACTGGCACCTACATAATCCTTTGACACAAAAATTATTAAAAAAATGTAGTAAATGTTAATTATGAAATGAAGCAGAGTGATTCCAAAATATGTTGCAACTCTTCACCCATATAACTAGTTACACTGGAGTAAAAGAAGAATATTAAAGAAAAAAGAAAGGTGTAAGAGAAGAAGGCAGATTTTGAAAGTCAACAGACAGAAATGTGATCTCATATGTTTGTAGAACTACTATCAACTACTATCAAGGGTGCATAAATAAGGCAATCAAAGGTCTCCCATGGGTAGGGGCTCCATTATCTTTAATCCAAACCTGGTCTTTTACAGGGAGTATGCATCAAGACAAAATTGAAATTTCAGCTCAAAATTGTCAAAAGTTGAAGTACTTACAGCAATCCCTTCAGTTAAATAATTTTATTCCTAAAACACAAAATAGACCCAGTTCCAAATCCTCCTTCAGAAAAGAGAGTGACTCCAGATAATTTCTTTCATAAGTTTTTTTATTGGGATAAGTGCTTTCATCCTTGCAGACTTTTTCAAATCCAGTTCTTGCATCTAAATTTTCTATGACCATGTTCTTACTGTCAATACCATTACAGAAGGCATATAGCACACAGCAGGACAACCCAATTGCACCTGTTTGGCCTTTTACCTACTCAGAATGAAGACATCTGATAGGACATGAGACCCATGCTTATTTGCTTGGGATGGGGTAGCTTATCCCTGCTCACAATATAGACATCTGATAGGATATAAGACCCATCCTCATCTGCATGTGGATGTTTGTAAGATGTGCTGGTAAGCCCATGTGTCCAAACCTTGGAAATCTTATGTGTTACTAAACTATCTTATTGACCAATCCTGTATTACCTTAAAATCTGTCCTTTTTATGTTTAAATTCAAACTGATTCAATTTTACATGCATGGATATTTAACTATTTTTCAGAATGGCAGGCATAAACAAAATCACTGCACCAGATAAAGTCCAGACCAGGTTCCAAAAATATAATGCAAGAAATCCAAGCAGGCAAAGAACAAGCACGACATAAAACCAAAGGATTTATTTAGTAAAAAATATGTAAGCACATTCACATAGTAGTCCTACGCTTCATCAGATATACAATTCTAGCACAAGCTTAAACATTTTAAACACTATTAAACCAATCACTGCTAGCAACCTTTTTCCCTCCAGTTAAATAATTAGTGATGACCAAGTGATTTAAAGTAACCTAACACTTTAGCAAAATACATACATTTTTAGCATGTTCCGACCACAATTTATATAACAGATTTCAGATATAATAAATAAGACATATAGTACCGATATTTAAACATATCTGCAATATATGTCTTATTTATTATATATAGAGACAGAAATTTAAAATAAATTTTTGAGAGGGATAAAATTCATAGAACTAATGGAAATATACATAATCACAGGGGTATGTCCCAATGTTGGTATTGCAAATACTGCAAGTACATTAATAATGAACCTAATATTAGTGTACATGTGTATGATAGGGTGATTGTTGTATAGGACTATATAACTGCCATAAACATAGAGTACTGTATTTAGCTTCCTATTTGACATGTAATTGTTTTTATGTAGGGAAAACTGAATGGCAGTTTAAAAAAAAAAGTATGTATGAACATTATCGTGATAGAAAATGAAGGAATTTAAATAATTCATTGTATAAACATACTTTGGTGTGCAAACAATTTAAGAGATTTTTATTTTTCACTTTCAAAAAAACAGTCTAGATCCTAGAGGTGGAGCATAGGAGAGTAAGTTGGAATATCATGAGGTCATTTGGCAGCTTATAGTGAATGCTCTGAATGAACCAGGTCATAATAAGCATGTTTCCATCACTAGTGTTTTTAAACTTAGATCTATTAAAATATAATAATAGCTAACATGATTGATAAAATAGCTCTTTTCTGATCATTTGGCTTACTATTTTTATAACAATTGTGTATTGCATATTGCACAGTATAAAACAGAGGTGGATGGTTTAAAATCTGATCTAGAGCTGCTTGAACACAGTATAAAAAATGACAGTGACTTTTTAAGGTACAAGTATGATTATACTCGCACTTTTGCTAGTATTGAAGCCACCATGATTAAATTGACTAACATCAATAGGAAAAAGATTGCTAGGGACATTCATGAATATAGTGCTAAAAAAGTGTACCCTCGTCCACCACCCTTTTTAAAGGTGTCCTATGGGACTGGGTGTACTGATAATTTTAGCACTGAGTCATCTAATGGGTTGGATGAGCAGCAGGAACTTAGATGTAGCAATCAGTATGAGGAGGTTCAGCCTCTTCGTCGTAGTGAGAGATTACTTAATAACACTAACACCAACTCTAATGACAATAATGGAGCCAGTAGTAACTGGCATGCTCAAGAATCAATGAATTCCAATGGTCAGAATGCTATGAATCAACAGGGTTTTCCCAGGAACAGGAAAGCCAAACAAACGAACTTGAGAGGGAGGAACAACCAGGTCAACACAAGGAACAAAAGAAATCAGCACAGGAGATGATGAATCATCTCACTGACCCCCAGATTATGGTTGATTCTAAGGGTGATTTTCAAATATATTATACATCCTTTGATATCGACTCTGAATTAGTTGAATTTTTTTCTAGGGGTCTGTCGTTTGTGCCCGATTCACATTTTAACTTAGTCAAAACCATCATTGACCTGAAGCTGTTTGTAAGAAAATTGAATTTAAGAATTTTAATGGGTGATAAGAGTTCTACCACCAGTTCCCTTAAAATTTCTAGTGTATTCAACTCTCCTTTGCATGAAATGTTATGGCTTTTTGAGAGAATGTGTGAGTATGATTTAATGGCCCTGGCTGTTAGTAAACCTTGTAATTTTAAACAAGGTTTTAACATCACTAGACGTCAATGAGAATTTATTACAATGTTGCAGAATTGCAACATTAGGGTTATGAAACCTGACAAGGGGGGTGGTTTGGTTTTTATGGATTATTTTTTTAAGTTGAAAAAATGTTGATGCTGTTGAACACTGAGTCTTATGTTTTAGTTAGTATCAATGAAGTTAATACTGCTTACAGTAAAATAAGGGGAATTATAGAAGACCTGTTTCTGGAAAGGGTGATTGACATCGATTTGTACCAGTATTTGATGATGTTAGCCCCTAAGCATCCGGTCTTGTTTGGAATCCCCAAAATCCATAAATCCATTTCTGACCCTCCTTTTAGACCTATAGTGAACGGCCGAGGCTCTATCACTTATGCATGTGCCAAATTTATAGACAGTGTTCTAACTCCATTGGTCAACCAAGAGTCCCAGATTTGTAAGGATTCGTGGAGTTTTCTCCAGGATATCAACAAAATTCCATTTAATAAGAACTTTTGTTTTTTGACCATTGATATTAAAGATTTATATACTGTCATTCCCCAGAATTTGGGTATGCAATGGGTTCATGAATTCTTAATTGACAAGAGGATTGATGATAACACCATTTATTTGTTTGAAACATTATTGGAGATTGTTTTAAATTACATCTTTATGTTGTTCGATGGCAAAATTTTCTTACAAAAATCAGGGGTGGCAATGGGCTCCTCCTGTGGTGGTAGCTTTGCCAATTGTGTGTTAGCTTACTGGGAAAGGTCATTTTTGTTTACCAACGCATTGTTTGATGAGTGTGTCGCCTGGTACACTAGGTACCAGGATGACATGTTCAGCATTTGGAAAGCACACCATCTCTAGTTCCAACATTCATTACTAGCATTTCTAGTATGGCCGACTTTTTGGAATTCACGTATAACTTACAGGAGATAAATATCAACTATCTAGACATTTTGTTATCCAAAGACATAGTCAACTTGAAATATAAAAGTGTAATTTATAGAAAGCCCACATATTCAAATGCTTTCCTCCATTTCACCAGTTGCCACCCTAGCCATCAAAAGAGAGCTGTTGTGAAGGGACAGATGGTTAGGGCAGCCAGGATGATATCTGATGAAGAAGATTGTTTAGTGAAATGTGAGCATTTGAGTGCTATGTTCATTAACAGGGGGTATCCACCCTGCTTTGTCTATGAAATTAAATCTGAGGTTATGTATAAAAGACACTCTGGTTTTTATAAACCAATATTGATTGGGAACATTAGTACTCATGAGGGTGAGTTAATGACTCTTAATGAACCGCAAAACAAGATCAATATTAATGTCCCCTTTTGAACTAGCTTTCTGTGCACATATAGTGTAGATCATCTCGAAATAAGGAAGGTGTTTAATAAGAACTGGGCTCTCATCACCGAAGACACTCACCTTTGTAGTAAGTTAGGTGACAGCCCTAGAATTATATTTAGGAGGGGTCATAACTTGAAAGTATTACTTGAAGTAAGACAACAATTTGGGAATAACTGAAATTTTGGGATGACAAAATGTGGGACATGTAGACAGTGTAAATATGTCTGTACAGACACTAAGGTTAAAGTCAGAGATCAAACATTTAATATCATGGGAAAATTTAATTGTGAAACTAGAAGTGTGGTTTATGCTGCGTTTTGTCAGAGATGTGCTGCTTTTTACATAGGCAAGACCGAAAGGAAATTAAAGCAGCGCATCTATGAGCATGTGAAAGCCATCAACAAAAAAGATCTTAACAACGCTCTTGCTAGGCATGTTAGTGAATTTTATGACCATCATTTTAAATTCACTATTCTTAGTAAAATTATTACTGACATTAGGCGTGGTCCCTGGCAGATTCAACTGGAAATGGATGAATTATATTGGCAAATTCGTACTGCTGCTGACATGTACCTTGGTCTGAATGACCATGTCTCCATTAGTTGTATTTTGAAATATTTGTCAATGAGAAGGTGAAATAAGTGTTGATTTGATTAATTCTGCTAATTAGTTATTAGCTATTTGTATTTTTTGTATGTTTTTGTATATACTGTGAATTTTTAATTTATGATTTTACCTTAAGTTAAGGTTTTATTGTTATTCCTGGTTTAAGGTTGAATTTTATTATATATATATATATATATATATATATATATATATATATATATATATATATATATATATATATATATATATATATATACACACATTTTTTGATGTTATTGTTATTTTCGGTTAAAGGTGGATTTCAACTGGTTGTTTTATACAATTGAAGTTATATAATTAATTAATTATGTGTGATTGAATAATTGACATCTTTATTAGGACATATAAAGATGTTTGGAGGTTCTTTTTGGTATTTTATGTCTGAAGAAGGAGTGACATTGTGCTCTCAGAAAGCGTTAGCTAATAAAATGGTTTTTACATTTTCCTGGGTGGTCTGCTTCTTCAAGCTCGTTTTTTTGTTCCTAAAATACATACATGTTTAGCATGTTCCAACCACAACTTATATAACAGATTTCAGATATAATAAATAAGACATATAGTACTGATATTTAAACATATCTGCAATATATGTCTTATTTATTATATATAGAGCCAGAAATTTAAAAGAAAGTTTTGAGAGGGATAAAATTCTTAGAACTAATGGAAATATACATAATCACAGGGGTATGTCCAAATGTGGATATTGCAACTACTGCAAGTACATTAATAATGAACCTAATATTAGTGTACATGTGTATGATAGGGTGATTGTTGTATAGGACTATATAACTGCCATACACATAGGGTACTATATTTATCTTCCTATTTGACATGTAATTGTTTTTATGTAGGGGAAACTGAATGGCAGTTTAAAAAAAAAGTATGTATGAACATTATCGTGATAGAAAATGAAGGAATTTAAATAATTCATTGTATAAACATACTTTGGTGTGCAAACAATTTAAGAGATTTTTATTTTTCACTTTCAAAAAAACAGTCTAGATCCTAGAGGTGGAGCATAGGAGAGTAAGTTGGAATATCTTGAGGTCATTTGGCAGCTTATAGTGAATGCTCTGAATGAACCAGGTCATAATGGGCATGTTTCCATCACTAGTGTTTTTAAACTCAGATCTATTAAATTATAATAATAGCTAACATGATTGATAAAATAGCTATTTTCTGATCATTTGGCTTACTATTTTTATAACAAGTTCATCATCAGACCTTTGGAATGGAAGCACTTAATCGATGATCATGCAATAAACTTATCTGTTTAGGTGCACATAGTTCAGCATGTGATTATGCAGGAATCAGGGGAAGCAGCTAATGATAATAAGCCCTTTTCTCTCCCCCAGAAATACTTGTGGCTCTTAATTTATACTGTTTAGTGATTCAGTGAATTGTTCAAATGCAGAGTTTTAAATTAGCAGAGAAAAAACTGAATGCCATTAAAAGATGGCAGTAACCCATTCATTCCTTATAAACAGTTGTGGTGTAAGCAAGATCAGTGAAGATGTGAAGGTAGGGTGGTATAGAATGTGTGTGTGCATGTGTGTGTGTGTGTGTGTGTGTGTGTGTGTGTGTGTGCATGTGTGTGTGTGTGTGTGTGTGTTTGTGTTTTTATAAGGGCAGATGAATATGTGTGTGTGTGTGTGTGTGTGTGTGTGTGTGTGTGTGTGTGTGTGTGTGTGTGTGTGTGTCTGTTTGTGTGTGTGACTGGATGTGTGTGCATGTTTATAAGGGCATAAATAAAAACAGATAAGTGTATGTGTGCGCGTGTGTGTGTGTGTGTGTGTGTGTGTGTGTGTGTGTGTGTGTGTGTGTGTGTTAAAGCACAAATGTTGGTGAATGGTGAGTGTTTCCATGAGAGTCATCATCTGTGATGGTGGGACTCGTTTTTGTTCCTGTGTGCGCGTGTGTGTGTGTGCGTGTGTGTGTGTGCGCGTGTGTGTGCATGTGTGCGTGTGTGTGTGCGCGTGTGTGTGTGTGTGTGTGTGTGTGTGTGTGTGTGTGTGTGTGTGTGTGTGTGCGTGAGACAGAGAGAGAGTGAGAGAGGGTAGAGGAGGTGTTTTGCCAACCCATTGCAAGGACTGCCATTGAAAATACTTCTGCTGTCAGGTCTGACAGTACTAATGTTAAAAAAGGATAATTCAGAGATATATTATTGAGCCAGTAATGAGGTCTTTCTCATCATGACCATAGCCATCTCTAAATATCATTTTCTTGGCATCTTGGAACGTGAACTACAATGTTAGGCCTTGAATCCTAGGTCGTTTTTCTAAATCTGCAAAAGCATCATTTATACCAGGAAGCACCAAGAAAATATTGACCTTGGAGAGGAATGTTATGTATAGAAATTTGACGAGGATGATAAAGTAAGCATTTGTGAATTCATAAAGGGTCAGCAATCAAACATGAACACATGAGAAAACGATTAGTAATAACCACTTTAGAAAACTAAAGGTAAAACAGAAAACTCTCTTGACATCTACAAATAAAGTTCAAACTGGTCATTATTTAGCTCTTCCTATTCTTACTTAGACTGTGTGAATGCCAAAAAACATTGGATCAGTTGGAAAGTAAGAACACATGAGCCTGTGTGGTGCCTTAGCTGAACACAATTCAAAATTCAACAGATAAGAACTTCAATGGATAAAAGCACCAAAAAAAGATTTTATTTAATAAATGAGTGCTTTCTTTTTTACTTATAACAGAAACTTCATCAGAACTACAAAGGGACACATAATTAGCAGTTAAATACTCAAATTAAGTCAGCTGATGCAACATCAATTAAAGCCATCCAATGACCACCCAAGATAAAACATGTAACCATTTAAATGCACATAGTATAAATACATTAAAAAAATGTATGTATATATATATATATATATATATATATATATATATATATACCTATATATATATATATATATATATATATATATATATATATATATATATATATATATATATATATATATATACCACCTATATATATATATATATATATATATATATATATATATATATATATATATATATATATATATATATATATATATATATATCTCAAACTTTTTAAATGTCCAAGTGTTTTAATTTTAAAAGTGCATTAGTAGAACATGAATCATTTAATCTAGAAACTACCAACAAATTAAAAATTAGCTGCCACTTCAGTTCACATATTTTCAAGTGGTCATTAACAATATAGCCTCTCAAGTTCTTCATTTTTGGTTCAGTATCAGCAAATGTAAAGTGATGAGTAGGAAATTCAGCTATGTGCCTATATAATGCAATGGTATTTTTTTTTAATGTCTGCCTGATGCTCATAAAGTCTTTCTTTTAGTTTTCTTGGTGTTTTTCCCACATAAAAAGCCAAACGCATTGAGCAACAGGCAATGTAAACCACACTTTGCAAATCACAAGTGAAATTACCATAACTATCATATTTAGTTCCATTGATAAAAAGGCTACCAGAAACCATGTAGGGACATTGTGAACAATGTCCACACTTACACATACTTAATGATCTATTCAAGTCTGTTTTGTTATGTTCCAAAATTTTTTTAAAACACCTGTCTTTTTCATAAACCATCCTGGGACTATCACCAATTAATTTTAAAACTCGATTATCCATAGACAAAACATGTCGATATTTTTAAGGGTATTATATATGGCAGTACTATCTAATGAAAATGTAGTAATAAATCGGTTTTTATTATTGTCTATATCATTGCCAGCAGATTGGTGGATACACATCATGTTTTCAGTATCAGTAATATATACGACAGGGGTGGGTTTACATAAGACTGGTACATAAAATCCAACAGATCTTTTGTAAATTTCTTCATCTTTTATTTCAGTCAAAAAGGCCTGAGGATAGCCTCTCCTTAAAACCATGGCCACTAGATTATCACATTTGTTTAAATAAGTATTAGTATCTGTAATCATCCTGGCCAGCCTAACTAGCTGGCCTTCAACTACAGCCTTCTTCTGAAATCTAGGGTGCCAACTGTTAAAATACAAATAAGAATTTGAAAATGTTGGCTTCCTGAAGATTGTAGAACCATAACATTGTTGTTCCAGGCTTTTATTTAGTTCTACATCCATGAAGGCATTTTTTTTTGTTGTCATACACCAAAGAAAACCTTAAAAAAATTGTAGTGTTGTTAATGTAAACCATAAATTCTTTTAGTCTCTCACCCGTATCTAAGCATAAAATAAAAATATCATGTAGGCAACGGGTGTAAAAAGACCAAGAATCTTGGAAAGGACCATTAAAAATAAATTTTGACTCCCAATGAGCATTACTAAGTTCATGAAACTGGGGGAGCAATCCGACCCTGCAGCCACCCCTGTAGTTTGTCTAAAATACTGTCCTTCAAAAAATTAAAAGTTGCTCATCAGAACAGTCCCCATTAAAGTGGAAACCACATTAATTTTGTCAGTTGATAATACCTCAATGTCACATAAAATTTCTTCACACCAGTTAAGTCCCACATTATGTGGGCTCACTGAATATAGGTTCCATACATCTATATTGACAAATATACTATTGTCCCAAAAATTACCAGGAGTCTCTACATATATGTTTTATCATGTCGAGAGACTTTTTAAGGGTACTATGCAGGAATTTGGCTATGCAATGAATTTTGGATCTATTGGCACCTTTGTGTATCTTTAGGATGCCAAATATACTAGGTATCACTGGAAATTTGTTCTCCATAAAGTGACATTCTTCATAACTCAATTGTCCCTGCATGAGTATATCAAATAATAATCCATATATCCTGGAATATGCAATAAATATTTCATTGCAGGACACTTTACAATAACTGGCAGATAATAACAAGGTGTTTATCCTGTTACTATAGTCTTCACTATCCATAATGACCAATCCCCCACCTTTATTGGGTTGCATATCCCTTATGTTTTTTCCCTGCATACCTCTTCAAACAATTTGGCCTCAAATGGTGACAAGTTAAAATATTTTTTACTAGCTGGTCTTGAAAGGAGTTACCACATCTCCATAGCACACATATGTTCAAGTATTTGTATAGTATTATTTAATGTGGGATTAAAGTAACTCAACCAATACAAAGGTGTATTAAGTGTATTAGCTCCATTATCACCAAACCAAACTGCCAGATTAAGTTTCTGGATGTACAGCTTGAAATTTATAAGCACATCCAAAAGTTTAGATCTTCTAGCTGGCTCAAAATTAAGACTCCAAGTTAAAACATTAGCATGGTGACAATTAAGCAGCTTATTAGAAAAATTATAAATTCTAAAATCTGAAAAGGTGTTTTTTACCAGTTTTGGCATAACAATATATATATATATATATATATATATATATATATATATATATATATATATATATATATATATATATATATATATATATACACATAATATGTCCTGCCCTATATCAATGTCCTCCCCAGTTCCTGTAATTCCTCCCCTGATTCTTGTTTGATCTCACTCCTTATTTCAAAAAATCATCTTCATTCTGTTGATAAAAATAATTTCCCTGTTTGTTTTGTTTTGTATCTCCTCTGATCTCTGTACTCCTTCATACAGTAAACTCTCAGTTAACTGGAACTCAAGCAACCAGAACTCTCAAGCTATCAGAAAAAAAATCGAAGAAATACAGTACAATTTTCATGTGTTGCATTTGCTGCCCCCCCCCCCCCCGCAGAAACATACCTTATGTTTTTAGAGTTTTAGAGTTTTAAAAATGAAGATAGGAATAAATTCCCTCTCTCCCCAACCTAAGAACAAGTCAAACCATACAAATAGCATAGGGTACAGTATTAGTTAGACCTGTTTTTAATAGTAACTCTCAAGCAACAAGAAACAACAGTTATCTGGCATCTACCAATCCCCATGGCTGCTAGTAAACTGAGAGTTTACTGTATCGTGGAGAGGGTGGTCCAGTTGGACATCTGCTTGCAACTTCCAGATGGCTTACTTCCTACTGTCTTAGGATTGGCTGATAATCATTTTCCATTCTTCTAGTGTCTTGGTTGCCTGGGGGATTAGCATATCCTGAAAAAAAACACAAAGACCAGCACAACATAGTCAGCAATTCATTTATTCCTTTATTCTATAATAGTGTTATGAAATAAAGGAATAAATGAATTGCTGTCTATGTTGTGCTGGTCTTTGTGTTTTTTTTTCAGAATTGAATAAATGGCTGTGCACCAGCTCCATACTGGTGTGTAGTGGAATTTAAGATTAGCATACACTTCATCTTTTTTTATATGGAACATATGGATTTTCTGTGCTAAGATATTACTGTACACATTATCTATGGTGGTAAAAATATTATTGTAGTTAGTTTTGTAGGGTTCAAACAACACATCATTCAACAAGGAAGAATTAAGTTCATTCAGTTCTTTAGAAAGGTGATCTATCTCAATGTCATTGTTCTTGACAATTAATTTCTGATATCACATCCAGCTTTATTAAAAATGTTGAAAAATTCACAATGATATTCATAACCCTTTTGTACACCATTAGGAAACCACAAAAGATGGAGACCTTTAGGGACTTGATTAACAGAAATGTTTTTAAGTAGATAGCTGCTTTCAAGCTGGAGTTCTTTGAATTTCAATAATTTCATTTCAAAAAGAGATAATTGAGAGCTGATGGATCTGGAAATTTTAGATACTCTAGTAGGCAAGGAATTAGCATTAAAATCAACACTGTTGGTTTTCCAGCCTAGAAAATCCTGTCCATTATTGTAAGACCCAGAAAAAGAGGGGGAGGTGACCACTGAGTTAATGGTAGACCCAGGCTTTCTCCACTAGCTATTAAAGCATCATGATAAGTGCATTGGTTGGTTAAGTTAAAACAGAAAATTGTCTTCACATCTACAAATTAAGTTTAATCTTAGACTGTGAAACTGCCAAAAAGCATTGGATCAGTTGGATAAGAAAATACAAAACGTGATTCATGATCAAATGACATAAAAAAAGTTCATGGCAATGTTTTATATCCCTTGGTCTACTCAGTTTTAAAGAATGTGGCCAGAGGAAAAGGAAAGTAAACTGGAAAGCCCAAAATGATAGTTGCGAGTATAAGAAATCTCCTGGAACAGATACATGTTGATCAAGATTTGACACATGAATGGCTAAAGAGAGTTAAATTTAAACCAAAAAAAGAAAGTTTAATAAAGGCAGCACAAGATACTGGACTACGTACATGTTGGCTTACAGTGTCAATAGCAATTGTGACAGTGGATAGTGTTGTTGCCTCACAGTAAGAGATTTGCTGATTCAATTCTTGGCCATTGTGCCTTATGTGCAGAGTCTACATGTCATCTTTGTGTCCATGTGGGTTTCATCCAGGTTCCTTTTTCCTCCAACATTGCAAAGACATGCAGTAGGTTGACTAGACACTCTAAACTGGCCATATGTGTGAATGTGCATATGAACATGGGGTGTGGAAGAATTACCATGGCAGGGCTAGCTACCTAGTGCTGTAAACTTTGGTTCTAGATGATTCTCACTGTTGAAGTGACACTCCAACCTGATGTGCAAATAAAATGGGAAAAGGGATTGTGAATAAATGAATGAATACAGAAAAATACAGGTTCTGAAATACATAACTAGACGTAATAGCACATCTTGTTACCAAATGCAATATACTCGTAGCCGAGGGTCTGTATTCTGAAAGATACAAAAATGCAGTAAGACTATTGCATTGAGGACTGTAAACATAACACAGAGGTAACTTTGAAGCACTGGAAACATGAACAGTAAAGAATTACTAAATATGAAGAAGTTCTGATCACAAAGGATCATCCAATACCAGCAAATGAGAAATCAGAAGGAAGAAAACTAGGTAAAGGGCTAGGAGAAAAAAATAAGCCTACTTAAACATGCAACTGATACATGTATTTCCATATGAATTGCAGAATGAGGAAAATCTAGGTACACTGCAAGTGCTTAGCCAATACCAACTGCTGGAAAATGACAAGCATTAAAGCCATATCAATGTCATGAACCCTAAGCATACCCTGACTCAGGAGTGGGATACATTCCTGCCATGCTATTAGAAATACAAAATATTTTGGAGAAATTGAAAAAGGGAGTGACACCTCTGCTTTCCTCATGGCAATCCTTGACAATTGAAAAGGTACCTGTAAATTCATCTTGCCCTAACTTGCATTACATTTATTACAAAACAAAAGACAGGAGGTATCATGGGAAAGTAAGTATTAGCAGAATAATGTTAGTCCTAAATTTTATGAATAAATGAATATAAAGTATCATGCTGTAGAAAAGAAGGAATGCAAATGGACTATGAAATACTCTGCCTGGATAGCAAAGTTTTTTTTCATGAATTAAAAATGAAATGACACAGAACTAGCCTTACTGAAAAAAGAAGAAACTATTCTTTCATTCTGCTGTGCAGCATTCCTTTAATAAAATATATAACATTTAAGGGAAGATATTGTGGTTACTGATATTTTGACTCGAGTAATAATCCTTTGGTAAAGAAGAAACTAATATCTCACATTGTTTATCTTGCTTCATTGCATCCCTATCTACCTTCTCTTCTCTTTATAATATAGCATAAAGCATGTGTCTAATACTCTTCTTTATCAATAACAGCCACATTAATAAGTTCTGCTTTTCTCACTCATATGCCAAGCCTTGCATTAAATCATCATTTATGAGCGGATATTCTCCATTTGTTCAGACCTCGTGAAATGACAACATGATACACAGTCAGCATTAACAGAACTATATGTTCTTCCCATGTTTCACTCAGTTGAGCATACTGGGAACTGCTAGAGCTAGATGTAGGTGCTATTATATAACCCCCATTGAAAGGAAATCTTTCTGGTCTGCCTAGAGATGTATTTTTGTCAAACTGCTTAAGAATTTAATTGAGGGCAGAGGTAACTTTGAAGCATTGGAAACATGAACAGTAAAGAATTATTAAATATAAAGAAGTTCTGACCACAAAGGATCACAAAGGATCATCCATCTCCTATGAAAGGAGTTTAAAGAAAGTTTGTTTCATCCACTGCCTCAATGGCTGATGATTTGACATGTGGCACCCCTAATGAAGCTGGTCACTGGTGGTGAATATGACCATTGCACAGTACATCAAACCACCCTCACACTCCATATTTACCCAGTCTTCACCTGTTTGTGATCTGCTAACATCATGTCTTACTTCTACTATATTAAATACAAATAAGCACCTATTTTTTCAGGATATAATTTTTGAATATATTGGTGTAAATAATTGTGTTAACAAACAATAAAATTCTGATTTACTAGACACAACATACAGATCCAAACATTTCTACTCATAGTACCATCAATTTAGGGTGCAAAGTAGAATGTCAAGGATTGCAAACTTTTGTTGGTCTACACATCTAACAAGTGCTTCAGATTCTATACACCACTTTCTTCAGAGAAACCTCTTAAGGTATTAAAATTAAAGTCTGCTGAAGATTAACTGCACCCTGTCTAGTCACATCACTATATTTTCTTTTGCCTTCACAGACCTTTGCCAACTTCTTAATTAATTTTATAGTAATATACTGGAGCATAGTGCTAGTTATTTTGGTGACATTGACAGGTGACCATTTCCCAGGTGAAAATGGTTTTAATCATACTGCCCTTTGTGTCACCATGATACCTTTTTTGTGGCACCAGGTGTTTTTCTTTTAATGTATGTTAATTAAAAGAGAATGGAATGGTTCCTAAGACTGCCAAGATTCTTATCCAATTTCAATAAGTACAATAAAAAAGATAAACTGTTCTGTTTTTTCAATTAAGTGCTAGACAGTAGGGAGTTTGATTTGAAGTACTTTTTTTTCTGTACCCATTAATATTTACTCTATCTATATACCTATCTGTCTATCTATATACATATTAATTTGTTTTACTAGCATGCACACGCTAAAGATTTTTATCATTAAGTGCATAATTCCACCCTGTTATTCTTTCCGAAATGTTTCAGTTTTGCTAAACATAAGCATTCCTCATTTTTGAAGCTGGCATGGCTATATGATTTATTATTATGTTACAACAAATTCTGATAATGTAATCACTAGTTTAAACATGCAAAGATGTTTCTTTTTAGTAAATAATGCAATAAAAATCATTTGCGTGACAGTATAGATACACAATATGAATTTTCTAACTTTTCAGGAAGATATTACAGACATGACATACAGAATACTTGATTTTTGTGTTGTAGTACACAGGATGCACAATAAATATTGTTAGGTAAAATATGTGATATTACTGTAAAAAGGCAGTATCTATCTCCAGTACTATGAGCAAAAGTAACTTCAAAGCATTTTACAACTGTTTTCTTTCATCTGTCTATATCCAATGTCATTATTTCACTTTGAAATTCAGTTAAAGATACAAAATAGTGACCTTTAATTTTGATTAGTGTCTGTTATAGCTACAGATTTTTTTATTGCCTACTTTATAAGCAGGTGTTGGTTTGCTTATGGAGACAATACTCATGCTTATGGATGCAATATTTATGCAGTTTTTCTTTAAAATGCAAAGTAGTGCAACTTTCATTGCACGTTTTTCTTACATGTTTGATGAATATGGATAGGTATTTATATAAATAGAATCAAACTGTATGCTGATATTTTACTTGGATAAGACAAATGTTTAAGGTCTATATTAATAGTCACTGTTGGAAATGTGCTGTGATTATCTGCAATATTCATGGACAAGTACAGCTGATCAGCAATTCATAGATGCCATTTACGTAATCACATAATGTCCATGAAAGTGCTTATGCAAATGTACACATAATGAGATGGAAATGAGAAATTATGGAAGTCTTCAAAAGCTAATAAAGTATGTTTTACACCATTTGTGATTCATAGTCAAATTTATAGTCATTTTCTGTGATGCCACAGATGTGCTATATGAAGAGAAGTCTTACCAAATCTATTAGAGTTGCAGTTGATGAAAATGCTTTCACTTGCTGCTAGCTTTGCTAGTTCAAGGACTGAGTTACTTGTCATGCCTCAGCCAAACCCATTTGCACCCACTGGAGTTCACTGGCAAAGAAGACAAAAATATAACTAAAGGATAACTCATTATGATTTTAACAATCAGGAAATCCTTAATTAGTTCAGAGTAGACAGGGATATTATTTATAAGGGTTTTAGTGAGTATGTGTGACCACCATAGGGGCACTGGTGGAATGTGTGGACTTCCTGTCCCTCTGAATCCCTAAGTGTATATAGCCCTCACTATACTTTCTATGGGGATTTTCCAGAGACAGACTGGGGACATGTCGGTGATCTCAAAGGCTTCTGCCTTGAGGGTACTCTGGCAGTTCTTGGATGTACTATTGGCATGTGTGGATCTATATATCTATTTCCAGATGTCACCTCATGACTGTGCCAGGACTATGCATACATTTTATGGGGAGGCACATTTCCCTGAGGTACTCTATGCAATAGATTGCACACATGTTGCAATTAAGGCTCCTTCTGGTCCACAGAGAGAGTGGCACCACAATAGGGTAGGCTATTATTCCATCAATTGTAAGGTAGTGTGTGATACGTAGGGGTGCATCACCAATGACTCTGCAAGCATCCTGGCAGAGAACATGATTCCCATATCCATCATGCTAGCTCATTCTACCACCTCTTTCTGCATGGTAGAATGCCCTCTGGTCATCTTGTTATTAAGTGGAAAAATATTTTTTATATTGCATTCAAGTATTTATTCACATTAAAATGCATTGCTGAACACTAAATACTTTTTTTTCTCCCTGTTCTCTCCTATTTTTTTCAAGTAATGTTGGATATCCAATAGAGACATGGCTCATGACAAAATTGAGAATTCCAAGTGGAGCTGCAGAGGAAACTTATAACACTTCCTGTTCCAGATGAGTACTGTCATTGACAGTGTCTTAAGTCTTCTATAGAACCATTTCAGGTGCCTGGATAAATCTTGGGGTACCCTTCTGTATGACCCAGCTACTGAATGCAGGATGTTTATTGTATGTTGCATTCTGCACAACATAATCATGCTCTTGTCTGGTTGCGAAGTCACCTGTATTGTCACTGCATCTCCCTATTCCAGTCTCATTATGACTAGCAATGATGAGCTGACAGCAGCAGTAAGGGACCTTATGTGGCAGGCAAATGCATGGCATGTGACATCACAGCTAAAGAGGTAGCATCTAGTCCACTGCTATAGACCATGGCATTCAGGTTAGTATTTCATTGATTATAGAAAACATATAGATTATACTTGATGCATGCAGTGATATCTGTGGGCTATATTGTGTGGTGTATAGTCTTCTCACTGTTCATCTAATATTCTCTCATCCTAAAATATTATTGATGTCTTTTATAAAAGTTATTCAAATTATTTTTACTTAAATTCATGCTTGAGTGCTCAATGACCCCTGTTCAGTGGTGTTGTAAGGCATTATATAAAAAAAATAATTCATATTTTTGTCTGCTTTGATGATTAAGTTCTGGTTTACTGATTATTTAATGATACAAAAGTACTACTTATTGTTAACAGTGAAATACTTAATGAGTTAATGCATTGCAAATTTAATGAAAGTGAATTACACTGCTTTTTATATTATGTCATCTCTTCTTCAATTATTCTCTGGTACTGCACATCAGATTAGTTTTATGCTGTCATACACCATCATTTCTGACATCAGAAACACACATATCATTTGTGCAGTAGGGAAAGTGAAGTGGCAGCAGTGTTAGTTTACATGGCAGGATACACATTTCAATGCATCATTTGCTTCTGATATATTTCTCCTGAACACTTTGTGCATTACTGCTTTTATGTTGTAGGTAAATGCTGCCTGTAGGAACAGTAATCCATGTAGCATTGTTTTTGTCTATCTTTGATTTAAGTTGTAAATTCTAGTTTTACAAGGATAAATGCACAAATTTGAAAGTTGCCCCCCCTCCCAAACCTCCATTCCAGTTAAACAGACAGCTGTGTTTCTGAAATTGATTCAAAGAAGTTCAAGGCCAAATGAGTCATACACATCTCCTATAGATAGGCTAGGTGGTGGTGCAAGTGATTTTAAGGAGGAGCTGCCATGACAACTGTAAGGTGAGTTGGTCTAATTTTGTGACCTACTTGTTGCTGCTGATCTTGCTGTCAGTGTCCTGACAGTGCTAGGTGATCATGATCATGACCTCGAATGTGAGGTTCTGTTAGGTGTAGGTGAATGTTGAGATGGTATGCATGAAATATGTTGTGCTTGTTAACCTAGACTACTTACATTACTGTCCTGAGAAGCAACAGTATTATCATGTGATCTCCCCCCAAGTGTCTGGACCGTACCCTGTCCTCTGCCCTTTGCAAAATTAACACTTTACACTCTGGAATGTTCTAACTACTGTACGGATGGAAGTGGCTACTGATGCTTGGTGTGCCACTAGGCCACATACCAATGTGATCATGGTATTATCCCTGATTTCTGCCATTTCCAAACAGTGCTGGAAATCATCATGAATTCCTGGTAGACTCTGACCATTTCCAGCTGACTCTGTGTGCAGTGCTCTAAGTCCTAATAATGTCACAACACATTTCCTGTTGTGCTGCCAGTGCTTTACCTATTTCTTGGGGTAGAAAATCCTACACCTGTCTCCCCTTTGTAAAGGTGGCACTGTGGACACTGTTACTTCTGAATGCTTGCCATTATCCTCAAAGTAAAAATATATATAAAAATCCCTTGTGCAGAGGAAAAGGAGACAATCCAAAAAACAAAATCCACAGAGGCAGTAAATCAATAGATACAGTTGATTTATTTGTAAGCACTTTCGCAAAAAAATTGCTTCATCAGACAACCATCACTAGACCAAAATCTGTTTAAATAAAAGCATATACAAATTACATCCAATCACATCTTTAAAAAAGCCCTCCAAAACTAACCAATTAACCCTTAAAGGAGTAATACATTAAAAAGCAAAAAAGCAATAAAGCAATAAAACCACATGTATTTAATAACATTCAGATTACATTTAATTTCTAAAATATAAATATTCCCCATATAAATATATATATATATATATATATATATATATATATATATATATATATCTATATATATACATATATATATATATATATATATATATATATATATATATATACACACATATGTACATACACACACACACACACACACACACACACACACATATATATATATATATATATATATATATATATATATATATATATATATATACATACATACATATAAAAAATCCTTCTCTATACATTATGATCTATCCCATCTGCCCCACATGAACTCACACTCTTTTTCCTATGCAATCTTCTGGATTTCAGAACAGGTTTAAGTGGAACACTGTCATTAAGTCCGTGCCCCCTATGGGCACCCAATCTAAGACTCCACTGCAGCTCTATCATTTCAACCATGTTTGTCTTATCCCCCATCCTACCATTTTCCCTCATTACATACAAAACCGGAAATAAAAATCCATGATCCTCACCCACCAAATAGTATGCTTAGCTAATGCACTATAATCATATTTCTTAGTAGTACAATACATATGATCCCTAATTTTTTTATGTAAATGTCTATTAGTTTTTCCAATGTAGAACTTGAAACATACTACACAGTGTGCCACGTAAACCACATATTTAGTCTGACAGTCAGCTGCTGCTCTCAATTGCCAGAGGAATCCTGTTTCAGGATGCCTAAAAAATAGAGATTCATCCACAAATTGACACTGTGCACAATGTCGACATTTATGCGTACCTTTGGGGATATCGAACACTTGTGAGTTTAATCTAGGATAACATAAAGACTGTTGTAAATACTTTTTATTTTTATACATAAAATGGGTTTGTACCCCCACTATTTCAGATGTTAGTTCATCAGTGACCAAAATATGCCAATTGTTCTTAACCATCTCCTTGACCCTATTCACATCTTCTGTATAGGACAACATTACTGATACTTGTACGGGTCTACTAACTAATTGAATTTGTTCCTTATTACCAAAATAAGGTTTAGCCCTACCTCCCCTTTAATGTAATACTTGTGTATGTGCCAATGCAATTTCTGTTTCACTATATCCTCTAGTTTTAAATTCTAAAGACAGTCTCTCAAGACTCTGTACAAAATCATCTTCCTCACATGATAATCTGGATATACGCATTGCTTGTCCACTAACTATTTGTGTAAATATGTGCTTTGGATGCATACTGTCCCTGTGTAAGAATGCAGGACAATAGCATTCCTTCCTATGCAATTTGGTTAATAATGTATCTCCTTTCTAATAGACCGTGACGTCTAAAAAATCAATAGTCTCTACAGACTTGTTCATGGTTAACCTAAGAAAAGTGTTGGTCTCATTCAAATAACCCAAAAAGTCAACCAGATCTTGTTTGTCTCCTGAACACAAAAAGAAAAGATCATAGACAAATTTTCGATAAAACCTAATCTGGGAAGTATTTATACATAGAACATGTTGATATTCCCATTCTGCCATAACCAAATTTGCATATGAGTTGGCATAACTAGTGCCCATTGCTATGCCTGCTATCTGCCAGTAATAAACATCGTCGTTCTCTAGCACAATTTCCAACAGCATACATAAAACATCAATATGCTGTTCAGAGAATTTACCATGTCTGGTTAAAAAACATTTAACCATGCAAATCCCTTCATTATTAGGTATACACGTGAAGAGAGATATAACATCAAGTGTTACTAAAAAATCTGAAGATGGCCCCAAACCCATTGTAGTATGACACAAATCATGTAAAAAATGTTCTGTGTCCCTCAGCACTGTGGGGCAATCATTCAGTACTATCCTTAGCTGATGGTCTAAATAGATAGAAATGGGCTCAGTAAGCCACCCTGCTCCCACCACTATAGGTCTAAATGGGGGTAGGAGCTGATTCTTATGAATCTTAGGTAAACCATACAACTGTGGTACTTTCAGTTCTTGAACAGTAAAAAAATCAATCAATTCTTGACCCAAAAGGCCCATAAACATACTTTCATTCAGCATATTGTCAATCTGCTGTTTCATCCTTTCAATTTCACAAACATTAATTAGTTTATAAGTGGAATGGTCCGACAACATCTTACATATAGTATTACAATAATAGTCTGTGTCCAGAACCACTATAGTCCTCCTTTATCCGCTGGATGAATAACAATGTCCTTATTTTCATGTAAATCATAAAATGCTTGTTGCTCCATTGACGTCAAATTATGTCTATATCCTGAATATTGTTGGCTCAATATGCCTTCATATAGATCTTTTTCGCATGCTTTTAAAAATATGTCTACATTTGGTGGTAGATTGGGAACAAAAGTACTATTTCTCTTATAAAATGTTTTTTGTGCAATTTGATCATTGAATAAGAGTCTTAATGCAACATTACGTGCAAAAATACGTAATTCAATCAACAGCTCACTAATGTCTGTTTTAGCGGCAGAAATAAACTTAAGCCCTTTCTGTAAAAGTGACTTTTCAGCATGTGTAAGGACATACCTGGATATATTCCTTACTGTTTCTCCTTATTCATTGCCCACATTTTCTTCAATGTTCTCGTTTGTGTGGGTACTGGTGAATCCTTGCATTTTTGTCTCCCTCGTGGTAACTCCTGTTCGAATGATTTCCTCCGATTGGGCAGAAAGGGTAATGGAAGATGCGGAAAAACCTCTTCATTCTGATTAGTAATCAATTTTCTACGAACTATTGGCACAACATTCGCCGAAGCTTCAGGAGGCACAGTGTTGTTCACAGGTTGCACATCAATCATCGGTGTTGAACATACCGAGGTACTAGGTTCAGGTGAAATTACACATATAGCAGCCTCAAGATTACCACGCCTACCATATACTTTATTAGAAATGGCTGTTTCCTTTTGTGCTAATTGCTGATTGGGCACACATACCGGCTGCTCATTCAAACCTACTGCTTGCTGGTTAATTCTGTCCCAATGCCTAGACCACATAAACACTTGTTGGTTCGAGAAATCATGTACATCTCTTGCCAATTTATGCTTCTTCTGCGCTAGGAGTCTTTTTTTTCATATCCTTCCACTTTGCACTGGCACATACACGAGTATTACATGAAAGGGGATGTAGGGCTAAACCTTATTTTGGTAATAAGGAACAAATTCAGTTAGTAAGTAGAGCTGTACAAACACAAGTATCAGTAATGTTGTCCTATACAGAAGATGTGAATAGGGTGAAGGAGATGGTTAAGCACCATTGGCATATTCTGGTCAATGATGAACGAACATCTGCAATAGCGGGGGTACAACACCGTTGTATGTATAAAAATAAGAAGACTTTACAACAGTCTTTATGTTATCCTAGATTATACACACAAGTGTTCGATATCCCCAAAGGTACGCATAAATGTGGGCATTGTGCACAGTGTCAATTTGTGGATGAATCCCTATTTTTTAGGCATCCTGAAATAGGATACCTCTGGCAATTGAGAGCAGCAGCTGACTATCAGACTAAACATGTGGTTTACGTGGCACACTGTGTAGTATGTTTCAAGTTCTACAGTGGAAAAACTAATAGACATTTATGTGAACGGATTAGGGATCATATGTATTTTACTACTAAGAAATATGATTATAGTGCATTAGCTAAGCATACTATGTTGATGGGTGAGGATCATAGATTTTTATTTCAAGTTTTGCATGTATTGAGGGGGAATGGTAGGATGGGGGATAAGACAAACATGGTTGAAATGATAGAGCTGCAGTGGATTCTTAGATTGGGTGCCCATAGGGAGCACCGACTTAATGCCAGTGTTCCAGTTAAACCTGTTCTGAAATCCAGAAGATTGCATAGGAAAAAAGAGTGTGAGTTCATGTGGGGCAGATGGGATAGATCATAATGTATAGAGAACGATTCTTTATGAGTATGTATATATATATATATATATATATATATATATATATATATATATATATATATATAAATTATTATATAGAAATTAAATGTAATCTGAATGTTATTAAATACGTGTGGTTTTATTGCTTTATTACTTTTCTGCTTTTTAATGTATTACTCCTTTAAGGGTTAATTGGTTAGTTTTGGAGAGCTTTTTTAGAGATGTGATTGGATGTAATATGAATATGCTATTATTTAAACAGATTTTGGTCTAGTGATGGTTGTCTGATGAAGCAATTTTTTGCGAAAGTGCTTACAAATAAATCAACTGTATCTATTGATTTACTGCCTCTGTGGATTTCGTTTTTTGGATTGTCTCCTTTTCCTCTGCACAAGGGATTTTTATATATATTTTTACTTCATTTGTTTTACTGCTGGGGTTTGTTTTATTATCCTCAAAGGTTTTTATCTGGATTTGCAGATACAAGTGTAGAGGTGGATGGGTATTCTGTCCTATATAAACATGAGTGAAATGTCAGCTTGTGCTCGACTTTGTGATGCACTGTCATTTTCTGCAGTTACTAACATGTTGTGGAGTGAGAAATCCTCCCATTAAACTTGATAACTACCTACCACTTTCTTCAGGCTGCCTCTTACATATAATTATGTTATCATCATCATTATCAGCAGCAACATCCATTCCGCTGCTATCATCCAGTTTTACTAGTCTAGTTGAACTGTTCATTCCTGATGCTGACCCTGTAAAAAAATGAAAACATTAATACCAATTGAATAGCATACAGTAATGTACTTTAGGGTAAGTGGGGCACATCAAGCATACTGCTTTAATTTCCATTTATTGCTGATGAACAAGGTTCACCTACTAATAATTAATTGTGAAATGTGTAATTACATCATTGTTTGTCAGCACTCAGTTCTCTCTATATAAATATATGCTACTGGTTTTAAACCAACCTTCATTAGCAGATGAGTGTTGCTGCTGCAGACATTGATTAGATGAAGCAGAATCAACACCAATTCTAATTATTCCTTTTCACCATATTTTATGATATAGTCATCCCCATGGAAGGATGGATGGATAGAAAGTAGCCCTCGTCTGATGTCACCTTATTCCGACTAGGTGTTATGGGAAATTGTATTCTGTCTGACTTTACTTCTTGTATGTAGTACCATATCACATGTCCTTTTCTTGCACTGTGCCAGTGCTTTATCTTTGCCACCCACTGCATTAATTTCAGCAAGTAGCTTATTCCAGCCTTGCTAAGCTTGTCTGGACCTCTCTTTACCATAAAGAAGATTCTCCATATGTCCTAAATGCTGACATGAGGACAAGATATGCCTTGTGGCTGAAGTTATCCTTTTTCTGCTTTGATCCCTTGTTTTGAATCATTAGTAATTGTGCAAAAAAGGGAGGGGAGCACAATCAGAAAGTGTAACAATACTGATTTGATATAATCAGCTTTTAAAGTACAAAACACTGGCAAAGTCTTCCTGATATCCATATTAAATAAAAATGTTACTTAACACAAACCATACAATTACATACAGAAATCTCAATATGCCATGAAAAATTGCAATGTATTACTTATTGTTCATTCAGGTATTAAATGCAATCACTTTTCTCATAAAAAGCATCCTCACCGTATAGTCTGCCATTGTAATGTACTCATATTGCCACTTTTATTCATGACTGTTACTCCACAAATCTTTAATTTATTACACACACCTGTTGATTTACTTAGCACTACAAAATATCAGTATTAAATGATTGAGTTTATACCCATATATGTACAATCAGTAATTTCCCGTGCTGCTGTCATGAAATCCAATTTCAAAATGACACAAATTTACAATCATTCACTGCTCTCATAACATGCACAATGCACATCATACATATTAATTCATTAACTATGACACTGATAATGAGATAGTATTGTTTCCTAGTAAATTATAATATTTTTAAATATATTTCCTTATTTTAATAAGTCCACGATATCTTAGTGCATTTGACACCCATCTCGGCTATTGATGAATTAGTATGGTGATGCTCAATTTATTGGCAAAAATTCAAGCCTATTTCGATGTGTTATATGCAAACTAGGCTAATTTGCATTCATCTCTATGAATTGTAGCAGTACATAAACATGTCCCAAGATGTATCAGCAGATTTTGTTTTCTCGCTTATCATGAATGCATAGCCAAAGTAACATGGATGCACTTCACACTGACATGGTTGCCCTGCAGAGTGCTCTGCAGTCTGCAGCGCTACATAAATGTCCGAATCTTGCAGCAGGAATGCTCAGGTGGCCCTAGACTAACGAAACTCAGAATGCAGTTGGAAAAAAAAAACATAAAAAAAAAAAAAAAAAAAAAAAAATGGAGTCATCTGAATGCCAACTTTGTAGCAAACTAAAGTGTAATCCCTGCCAATCCAACTCGAACAAATCAATTTAAAGAAAACTGATTTCATAGTACATGAAATATATTGGTGTTAGGGAAGAAAAAAATTACCTTTACAATGAGTATTAGCAAAAGCAATATTATCTTTACAATGAATATTAGCAAAAGGAATTATTAATCATACATTTCCATTTTAATCAAGCATAGAAAAGGTAGCTAGTTTTCTTTAAGGAAAAAAGTATGTGAAAAAGCAGTTTTGGTTAAACCAAACTTGCCAATAATATCAATAGATGATTTAATATCCCTGGTAGTTAAAAGGGTTTGATTAAAGTGATGTTATTTCCCACAGGGAGTGGTTCTAACCATGACTGTACTTTCCTAATTGTTGTTCTGGCACTGTGAATGATGACAACACCTGTGAAAGCATGAGGCCATGCTCCTAGTTGGTCCAAAAAGGAAACCATGATAATGCTCTGCCTTCTCAATGATTACTATTGGGAAAAGATCCAGGCATGCACACATCATACAACCTGGAAAAAAATCAATATCTGATAGAAAATAGGTGACCACCTGTCAGACCTAACAAGTATAATCCATTCCACCTGGCAGTTCCATCACTGGTTGGATGATTTGCAGAAGCTTTGGGCTGAGCAGTTGGCTGAATGGGTATACAGACAGTAGCAAGACAAATAAAGATCTACAGTAAATAAAACAAAACAAACAAAAAAAGTGTTTCTTAACCTTTTTTGTTAGAGAGTCATATTAAAGATAAAAACAGTTTAACACTTTGATATAATGACAGGTAATTTCTAAGAAAGATATGTGTACATGAAAATATTACTTGTCATGCTACAATGAAATTCAATGGAAATCAGTAGCATATTTTAATCACACATGCATATTTCAAAAAAGATGGATATGAGTAATGTGCTAACAAGAGTTTAATAATATGTACAAATGTGACATGTTTTTTTAAATAATCTGTATATGCAGCTCTGTAGATCATGTACTGGTTTACAAGAAGTATTTGTTCATGGATTTATAATTACTGAAAATAAAATTAAAATTACACATTAAAATTTATCATTATTACATAAAATGACTTAATAGTTACATTACATGAAGCCAGTTTTCTGTAGGCTATAGAAATATAACTAATACAGTTGCTTAACACAGTTGTTTGTTCAAAAGGATTTCCATCTGCATGTGCAACATGACTGAAGTTTGACACAGCTGTGGGAGGGGGTGAAAGTTGCTATGCCAAGTGAATGACCAGCATAAACTTTAATGAGAAATGTTGTTTTATGTGTATATTACCTATTAAATTAGACAGATTTGTACAGCAAAGGAAATGCAAATACTGATAAATTGCTACATTTCTGGGTTTATGAATAAGTTATAATTGAACACAGTGTGACATATATAGCATGGGCCAGATTCACAAAGGCTTGCACGGAGTCTAAGAGTAGAGTAAGACTCCATGCAGCCAACATGTCTTCCGAGCGATCCAGGAACAGCCGGCAGGGGCTTGTAAGAGAGCTCCTAAAACTCCTCTTGCACAGACAGGGCTAGGATATGCAAATTACCTCATTTGCTGCTGAAAGGCATGCAAATGAGGTAAAATTGTGATTCAGGAAACTCTAACCTGTCCGAGTAAGAGTAGTGTTATTTGCAGAAATGTACTCCGTTGACAACTGAGTACAGTTCTGCAAATAGCAAAACGGAGCCGTGACAGCTCGAAAAAAAGGATGCATCCAGTTGAGGAAGCATGCCAATGGCCAAAAATATGGCCATTGGCAATGTCCACCGATGCAAAAATAAAATAAAATAAATAATTTTTTTTTTCCCGATCGCCGATGTTTAAGCATAGAGCAGTGCCGTGCAAACGCGGTGTGCTCTAAAAAACAGAAAACCAATAATTAAAATGCATACATGTGGATTTTACATTAATCCCTAATATACAATGCAAGGGAATGGCAGTCCAAAGACAACATGGCCACTGAGTAGAGGTTGCTAAGGGGGGAAGCTCAGTCTAAGAGTTGTAACCAAGCATTAGTAGGCAATCCTATGCAAATCAGGGTAAGGATAGTGAATCACAAGTTTACATATCAAAAGAGCACCGTCAGTGTAGTGTAGGAGTAGGATAAGGGGTGTAATAGAGTAGAAGATAGGTGACATCATAAGGGGAGTATGTCTGAGAGAAGTGAAGCTCATTGGAGTAGAGTGGCATGTGTCTGCTATCAGATACTAATCACTCGAAGAGGTGTGTCAATAGGTACCCTAACTAAAGTCAAGAAATTGAAAGTGTATGCCGTGAACAACACCAAAGTTTCTTGTAGAAATGCCTGAAATGTGTATGCATGCATCTGCATGCTTGTAAAACCAAGTAAGCCTGTGTGCACGCGTGTGCATCTGTGTGAGCGCGTTTAAGCCGGAGTAAGCAAGTGTAAGGATGTTGAAACCCATGTAAGCGTGTTTGCACCTGTGTGCACGCATGTTAGCAAGAATAAGCAAGTTGGAGCCCGTGTAAGCATGGGTGCACATGTGTGAGCTGGTGTGCGCGTGTTTGCACTTGTGTGTGTGGTGCTGCCCACCTGAGGAAACAGAAAGGTAAAAGGAAGCACAACAAATAGTAGGAAGTTAACCAGGGAGTACTAGCAGAGCTAGCAGGTGAAAACAATCAGAATCAGGCAATTACACAGGCAGTACACTAGCCCATCCCAGCCCAGCACTTAAAACTCAGCAAACAACTTCCCAGTATGTTTTTCTCAGAGACACTGCAACACTGCAGTAAGCTAATAGAAGTGAAAACTGAAAAAGCTTTACTGAGACAAAGAAATGTTAGGGGCTGCCATTGCTGTTATAAGGCGACATATGCAACATGCTGAGGGTGGTAACAAAGTGAATGCTGTTGAGCAACCCACAGTGAGGAGATGGAGAAGAGTGTACAGGCCTAGGGTAACCTACCAGGGGCTACATGAGCTGGAGATAGTGGAGCGCTATAGAGTGGACAGAGACCTCATGCAGCAAATTGTTGAGCTGTGCAGGCCACACCTCACACACAGAACCAACAGAGGGGAACCCATCCCAGTGGAAACCAAGGTAAGTGTTGGCCTAAGAATACTAGCAAAAGGTACCTTCCAGAGACCAACTGACGATATGATGGGGATTTCACAGGCATCAGCATCCAGGGTACTGCACCAGTTCCTGAATGCTATGTCAGCACATGTCAGTGATCATGAATATTTTCCCAATTCCCATAAGGTACTGGCCAGCAATATGCATCTCTTCCAGCAAATAGCGGAATACCCTGAGGTAGTGGGTGCAATAGACTGCATGGACATTTGCATCAAAGCACCAGCCGGTGACAGGGTAGGGTCTACTATAACCGCAAGGGTTACCCCTTCATCAACTGCCAGGTCATGTGTGATGCCCAGGACATAATCATGAATGTGTGTGCTGGCTGCCCTGGAAGCTACCATGACTCCCATATCTGGCATCTGACACAGCTGTACCAGACATTTGCCAATGGGGACATCCCTCATGGTCACCTAGTGGGGGATGAGCCGTGGCTGATGACACCCATCACAAATGCACACACACCTGAACAGGAATGCCATAATGAGGCACACGCACAAACACGAAATGTAATTGAGCATGTGTTTGGGCTGCTCAAGTCACGGTTCCGGTGCCTGGACAAATCTGGTGGAGCCTTGCAGTACTCACCAACTACATGTACCCAAATAGTCATGGTATGTGCTATGCTACACAATATGATCCTGCAAAAACAGCTGCAGCAGGAGCAGCATTGGGCCAGGCACAATAGCCCCCCACCATTGCCAAGGCCATCACAGGCAGAACATGACTCGGAGGAGAAACAACCTGAGCCTGCCCCAGTAGGCAGAAGGAGGCATGCCCAGTATGTTTTGGCCTTGGCAAAGAGGCAACTCATAACATATACACTGGCTCAGAAGGAACCATGGAAATGATACCTCTCTCCGACTCGCACATATAGTAAAAGGGATGCCTAACTTGACACTACCTGTTAACAAGCATGTATAGGGAGTGTAAAATGTGCATCTGACATAGGCAGCCCTGTATCACCACCTGAGACATGATTGCCATGTGTTAAGCAATATAAAGCAGTGCTAAACAGCTCTCACCACTATTTAGTATATGTAAACAAAATTGCACACACTAAGTAGCACAACTTCAGGCAATGTTGAGCAATATTGGGCACTGTTCAGCAATGTTGGTTAACATTGAGCAATGTTGTGCAAGTTTGCTCAAATTTGGGCATAGTTCAGCAAAAGCAGGTAAACATGGTCACATTTGCTTCACTGTTCCTGAAGCAGTCTGTTCTGCCCAGTATGAAAATATGAAGCATTGACGGTCCTCGAACCCAGGATACTGTGCACTATAGTCATAGTACAGAACCACTAAACAATGACAGTACCATCAATGAACAATGTGCATCCCAAACATTATCATAGGTTCAGAGGTTGACACTAGGCTATCTGCCCTAGGGCATGTATAAGCCTAGCCACAGTGTGTTTGGCTTTTGCAACTGTGCTAGATTAGTAGACTGTGCCTGTGAATAGTAGGTCACACATGATATCCCACATATGTTCAATTTAATTCTGCCTCTGTCTAGCAGGGACCAAGAACATATCCCAGGGCTAAACATACGATCAAGTAAACAAAAAGAGGCCAGCAATAGATGGTCCTGAAGTAAAAAATAATTATATCCAATACATATACATGGCTAAAATGATCCTTTATTAAACAGACCGGTTTCGGAAACCAATGCCTTCTTCAGTGTATAAAAAAGTCTGCAAAAATCCCAACTATTTATAGACACACCCCACCTGTGAGATTGATGGAACATACCACCAGTAAATATTTAAAGAAAAAGATACCAAAATTTAAACAACTGATATGCAAAATAAATAAATGCAACCATGTCTGGACAATGTGTGACATATATAAAGGCAAATTAAACATAAGAAACAAAAATAAGAAAAATAATTATGAAATGAACCCAACACATTAAACTGATGCAAATCCAGATTTCAGAAAAATAAACACATATCAATTATGGTATAGTTATGATAAAAACATATATCATATGAACTATTATAACCATAAAGAACATCACATACAAAGCCTGAAAATATCAAATAAATGTTCCAACAGAAAAAATGTGGTTAACAAATGATGATATGTCCGAATTCGGAAATCTGTGCTTCATCAAATGTTCCAATAATATTCCTTCCACTATGAGTACATGTGACATGTCCATATACCTTTTGTTCTTCTCCATCGGACCCTATATGACACATTGAGAAACTGTGAAAAAATATGAGAAATAAAAACATGCAGATAACTATTAACAAGTAATATACATATATTAATAGAAATCCATAATGTAAAAAAGATGCCCAAATCAATATATATGAAAAACAGAGAACATAAAATGTACCAACCTAAATGTTCAAATTTATAAATGGTCATTTAGTCCTGGAGGAAATAGGGCACCCAATGTAATGATCCAGTGTTGTTCCTTGTGAGTAAGTATTTTATGCCATCCCTGGGAATTACTACGATCACCCAGAATTCTATCGATAATCATAAAAGAAAATTGTGCATCAGGATATTTCAAATTGTGCCGATATAAGGCATTAGTTTCTTTCTTAGTTTTGATGTCCGATCTATGTTCATTGATGCGTGTTCTGAGTGGTCTAGAAGATTGGCCTACATAAAAGGCTTGACACCGACAGGTTGCCAAATAGACCACCCAACTGCTGCTACAGTTACCAAATATTCTGCATTGATACACCTTGCTGGTATTACGGCTTGTAAATTCCTTACTTTTGTTGACTTGTTTGCATGAACCACAATGGCCACAAGGGAATGTACCCACTAATACATCCCCTGACATAGTCAATTGTTGATGTATCGCTCCCCCACTTTCTATGTGTTTGAAATGTGAAAATAAAGAGCCAAGAGTTCTGCCTTTCCTGTAAGAGAAACGGCACTGTTGATCCAATATTAAACTCAAATGTTCATTGGCCATCAGAATACTCCAATGTCTATTAATGATACCCTTGATAGCACTGCAGTTTCTGCCAAAGGTAGTAACAAACCAGATGATATCTGCAGAACAGTCCCTAGTTTGAGATTGATATTGTAACAAAGTTTTTCTCTCAATATTGTTAGTCCAACTCCAGACATTTAGAATGTCTTGATGTCTGTATCCCCTATTGGCAAACCTATGATAAAGATCCAAGCCATCCCTATCAAAATCACCCTGCGTTGAGCTCAGGCATTTAATACGCATAAATTGAGACTTAGGGATGTTGCGGATGGTGTGGCATGGGTGCATGCTAGAAGCATGCAACAAGGTGTTATATTGAGAGTATTTGTGATAACTTCTCGTATTCAACGTATGATCTGTATTTCTAGTAATGGTATCATCCAAAAAATTAATGCTTTCAAGATCATATGTTACCATGAACTCAATTCCCCAAACATTTTGATTAAGGTATTTGATAAATTCCTGCAAATACCTAGCATCTGCCTGCCACACTATCCAGCAATCATCCAGGTACCTGCGCCAAATGTCTATTTCCACAAGATAGATATTGTGTAGTGGATCATAGATCATGCATTCCTCAAAGAATGCCATGAACAGATCGGCATAAATAGGAGCAAAGGATGCTCCCATAGCCGTACCTTGCAATTGCCAATAGCATTGCCCTTGGAAATAAAAGACATTCTTATTGAGGACATGTTCCATCATGCAGATAAGCAGCATATTAAACCCAGGGGAATATAAAGCAGCCCTGTCCAAGCAATATTGTAAAGTGTGTAGGCCAGCCCAATGTGTAATGCTGGTATATAGGGCCTTAACATCCAATGAACACATGAGCCATCCAGGCTCAAGTTGGCAGTCCTGTATGATCTGTAAAAATTGAGTCGTATCCTGCAGTCTTGCCCTGACAAAACACAAGAAAGGATTAAGATATTGAGTAAGAAAGGCAGATAAAGGCACCATCAGGGACCCAATTCCTGATACAATGGGTCTCCCTGGAGGATTTGTAATGGACTTATGTATTTTAGGAAGTAAATACAAGATTTGCTTCTGAGGATCCTTGACAGTTAATTGAGAAACACAATGTTTAGTTATAATGCCTTCCTCAAGGGCAAGATTGAGGAACGAGTCTATTTGATGTTTAAAATGAATTGTGGGATCATAGGCCATATGCATGTAACATCTATTATCAGCCAGTTGACATTGGCCCTCATTCAGATATGAACTCATATCCATCAGAACCATGGCACTACCTTTGTCATCTGGAAGGATGGCAATATTGTGATTCACCCATAGCTCAGTGAGAGCAGTAGTTTCCTGTGTAGAAAGATTAGATCTTAGTATATGAGCGTATGATTGATACTAACTTCCAAGAAGTCAAAACTATGTGTTTAGATTGTAAAAGATTTGAGTCTCAATCTACATTTCAAGACTCCATTAAAAAATGATCACAGGAACTCACAATTCATGATAAAGTTACCAAAGACAGAAAAATAAAGAAGTTTAAAAGAGACTATATGGATTATCAAAGGGGGCATCCTTTTGACTCCCCTAGAACAGTGAGATTTATGGGTACCAGTCCTGGTTCTACATCTAATGTTCCCAGTAACAACTATAATAAAAGACCATGGTCTATTCTGAAAAATAAGGATCAAGCCAGTGCCAGCGCCTCAGGGGAGGATTCTTCATGTACCGATTATGATAGTTCCAGTAATAAGGATTCACCACATAGAAAAAAATCTAATAGGGCAATCCCTTTAGATATGGTCCCAGACGTAGGGGTGGACGCAAACACAAATGTGGCCAATATGCCAAATTCCCTCGAGGGATTGATCCAGAATTTCCTAACCTAAATCTGGGGGTCAATCAAAATGTTTTGAATTTGTCTAAAGAAACATTGTCTGTACAGCAACAACAACTTCTTAATAAAGGTTTAGGTTTTATCCCTGGGGGGTTTTGCAATGAATATAGCATTGTTACTGATGTTATGAGCTTCTGTCATAATCTGAACTTGAAATTGTTTTTTGCAGATTGAGACTCTCAAAGAACTGATGAGTTCAGATTTATTAAGTCTAATTTTTAACCACGAATGAACAGACATGTTTCTGTTTTTATGCAAGCGGTCCTTAGGGACCTATATTTTGAGCACAGGGAATATGATATACTAATATCTAATCTATCTACACAGGAAACTACTGCTCTCACTGAGCTATGGGTGAATCACAATATTGCCATCCTTCCAGCTGACAAAGGTGATGCCGTGGTTGTGATGGATATGAGTTCATATCTGGATGAGGGCCAATCTCAACTGGCTGATAATAGATGTTACATGCATATGGCCTATGATCCCACAATTCATTTTAAAACATCAAATAGACTCGTTCCTCAATCTTGCCCTTGAGGAAGGCATTATAACTAAAAATTGTGTTTCTCAATTAACTGTCAAGGATTCTCAGAAGCAAATCTTGTATTTACTTCCTAAAATACATAAGTCCATTACAAATCCTCTGGGGAGACCCATTGTATCAGGAATTGGGTCCATGATGGTGCCATTATCTGCCTTTCTTACTCAATATCTTAAACCTTTGTTGTGTTTTGTCAGGGAAGACTGCAGGATACGACTCAATTTTTACAGATCATACAGGACTGTCAACTTGAGCCTGGATGGCTCATGTGTTCATTGGATGTTAAGGCCCTATATACCAGCATTCCACATTGGGCTGGCCTACAGGCCTTACAGTATTGGTTGGACAGGGCTGCTTTATATTCCCCTGGGTTTAATACGCTGCTTATCTGCATGACGGAACATGTCCTCAATAAGAATGTCTTTTATTTCCAAGGGCAATGCTATTGGCAATTGCAAGGTACGGCTATGGGAGCATCCTTTGCTCCTATTTATGCCAATCTGTTCATGGCACTCTTTGAGGAATGCATGATCTATGATCCACTACACAATATCTATCTTGTGGAAATAGACATTTGGCGCAGGTACCTGGATGATTGCTGGGTGATGTGGCGGGCAGATGCTAGGTATTTGCAGGAATTTATCGAATACCTTAATCAAAATGTTTGGGGAATTGAGTTCATGGTAACATATGATCTTGAAAGCATTAAATTTTTGGATGTTACCATTACCAGAAATACAGATCATACGTTGAACATGAGAACTTATAGCAAATACCCTCAATATAACACCTTGTTGCATGCTTCTAGCATGGACCCATGCCACACCATCCGCAACATCCCTAAGTCTCAATTTATGCGTAATTAAATGCCTGAGCTCGACACAGGGTGATTTTGATAGTGATGGCTTGGATCTTTATCATAGGTTTGCCAATAGGGGATACAGACATCAAGATATTCTAAATGCCTGGAGTTGGGCTAACAATACTGAGAGAAAAACTTTGTTACAATATCAATCTCAAACTAGGGACTGTTCTGCAGATATCATCCGGTTTGTTACTACCTTTGGCAGAAATTCCAATGCTATCAAGGGTATCATTAATAGACATTGGAATATTCTGATGGCCAATGAACATTTGAGGTTAATATTGGATCAACAGTGCCGTTTCTCTTATAGGAGAGGCAGAACTCTTGGCTCTTTATTTTCACATTTCAAACACATAGAAAGTGGGGGAGCGATACATCAACAATTGACTATGTCAGGGGATGTATTAGTGGGTACATTCCCTTGTGGCCATTGTGGTTCATGCAAACAAGTCAACAAAAGTAAGGAATTTACAAGCCGTAATACCAGCAAGGTGTATCAATGCAGAATATTTGGTAACTGTAGCAGCAGTTGGGTGGTCTATTTGGCAACCTGTCGGTGTCATGCCTTTTATGTAGGCCAAACTTCTAGACCACTCAGAACACGCATCAATGAACATAGATCGGACATCATAACTAAGAAGGAAACTAATGCCTTATATCGGCACAATTTGAAACTTCCTGATGCACAATTTTCTTTTATGATTATCGATAGAATTCTGGGTGATCGTAGTAATCCCCAGGGATGGCATAAAATACTTACTCACAAGGAACAACATTGGATCATTACATTGGGTGCCCTATTTCCTCCAGGACTAAATGACCATTTATAAATTTGAACATTTAGGTTGGTAAATTTTATGTTCTCTGTTTTTCATATATATTGATTTGGGCATCTTTTTTACATTATGGATTTCTATTAATATATGTATATTACTTGTTAATAGTTATCTGCATGTTTTTATTTCTCATATTTTTTCACAGTTTCTCAATGTGTCATATAGGGTCCGATGAAGAAGAACAAAAGGTATATGGACATGTCACATGTACTCATAGTGGAAGGAATATTATTGGAACATTTGATGAAGCACAGATTTCCGAATTCGGACATATCATCATTTGTTAACCACATTTTTTCTGTTGGAACATTTATTTGATATTTTCAGGCTTTGTATGTGATGTTCTTTATGGTTATGATAGTTCATATGATATATGTTTTTATCATAACTATACCATAATTGATATGTATTTATTTTTCTGAAATCTGGATTTGCATCAGTTTAATGTGTTGGGTTCATTTCATAATTATTTTTCTTATTTTTCTTTCTTATGTTTAATTTGTCTTTATATATGTCACACACTGTCCAGACATGGTTGCATTTATTTATTTTGCATATCAGTTGTTTAAATTTTGGTATCTTTTTCTTTAAGTATTTACTGGTGGTATGTTCCATCAATCTCACAGGTGGGGTGTGTCTATATATAGTTGGGTTTTTTGGAGACTTTTTTATACACTGAAGAAGGCATTGGTAGCCGAAACCGGTCTGTTTAATAAAGGATCATTTTAGCCATGTATATGTATTGGATATAATTATTTTTTACTTCAGGACCGTCTATTGCTGGCCTCTTGTTGTTTACTTTGTTTGGTTTGGCCGCGCATCCACCTACGTGCATAGCATTATGTTCGGTTAAACATACAATCACCCATCCTCCTGAGAAGATGTCACCTATAGGTGGTCAGTGTGGCTCTCTGCGTATGTGGGACTGTGATCTCATTCCTGAGTGAGTGTAGCCTCTGGGATGGGAATCTGCCCCTCCAGCATGTCCTATTAACTTCAGTGCTGACGTTCCTGTCCCTGGAGCATGTAGCTGTAATGGACTTTGATATCCTGAGGTTGAGCCTGTCCATCAATGCTTTGATGGACATGGCTTCAAACAGCTGGCACAGATCCCATCCATGTAGGCAGTAAGCAACTGAGGAGAGCTGGGGTCACCATAGCCAAACTGCGCATAACATGTGTGAGCCCCTAGATCCACTTGTTTAGGTACATTTGTGGACATTACAGTTGCTGCAGGTGTTGGGTAAGGTACATCCAAAATGGGGCATTGTGTCCAAGCATGGGCCTGATGAGTATAGGAGCACAATGACTCCACCTGATCTAGATGTAAAACCCTATGGGATAAGGTGGGCTATATAGAAGGTGTGTCCAACAACATTGGCAACGTGAATGTCAAAGGCGAGAGTACTAACTATTCATGTCCCCAAATCACAAATCACACACCGTACGTGATGTATCATCACCTATGTGGTAATGTGTGGGCACATTGTTATTACCAAAGGTGATGACTATGCATCTTATGGAAGGTAGCTGTAGGCCATGGCTCTGGCACCAGTTATCCATCTCTGTGAGACCCATTTTGAGGATGCTTGTGCCAGCTGGTGAGTTGATTATGGCACACAGTTTGCAGTCATCTGCGAACGTGGTCAGCCATATTCCTCCTGTGTTAGCCAGTATGTCTGATAGATATATACGGAACAAGAGAGGTCCCAGGACTGAGCCCCGTGGGATGCCACGTCTAACTGGTGTATAGTCAGGCATGGCACCTGAAATACTGACCATGTGTGTGCTATCCATGATCAAGTTAGCAATCCATCTTGTGACATATGTGTAGATATTGAATCCGGTGAGCTTATGTATAATGGCCGAGTGGGGTATTGTGTTGAACTGTTGTGCGAGCTCCAGGTAGGCTGTGTGGACAACCCTCTGTACATCTATGGACCTGTTAACTGTTTAAGGACATCAAACAGGTGCAAGATGCAAGATCTTCCCACAACAAAGCCAAATGGTGTAGGATCCAGTGTCTGTATGTTCACAATGTCTATGTGTATGTGTTCCATGATGATACACTCAATAGCTTAGCAAACCAGGATAGTTAGGCATATAGTGCGATATTGTCCAGGGTCCCTTGTGGCACCACCACTGTGGAGCAGGAATACTGTTGCTGTATGCCATTCCTTGGGTACATAACCTGTAGTAACTCTGATGTTGAACAGTGACATAATGTGAGTGTGAAGTTTGTCATGAATCTCCTGTAAGCCGCAGTCTGGGACATCATCTGGTCCCATTGATGCTGTGTTGTCTGCTATGGAGAGGGCAGCACTCACCTGTTCATCTGTGATGTCAGGGAGGCTACACCCTGTTGGGATGGACATGTGCACCACAGGGGGGATGTGGGGGAAACATTTCCACTGAACCTGTTTGCCAGGATGTTTGCAATGTCAGTGGCTTCACTGTATGTTTTGTCATTATGCAGTAACTCACAGCATATCTGTGAATTCCCACCCAGGTCCCTGACATAACTAAAGAAGGCCTTGTGATTGCCCATAGTGTCTGTTACAAGTGTCCGTTAGAAGTGGTCCTTAGATGAATCAACAAGTGATCGTAGCTATTCCATAGTACTGATCAGAGATGCCTTCCTGATTGGGATTGTGCTCTATCATGTAGTAGCCTCCTCCTGTCCTTGTATAGCTCATTCATGGCTGTGGTCCACCAGACAGGTCCCTTGCCTTTGGAGGCGTGAGTCATGTAGTTATCTGGGATAGCACGATCCATGCATTCCAGTAGTTGTCCATAGAATGGGTTTGTAATGGATTAAGTGGTCTGAGCCATAATTAACACTGTCCCAGGGTCTTTGACGGATACCACCTCGATTTGTATAAGTGTGACGTTTGCTTATGAGAAGTACTTCACTGAGATCACCTAGGATGTGTGTGTGTATGGGATATGTATGTCCAGTGAGATGAATGTATGTTCTGACCCTAACAATGAGGGGTATATGTCTGGTGTGGAACATAGAGTCTTCATGCTGGTGATGATCAGGTCCCACATGTTTTACCCACCTGTGGTTGTGGTGACCAGTTCTGCCATAGCATTTGAGTCTATAAATCCTAGCAACTGTTGTGTGAGGGTGTCGGTGCTTGAGTAGTATTCATAGTCAATGTTTGTGTATATGAAGTCACACAATATAATGGTGTTTGGAGAGACCTTCACATTCCCCAGTGTTCCCAGGAATACCGAGTGTTGTTCCTGATTGTGGGAGTGTGGTCTGTAGCAGTCTACAAACTGAAATGCAGTTTGGCCCACTGTCAGTTGCACATGTACGTTCACTGATGCTTTGTGCAGTGCTACCAACCCGGAGGTGTGTGTATGTATGATGTATATGGATACCCCCCCTATTGTTGTTGGCCGGTCTGAGTCTTGTGTCCGAAAAGCATGGCATGAAGTAAAACCTGGTAGTGCTGGTGTGCTTTTGGGAGCCTGAACCAGGTGTCTGTTACTCCACATATATCGACAGTCTCCATACTGATGTGAGTCCTGAATGCATGCATTCTGAAGGTTAGACATCTGTGGTTGAGCAGCATTACTCTCCATTTCCTTTACCCTGTAATGTCTATGGAGGTGGTTTTGTCTTCTCTGCCTCACTTCAAACAGCCACTATGGGTGTGGCAAGACCCTTTGCCAGTCTGTGAAAGCCTAGGGGTGACAGGTGCATGGCGTCCATAGCGAATCTACGTGGCATGTCGAGCATGTAATCCCAGGCTGACAGACACTGGATCCCCTTTGAATGGCACCAATATGTTAGCCAACTGTTAAAAGTGATCAGTTAGTCTGTATACTGTGACATAATTCTTGATGAGGGTAAGATGCTATACAAGGTCAGGGTCATACTGGCCTGGGCTACATGATCAGAGAGCTCCTCTATGTCTCTTGTCATGTAGTCCAGGGAGGAACGTCTGAGGGTTTACACACCAGCATGGTCAATGATGGAGCCATATTTGTACTTGCAGTGGACTGACAAGAGTGCATGTGTCATGTGGCAGATTCTGGCACCTGACAGACAGCACAAAGTGACCTTCTCCTTGTTCAGCCTGGTGAGTGGGATGTCAGTGTGACCGAAAATTACAGTCACCTATTACAAGTGTATTAGGTGTGTTGTGTAGGCCTAAGGGCAGTGACTGTGTGGCACACTGACTTTGTGAACTATGTGATATGTGTGTATAGTTGTGGGTTAGCAGTTGTTTGTGTGTCTGCTTTGGATGTCTCTACTGCTTAGGCAGAGTATATTTAGAGGCTCTGAGTATGTGTTGTGTGGTAATGTATTTGGTTTGCTGTCGTCATAGGTCCATGTGAGACTAGATTTGTGGTGTGTGTGGTTACCTTCACCACCTGATAGACTGTGCCAGTCACGGCTTGGGAGAGCTCAGCCTCCTGTCTGTCTATACAGTTGCAAGTTGCATCTCTCACATATATCTGAGTTTGTTGGTAGTTCTCTGTGTACATAAGGCAGTTGTAACAATGCGTTAAAATTCCAATATGCACCAGCTGGACTGGAGAGTACACACGAAACCAACCTTTGGACATGCCAGGATATAATGATGACATACACTGTTGACTGATCACAAAGGATCAGTAATGTGTTAAGTGTGTAAAAGAGTATAACGGGTTTAGTGCTCAGGTTTGTCATTGCTTTGGAAAGATTATCTGTGAAGGAGTACAGACAGAACCATTACACTTCCTTCAGCTATGTCAGAAATAGCAATGTACAGCCATATATGTCCTGAGTCATGGTCAACTGTACCTGACTGACTATGTTGACATCCTGTCAGACAGGCCCATACATACATACCCACCTCCCAGTGACAAAAGGCCCTATCATCATACTAGGAGATATCACATGTAGAATGTGTAAACTGCTCCTCCCAAAGCCAAATGAATCTCATCACGTGGATAACATTGTTTCCCCATATGTGTCATAAGTGAACAACAGAATAAACAAACCCTGCACCTGAACAGTCTGTTCAGGCTCACACTCTATACAGGATCTTATACTGTTGAATGTGTTACAGCAACATGTGGCACATCCCACAAGTGTTGGTGCACAACAGACCATGGGAACTATAGTCCTATAAGCCTATAAAGTCTGAACTGCTAGGCCATGGAGTTCATCATGATTGCAGTCAGGATCAGAGCTCTTGTAATCCCACAAACACACAACCCAAACATCTGTGGTATGTTAATGAGCAGATCATGTTCCCCAAACCTGCTAGATTGTTTTCAAGGCAGCCACCCAGGACATACATCACTGAAAGGAGCAACACACGTCCGACATAGACTTTGAATAGCCCTTTATCAACATCACAGACACATGTTGTATCCACAAAACCAACAATCTGTGCATAAATATGTATTGTCATATGAAGGAATGGCAATTTGTCCACAGATACATAACACAAGCTATGAATTGTGGATTTTTGTACAAGCTGTTCACACCTGCTGACCTACAAGGTTCATTCCTGGGATTGCATGAAATTAAGTGCACACACATTACCATGTCCAGTCTGATGATGTCAGCATCCTACAAATATAGCAGGAGAATGGAAACCACACAGTAATGCATATAGCATGTTGTGTTAATGTGTATCTCTCTAATATCAGAGCATAGTTAGGTAGGGGTTTGAATCCTGCAATTGCTGTGTGTGGGGGTGAATGCGTCTGTGTGTGATTCCCTTTGGGAGTAGTGGCCTTTTTGTAGACTTTCACAACACATTAAAAGAGGTGAACACCTCTTTACCAAGTGTGATGATGTCAGTTTCCCACAAATACAGCAGTGGAGACTATAACACCCACGAAAGCATATAGTGTGTCATGTTAATGCGTATCTCACTAATGTCATAACATAGTTAGATAGGGGTTTGAATCCTGCAATTGCTGAGTGTGTATGTATGGGTGTGTGTGATTCCCCTTGAAAAAAGTGGCCTTTTTGGAGACTGTGAAAACACATTAGAAGAGGTGAATTCCTGTTTGCCAAGTGTGATGATGTCAGTATCCCACAAATACAGCTTTGGAAATAAATGCTCCCAGTAAAACATATAGTGTGTTGCGTTAATACGTAACTTACTAATGTCATAACATAATTAGGTAAGAGTTTGAATCCTGCAATTGCTGAGTGTGTGTGTGATTCCCTTTAAGAGGAGTGACATTTTTGGAGACTGTGAAAACACATTAGAAGAGGTGAATTCTTCTTTGCCAAGTGTGATGATGTCAGTATCCCACAAATACAGCTTTGGAAATGAATGCACCCAATAAATCATATAGCGAGTCGTGTTAATACGTAACTTACTAGTATCATAACATATTTAGGTAGGGGTTTGAATCCTGCAATTGCTGAGTATGTAGGTGTGTGATTCCCTTTGAGAGGAGTGGCCTTTTTGGAGACTGTGAAAACACATTCGAAGAGGTGAATTCCTCTTTAGCAAGTGTGATGATGTCAGTATCCCACAAATACAGCTTTGGAAGTGAATATTCCCAGTAAAGCATATAGTACATCGTGTTAATGCGTATCTCACTAGTGTCAAAACATAGTTAGGTAGGGGTTTGCAATTGCTGAGTATGTGTGTGTGTGATTCCCTTTGAGAGGCGTGGCCTTTTTGGAGACTGTGAAAACACATTAGAAGAGGTGAATTCCTCTTTGCCAAGTGTGATGATGTCAGTATACCACAAATACAGCTTTGGAAATGAATACTCCCAGTAAAGCATGTAGAGCATCATATTAATGCATATCACCCTTGTGTCATAACATAGTTAGGTAGGGATTTGAATCCTGCAAATGGTGAGTGTGTGGGTGTGGGGGTGTCTAATCCTATGAAAGGAGTGGCCTTTTTGGAGACTGTGAAAACACATTTAAAGGTGTGAATTCCCCTTTTGCCGGTTTGATGATGTCAGTATCCCACAAATGCAGCAGTGGAAATAAAAACTCCCAGTAAAGCATAAGGCGCATTGTGGAAATGCATATCCATCTAGTATCATGACATAGGTAGGTAGGGGTCTGAATCCTGCAATTGCTGATTGTGTGTGTGTGTGTGTGTGTGTGTGTGTGTGTGTGTGTGTGTGTGTGCGTGTGTGTGTGTGTGTGTGTGTGTGTGTGTGTGTGTGTGTGACACTGTTGAGCAATGTGTTGTGGATTTAGCTTTTACTACTGTATGACATATCAGTAAAACAACAGTATGTGCATTGCACACTGCAGGTATCTGTGTAGCAAATACACATATGTACATGTGACCTACACTGGTAACTGTGTGGCCAAGACATATATGTACATGTGACCTCATTCACTTCATAGGTGTGAAGCCTGCTGTCAACACGACTACATCTGTTACCATTGACAGTTGTTGCTGCTGCTTCTTGGATTGTAGCTCACATAAGTATGTATGTGACAAGTCCAGCCACTGTAGTGAGCTGTGCCCTAGGTCATCTGTGTCACATACACGCACATGACAGTTGTTATAGAATAGTGTGAGTGTGGGTGTATGCCTGTGGCATATGTCACATATGTTTGAACACAACACAGTCTGTCAATAATGGCCAATCATTGTAGGTATACAACAACTCCATGGATATGAATACAGACCCCTTATTGCTTATGTGATACACTGAGGGATTCAGCATAGCTTTGGGAATGTGTATATCAAAGGCCAGATGCAATCACATGTGGCTGTTTGTACACATCAGTACCCCTGCTACATGTTGTGTGCTACGACCAATGTGGTACTATCAGGATACTATGTGTAGTAAATGTGGATGACTATGCTATTGTTGTCTCATAGCTTCACAACATGGGTTTGTCAACAGGTACCTGTTTGATACCCTTGTGGAGGATAAGTGTCTAATCCGGGGAATGCTTTGTAGGCCACTGTATGCATCACCAGATGTGGACGTATATATCCCTAGTGTGTCTGCTTGTACCTAGGATGGACACATGCCAAACAGGATTGGTCACGGGAATGTGTGGTGGTCATTACCACTCGTAACTGGTATAGTACAATGCCGGAAAGATTCTAATGCTACTGTATATACTACAGCTGTGTGTCAGTTGTCAAGACATCATCTAATGATTGGTTAAACTCAGGCTGTTGAGGTTATGTACACTACCAGAATGCTAACCAATGACCGATATCAACAGTATCACCCACAGCATAGTGTCATACCATGTCATACACATGTGTACCCAAGTTGTGACATATAGGTAGTGACATGCATATTGGACACCAATAGGAAATATGAAGTATTAACACTGTGTAATACAGGGCATATCACCCTGCCCATGTGCCCACCATGCACATACATGCAAACAGTGCACCTCCACCATGTTCACGAATGTACACCTTGAAATCTGTACTGCACACATCACACACGTAACATCCACTCACCGACACATGCTGCCAGTACCACACACATCAGCCAACTGGCAGATGTGTGGACAATCCATGTTTTGAATTAACACTGGTGTAAACAATACTAAATTGATAATCAGTGTTGTGATGCATCATGCCTGCTCAGATACACTTACAAGGATATCATTATACTTTACTGTTCACAACATGCTAACATTGCTATACTGCTAGTAGGTCACCCTATGCATCAGCACCATGTTATCCTGTTCCTGCATCAATGTCACAGATGACAGGAGGTGGCACAGTTTCATCATATGCATTGTAATTGTTTTTCCAGAGCCCAACAATGACCCATCCAATCAACATGTGTGTGTGTGTGTGTGTGTGTGTGTGTGTGTGTGTGTGTGTGTGTGTGTGTGTGTGTGTGTGTGTGTGTGTGTGTGTGTGTGAGGGACAACAGTACAGTATGGGTCAGTGTTGATGTGATGTGTGTGTGTATGTGTTAGCCCTACATGTTGGTAGTATGTGTGTGTGTCTGCATGCACACAGTACCCCCTTGTGGCTGCCAAATATGGGAGTTTGTGGGACAGATACAGACTGTACGTGCCAGGCTGTACAGATCACTGTCTCCAGCCATGCACACAGTACCTGTGGCTGGCAGGGGTGACACGGACAGTATTGGGTACTAAGCCAGACTGTGTACTATTGTCAGAGGCAGAGGGATGTTGACTGGACCCATGTCCCTGCTGGGACTGGCCAGAGCCACGTGCACGTGGTCGTCTTGGATGGTCTACCAACAGCCCAGCCACAATATTGCTGGGGCTGTTACTGGCACTATGGGAGCGGCTGGCACTTGGGTGTCGTCCGCAATGACTGCCAGCTGATGATGTTGCTGGCATACATCCACGTCGACAGCCCAGCCATCCTGCACTGTCCTGGCACATGGACATAACATTGCAGAGGACATCTAGTGTCTCCCCCAATGTCTATCAATGGCATCGGTGTAATTGTGGATGGCACCGGCAAGGTCACGGATACTGTCATTGATTGCAGTGTTATGAGCCCTCTGTGCCCTTAGTCCCTGCCTGGTGTACCATTCCATATGTGCCTGTGCTTGCATCACAGCCTGGAACATACCTGAGGTTGTGAGACCTGTGCAGAAACGCCTGCCAGGGGCATTACGACCAGCGATGCTTTCACGAGAACCCCTGGACATATGCCTATGTGGTATCATTCTGGGTGTCTGGGCATGGCTGCTGTGTAGGGTTACATGTGCCATAGATACCACACTTTCCTGGTCAATGCCTACCATATGCTGTTCCTCATCTAAGGCTATTGGTGTTGAGGGATGTAATGGCAGTACATATGTGTGCATAGATGGGGTGGAAAGCTGTGTACTGTCGATTGGTGAACCACCGATAGACCCTGTAAAACATGCCCATGCCACTACACATGTATCATCATGGTCACTATTTGTGGCAGTGATCTCAGGTTCCCTGCTGCACCTATCCAACAATACCTCAGCACCTGTGAGAGGGAGACAGGAAGCACACTTTACCATCTGTAGAGGATGTTCACACACATGCACACATGCACACATGAACACATGCACACATGCACACATGCACACATGAACACATGAACACATGCACACATGAACACATGAGCACATGAACACATGAACACGTGAACACATGCACACATGAACACATGCACACATGAACATATGCACACATGAACACATGAACACATGCACACATGAACACTTGAACACATGCATACATGAACACATGAACACATGCACACATGAACACATGAACATGAACACATGAACAGATGAACACATACACACATGAACACATGAACACATGAACACATGAACACATGCACACATGCACACATGCACACTAATACACTACACATTCAAGTTGACACACACACACCAACAGCAATATGGAACATAGTCATTAGTGGTTGATGGTGGAGTACAGTATCACAAGCCAAAGAGTCCTATCACACGTGTCAGCATGCAGGATGTGTGTTGCTCGACAGCATGCAGTGCAAGTGTAGGGAATCCTTGTAGATAACAGTATACATGTTGTTGATGCATGTGTGTTGTTCAATGATTGGCCTCACCCTGGTACACAATGTGTACATGGACACAACATTGCACTGCAAGTTTGAAACACTTCCCTGTATCCTGTGCACCATCACTCATAGGTATATAAACCATGGCCGGATGCATACAGCTGTCAGGTGTATAACAATGAATGCTATGTGTAGTACTGCAGGTACTGTAACTGGATGTAGTGTAGTACCATGAGCCATCATCAGGCAGCATTATGTGGTCACTCAAGGCCACTGATGCATGTCACACTGGCAACTATCTTGTTGTACCTGACCTGCACCACTTAGGCTACATTTAACAGTTCACAGACAGTCGTTACATGGGCATGTCAGGTGTTCAATAGGGAGCATTGCCTAACATGACTGTGTTGTGTGTTGACGCATGTCACACCACCCCATGATAGGCCTCTACCCCCTGGTATAGTATGTGTGCACTGTTGATGACATATGGGATACTGGAGTATGACCTTACAGCAGGTGTCTACATATGCCATGTGTATCATATTAACACATACTGCATATGACAAAGTGGTGTATGTTGTGTGCATGTGTATTGACTCTGCCTATACAATGTCCACTACAGTGTAGCCCACTTGTTTGTGATGCTCTGTGTGTTACATGAGTATGACTCAGCTACTCATGTCACTGGGAAGTGCATAGTCACACAGAGAACATGCAGATCATGCACTATGTGTAGGTGTTTAACATGTGTATATGGCCTACAACTCTCCTATGACATGCACATGTTATATGCTATATTGACTGTAGCCCACTCACCAGCATGGGTCTGCTGTCTTGCTATCACACCAGAGGGACCTGCAAGGATATGAGACAGTATGTCAGTGTCAACAACTATGGCATTGCTGCTGTGAGTCTGCAATTATACAGTAGTACATGGGGTGACAGTCACAGGCATACAGATAATGTCTCAAATTATTAGTATTGCATGACACCAGGCTCCAAATATTCTGCATACACAGTACACATCTGATTATGCATATTATAACACTTGGGATAACAGTGGTCTACAGATATGCCATGTTACCTGCACGCTCGTTGTCGCTGTGCTGGCTGATTTCGGCCTCCATGATGACACAGGTGTGTTGTACTGGTTGGCCAGGAGCCACCATGCTGAGGAGCAGCTCTTCCACTCTGGTGAGGGGGGATGTGTAGCAGCACCACCACCTGTGGCAAGCTGTTGTCTGTGGACATTGGAGGCATGCTTCCGGACATGTCTGATTAAATCACTGCAGTGATGGCGTACCTGCTCATAAGTCCAGTTATGTATGCCTACATCATTCACCCGATGGACAACATCCTGCCACAGTGCAGTGCAACCGTGCTGGTCCTGGCAGGATCTTGAGAACAGAAGGTTATAATGTTGGATGAGTGCATCTGAGATAACTTCATCCTTCTCAGGGGAATAGGCTGGCTTTCTGTTGTGCGCCATAATCCTGGAAGACAATCAAACAGTAATTGTGAAAAAGTCATGTGGCACACTCAACATTCTAATGTACAGACATCAGTGAAATGCCATATATAGCAACCTATTGCCTGTCAGTAGGTACACACTTTTAATATCACATATGACTGCTAAGCCCACATCTGCCTGACAGTGCCTGGCACATACTATATACCAAACCATGTTCTGCATAGCCACAAAGTGAAACCAGTATGTAGGACTATACAATAGTACATGGCACACTGTATGTGACACAATGCAACACTTAGCCACAGGAGGTGTATATGAAGCTAATGCATACAGACATTTGTCATCCATTGAAATCAATGTACAGTACAGTTACAGTACTACCAGTATACCACACTACTTGTTGATAGCAAACCCCTCAGTAGCATATGTGCACATCCATCACTATAGGTGGCATACTGCTGTACTACACTATACATGTTGCTAGATACACACCTATATCCAGTGACACACATACCACCGAGGCCATGTTACAGGCATACCCACACCCACATCAGACTTACCTGCAAGACACAAAGGTATGGCAACTCAGATTACAATTACCTGTGTACCATACATTACTGTGTGTCAGCACCTACATAACCTCATGCCTGAGGTATGTAATGTGTGAGGACTACAGGTAACAAACAAAAGTGTGTTACCAAGCCATGTGGATATAAACCATACTGTGCAGTTAAGGCATACAGCTTCAGGTAGTACTACAGTCCATACGTGACTTGCATTCACTAGTGTTAACAATCAATAAGCATACATGTCCTGCTTTAGCCTACAAAGGCACACTCCATTCGACACCATGGGACTACGTCACAATGTATGCCATACTGCTTTTCCTGCCTGGCAATAGCCTACAGACCTTTTGATGGGATTAGAGCTACAACACTACATACCATGGTATACAAAGATTCCCACTAGGCTATCACACATATACACATCATTGACACATTCACATACACATTCTCCATCACACACAGTCAACCTCACATAGCATGTGATGCAACAAGAACATGCGTGTGTGTATCACATCCTAGGTAGCTGATAGGCTGTTATCCATAGGGCCTATGGAAGACTAGACATATGGTACCCTGCACTATAACACACATGTAATGTAGGTTCATGTGCCCATGTCGTGCAGAGCCACAGGGGTGATTAACGGGTTGTGTTTCCTATCTCACATGTAATCGTCATGGTTATTGATGGCAACTGCTAATGAGGACCTTCATATGCTGTTGATAGGTAGTTGGTTCCACAGTATGGTATGTGTCTGTGATGATAATGAGCCAGTCGAGCATGTTCTGCTTTTTACATTACAAGGTGTAGATCAGTAGAGTGTTTACCTTGTCTGGTGTTCCATCTGTTTACATGGAGCACATCCAACACCTGTGGGTTTGCCATAGCTTTGTATGTTAGGCAGGGGTAGCCTCTGGGTAGGTGGTATGCGACACAGTGTAGCTGTGGTTTTGTAAGACAGTCAGCATAAGGCATCTGTTGGAGTCCGGTAATACTCTTTGTGAGGTATGTGTCTGGCATCTACAGTTGCTGTGGATGTCTTCTGAGGTACATACCAACAGGGACATTGTACTGTATGATGGGTGTTATGACTGATCAGTGGAGTGGAACCCTGACCTCTTTTTCCATGGATGACACACATTTACTGACGACATGTGGACTGTACTAGGTTTACATGACTAGTGTGGCACAGTGATCATCAGTAGGAACACTACTGTCCACCTGTGTCCCGTAGTCTCTTATCACACCTTCGGTGTTGAGTACACTACTACCTATGTGTTAGTTCATGGGTACAGGGCTTTTAACAACAGGGATGGCAATACATGTACAACATTCAGCTGGAGCGTACATTTGAACATCCACTGGTGTACACATAGATATGCATATCAACACATATACAGTCCACCTTTCATGGTGGGAATATCAATTATGGAAAGGTTGAGGGGGATACAGGTATGTAATGATATTGCACAGTCTTGTGCAGAATGCATGGAAGGTATACTCAGCCCATATATGTTTAGCAGGACCCCCTATCTGTAAGACTATATACCTAACAAAGCATACCCATGGCATTTGAACAACACATGTCATATGCCTGGACTGTATGCTGTCTTGTTTGACACACACTACAACCTACATATATATATACATGCACATAACAACCTGCACCAACATATAAATGTCCGCCTTCACAAACAGTTGCAGTATGTCCCTTGCTCTATGCACATGTTCAGATGCTTATAAATCAGACACACATGTATCTCAACATATGTGTGTGCCATACAGATGCAAGGTAAACACTGTTGTAAGTCCATACACCTCACGGATGACCTGTTGGGCCTTGCTACAACATGGACAGTTGTTACATGTGTGCATACAGTAATAGTACAAGGGTACACATAGCTGCAAATGATACATTACTATGCTAGCCTGCTACAGCAGTTGCCAATGCTAAGCTACACATTATGTGACTATCATGCATGTCTTACTCTGTGACATCCAAGTTTATATATGTGTTTGCAGTACTCCCCTAAACTGCCATTAAACACAGTACTGTGCAGACCATAAATAACATGTTCAGATATTTGACATGTACTGCTGAGCTACAAATATCACACATATGTCCCACTGCACACAGCTACACAACAATTTCTCCATGGCAATACTTATGCATGGCATCAGTGCATACATACCTACTGCTGCCACTTATGCATGTATCAGAGGATCTACAGTACTAACCATAACCATCTACTACTTGCCGGTAACTACAAACTGTTACATACCTGTATGTCCCTTCCAGGTCCATCTGTGCATGCTTTGGTGTTTTTGTTTTTATTTGGTACAGAAAGGTACTGTTGTTTGTTTTTTATTTTTGTGTTTTTTTTCCTGCTTGGAGTTGTTCACTATCTGGAACATGCAATGTAATGATTGCATGTGGGGATAGCAAGAACTATCTGCTTTTATAGGTATCTGCACATGTGAATGTGATGCCCTCTGCACCAATTGTTGCCCAGCATTTGGTAAATGCATACAGCCTGCTGAGTGGTAATTGCAGTACTCACTGTCATAGCAACCCAATGCTATAAATTGCTAAGGTATGTAGGCGTAGCCCTTTCAGATTTCCAGAGTGGGGCCGATGCTTGTTTGCTGTGGACACTGTTGTGTAAGTCAGAAGGTTGGCATACATCTTATAAATGAAGCTAGAGGTGTAGACAGTGATTTACATGTTGTACTCAGACCTGACTGTTGCCACTTCCAGTACTGAGCTATCAGTGTAGAGTTTTACTCACCACTACAAATGCTTACACAACATTTATGTGACTATGCAGTTTATTTTCTACTCATATAATTAACTGCCATACAAATGTTGCTATTGAGACATATTCGCTTGGCATATGAACTGTTTGTGAACTGTTATACTAGGAATATTAATGTACTGACTTCTGCAGGGTTTCTGTTTTTTAGTGTTGACATTAGCACAAGGTTCGCAGGACAACTGGACAATTACTGTACTGAGTATGCCTACCTACACACTTGGTAGACCCTAAACGCACAAGTATCTTTTAATTGGGGGGGATGCTTACATACACAGAGCATTATACATTAATGTGTGAATATTATCTTACTGGACTTGCAGGATTGATGTGTACCTGTGGGTTTATCAGGGCAGTTTGTCTGTCTGCATAGTTCCCAACTGTGAACCTACCCAGATGGTTGCCAGAGGATACACTGTCATTCTTTGTCTGTGCAACTCACAGGTGTTTTCAGCACTGGTACAATGGCATTGTTACAGACAGTTGCTACCAGTACATGGCTACATCCATTGGTATTTCTGTGTTATACTCCTACATAAGGTTATGCTTGGGGAGGTCCTAACAAAGCTATTTGCAGAGTGTGTAACAGCAGTATAGCCTATATGCCTGTGTGTTTGTGCCTCTGCCAAGCCTATGGAACACTCAGATACATTTTTGCATGGAGTCAGGGATAGGTAGTTGAAAGTGAGGTACACCATACACATAATAGGGACAGTAGGTGTATACTTCAGTGAAGCAGTGCATATGGATTAGTACTCCTTTCATGACATACAAGCGGTGTCTACTGTTATTATTGTCAGTATTCTTTGTGTAATAGCACACCTTTCTGACTGAAGTCAGTACTTTTCTGAGGGATTCTGAGGGACACAGCTAAAATATGTTTCACAATCTGGGACATCCCTGGAACGTTGACTGAGTTAGGAGGTATGGCCTCTGCCCTACTCAGATATGCTAGTGTTTTTCCTGCTATGATACTGTGTGGGGGTTGTAAAGTGCCTCTGTAACATTATTTTCTGTTGGATTGGCTGCTTCTCACATCACGCTCGTGTAATGCAATCCCACAATAATTGCTTGTAAAGATCCACAGAACAGGCTTTGTGTTATGGCTTTCCTATTTTTCATTTACAATCACTCATTGTAATGCATGATATATTTTTTGCAGCGCCATGTTATTGTGTGGCTTAGTGGTACTTCATGCAGTCTAATGTGTCCAAGGTCTGGGGTTTGAGACTAACAGAGGTATTTTATTTTGCTGCTGAGCAGAACAAGGGCCCTGACATAGAGTGACTAAGGCACTTTTAAGCAGTTGTAAGTGGGTTTGCGTGGGTTTGCTTGATGCTTAATGATGCTTACTTAAGTGCACACATGCGCACACTTGCTTAAACCCACTTACTACTGTTTAAAAGTGCTTACTCCCGCTAACCCCTGCGCTAATTTCTTTGAAAGAAAAGAAAATGGGGAGATAGGAAAGTGGTGAAAAAGGGGTCACAAAGAGGGAAAGACAGTAGGTACACAAGCTCGGGATGTGCAGAAAGGGTGTAGGGAAGGTTCATAGCTGCCCATTTCTTTAACAGCAACAGCTGTGCATATGTAGCAAATTTGGAGTGAAATTTGAAACCTTCCACCCCTGAGAGAGGGGTGAGGACAACAAAGTATGTTGGACTGCCAATTATAATTATCAGTTTACATGTCCAGCGGACATGTGTGCGAAATGGGAAGCTATGTATGGGGCGTAATTTTTTTGCGGGTACAGATTGCCCTTTTTTTTTCAGGGGAGAGTGGAAAGTGAGGTAGAGGAAGTAGGTATATTTGGGGAGGTAGGTTGGGTAGGTAAACAGACAAGACAAACAAGATGAATACAGGGGTAGAGTATGACACATGGGGTGGGTGAACACAATTGACGGGGACAGATGTTTGGATATCGCAAGCCCATGAGCCCACAGATGGTAACAGTGGGACTGAGATCCCGACCCATGGGCAGTCATCACTGGACCTTCACAGACCCGAGGGTCACTGTGCTGGGGCTGCGTAGGAGGGGCAGTCTCACCCGTGATTCGCGCCACTCTCGCCTCGAGCTGGCATAGGGGATCAGAGACTAAACGCTGGATCTCCCTACACACCACAACCTGGACCCTTCGGAGGGTGACAGGAGGCCCTTCTCTGCCCACTCTTGCAGGGAGGGCAAGCCCCATCCCCTGCAGCGCTTCCACCCGAAGGTGGCACAGGACCAATGCTGGGCACTAGACCTGCTGGTGCCAGGTGCAACTGCCAGCTGTGAAGGGACAGGTGGGTCCGCTGGGACCGGCCTTCCCATATGTTCTTTGATTAGGTGTGTTTAATTACAACATAGACAACAGCATTCCAAGTTAGTTGTAACAGCATGCAGTAATATTCCCATTAACCCAACACACCAGGGTTACAACAGTTGAACAGCAAGCATAACACATGCATGTATTGAATGACAGTGGACATTACAACAGCATGCAGGGATGATTGGTGGCAACAGGCCACCAAGATTGTGGTGTTTTAACAGGGGACATGCATCAAAGTAAATGCAGATTTTATATAACAATAGGACATATGTCCCAACAAATGTTATGAGATTAGACATGCCCATTGTGGTGTGGAATTGCATTGTTTATGCACATGGAGTAGGGTGTAAAAAGAAACCTCCATTAACATCTTATTAGTACTTTAACTGTACACTACATTCCTATTGACTGCAGGTGTATATCCCCTACATGTATTATTACACTAGGCAACATGCATTTGATTGCATTATGGGTTTGGCTACTTCATTATATACCTGACCTATACCTGACATAGTAACTGTCCAAGATGCAGATGTTACTGCTACATACTTGTATTTTATTTACATTTTTATGTATCTGCACATATGGATGTGTTAATGTGACTTTTTCACTTGATTTTCTACACAACCCTACTTTTCAGGTAGCACACTAATATTTCTGGGGAACACCTTGACAGGCTACTCGTGTGCCAGACTTACCTATGCATGTCAGCCATTTAACAACTGTTGAGGACTGTTACATGCTTCACAGCGACTGGCACTTCCTTCATCCACTTTATATGGGACTGCACTACTGGGGGTTGTCAGCACTTAATACAACAGTAATATTTCTTTAATGCAAGGGTACAACAACATTACTGTCATTACTGTCAACATTATAACTGGCGCATACACACTGCAAGTATTATACCTTTCTTATTTACATTAAAACTCTTTTCTACAGGCTCTCTCCTTTATTTGACATTACACTGCATACAGTAGACCTATTCAGGACATATTATACCTTTATTGATAGGTTACAAGACTGTTTTTCAGGCTCACTCACTTATTTTCTATGACAGTGCATGCAGAGATAGTATTCCAGACATATTTTTGCTTTATTCATGGGTTACTACACTCTTTTCCTGGCTATCTGACTTATGATATGTAACAGTACATGCAGAGGATTTATTCCGGGAATAAATGTTGTATGCTTCACACCTACTGCCACATCCTTCATCCACTTCTTATGGGACTGCACAACTGTGGGTTGACAGCACCTAATACAACAGTACTATTTATTTATTGCAAGGGTACAACAGCATTTCAAAGTAAGTGACACAGACATACTCAAAGTTTTATACCTTTACTAATTACACTGAACACTGTTTTCTACAGGCTCTCTCCTTTACTTGATATTACAGTGCATACAAAAGACAGATTCAGGGCATATTATACCTTTCTTGATAGGTTACAACACTCTTTTTTAGGCCTGCTCACTTATATGCTATGACAGTACATGCAGAGATAGTATTCCACACATATTTTACCTTGATTGCTGGGTTAGTACACTCTATTTCTGGCTCACTGACATTTGTTATATAACAGTACATGCAGAGGATTTATTCAGGAAATTTTATTGCTGTATTATTGGGCTAAAACACTTTTGTCATGCTCACTCACATATATAATGTAACAATACATGCAGAATATTTACTAACCTGCCTGGTGGCATAGTCTTGGCAGCCTATCTGTATAGGCTTGCTGATTCATAGCATGAACACCTGCAGCTGTGGAGTAAATGAAGGGATATTGAGACATACCTATCCATTATGTAGACTATATTAGCTTGTCATACATACTGCATTCCATGGCTAGCTACTTAGTAGTGGGGCATCATGCATATGACGGGCCTCCTGGATCCACTGGTTCAGAAGGTCCTGCTTCCATCTCTTCAGGTCTGCATGGTGGTGACGGACCTGCTCACCAGTCCGAGGGACACCTGTGGCACTGGTGAGTTCATGAGCCAACCGGTTCCAAGCCTCTGCCTTATACTCCGTTCCTTGGAACTGGCCCTGCAGGAGTTGATTCTCATGCTGATGGACTAGGAGCCAAACCATCCTGACTCCTCGATGCCCCAGCTTTGCGCTCTAAAGCATGTACCCTCTCCAGCACCAGACATTCTAACTGCAGATGGGAGCTACAATCAGTTATGGCGAGTATTCCCGCCTATGCAGCTTAAATATGCCACATTTCCCGCACTTTTCTGTGATTGGCCATTTTTGAATATTCTTGGCTGACTGCAGACCTGCTTAGCAATGGTTAATCTAACATTTATTACTATATATATATGTTAACAGTGGATGTTTATCCTAAGCTGTCGTGGCTTAGTGGTTCATTACTTTGATTATGGTGCACAGTGTCCTGGGTTCAAACCTTATCATTGCTTTTTATTTTACTACTGTCCAGACAGGTTAGGGGGCGTGGCTGTGTTTAAGCAACTTTGCTCTACATTGCTCCACGTTGCCCGACGGTGCGCTGGTTGGCGCGGTGCACACCTCCGCGCAAACCAATTGCACTGGGTAAAGTGCTATTTAACTATGGGCAACTACATTGCGCTGGTTAAAGTGTGATTTAGCTATGAGCAACTACATTGCGCTGGGTAAAGTGCGATTTAGCTATGGGCAACTACATTGCGCTGGGTAAAGCACTGCTTAACTGCGGACAATTATATGTCAGGTTCCTTTATAACTTTAGATTTTGTTCACTGATACATAGGCCATTTCAATGCTTTTTTAGTAAAAGTTTTATCATATCTGTCAGGACTTATTTCATATACTCATTATGAACATAAAATAGGAAGGTGAGTGGTGGGACTCGAACAGTGAATGCCTCTTCTTTGTGTAAACGATCTACCACTACACTATTACTATTTGGTGTAATTTGCATACACATTCCTTATTAAGCTCTTCCAGGTCGAGATTGCTAACTGCAGCTAAGCAATGGGCACACCAGCGCACACACATGCAAATACGGGCAGCTATATTGGGAATTAGAAAAAAAAATAATGTTTTACTTTTTCTAACTGTGCTGCGGGTTTACAATGTCAGGGAGTGTGGTGTTGGGTACATGGACATTTGAGCGGACTCGCTCTTGTGTGTTGACATTTTGCATTTCAGACACTTGCAGGGGCGTGGACCTTTACACAGCTCGGCAGTCGGACACGCGCCCTGCTTGCCTGCATGGTCCGTGTTAGAGTTGGAGTTGAGTCAGCATGTCCTCATGAATATTCATGGCACGCTGATGTCATACCATTCAACTGCAGCCTCCAAGTAAGACATATTTAGTCTTACACGGAGGATTCATGAATCCGGGGTCATGTCATTTTGAAACCAACATTCCACACATTTCACGTTTATTTTTATTTTTTTTCTTGCATGACAAGGAATATTGACACAGTAATGTACAAATGCATACAGTTATGCATATGTAAGAGAAAAAAAAAGAAAAATGAGTTATTGCTTAGAAAGGAATACATATATACACTTACACGCACATATATACATATCTATATATATATATATATATATATATATATATATATATATATATATATATATATGTATAGAGAGAGAGAGAGATAGAGATAAAGACAGAGAGGTACAGACACAGGTTAACAAGTATTGTCTTCTCTCTTTTAATTACAGCTGAGGAAGAAATAGAATACAATCACCAGCAATAACAAAACTGAAATCCAAGAGAATTCTGTCCTATTAGATTGTAATATATGTAAGAAATATAAAAAAAGTTTTTGAGATCATTATGTTACTGTAAAAAAAGTATATATGCTTGCATGTAGCTGCTGTACGCTTCTTACAACTGTTCCCTGTATTGGTTAAAAGGAAAATATTTTTATAGCTTTGCAGATGATAGAAATGCAACTGAAGCCATTACCGCTCAAACTAATATAAACAGCATTACTCTGTTTTTAACTGATTTCTACAAATTACTACAAAGGGTACGTTTGTACTGTACTGGATGCACTGTATGTACATAACTTGAGTGATACACACTCCCCCTCAAGTAATCATAAGCACTTGCCATATGACTTCATGTTAAGTTACATAAGCACTACTCATATCATTCTTCCCAACTATAAAAGCATTTCCCAAATGACTACTCCCACTGTACACATAAACACATCCTATGCATAAATTTTACTTCAATATAGATTTTACTTCAATGTTTTAATAGTGCATGAAATGCCATGTAAATATGATGTGTGGATGTATTGTACATTTTCTCTTTTGTTTCCTCCCAATCCTTTTTTCTCGCTTTGTTTTTCTTATTTTGATTAAGCATTTCTTTCTCCTTGTTTCTCTCCCATTTATTTCATTTTTTTTAAGTTCAAATCCCTCAGGAGCAAATAGTGCATGCACTGCCCAGGCTAGGGAACAATCACCCTCGGTCAGCCGGAGGACATGCTTGCAAGGTCAGAGCAGAGGCATCGGTCCTGCAGGTACCCCAGCATGTAGCTGCCTGACAAGATATTTCAAAAGGGGGCTTCAGAGCTTCTTAGAAGATGTACTGGTGGAGGTAGTGGACAGGAGAATTCAACCAGAATTCTCTCTTCAGCATGTGGTAGACATATTCTCCCAGTTATTACAGATTACCACAACAACACAAGCCCCTACCACCTCAAAATCAAGGTCCTTGACTGCAACACTAACTGGTAGTTCATGTGTTTCAGCATCTGTGGACTGGGACTCCTGATGGTATTTCTTCACGCCTTCTTCACTTATCCTATTTCCTAAACCTCTTACCTATTTCCCACCTGCACTACCCTCTCATATAAAAATATTTGTAAAAAATAGGGGAGAGTCTACAAAAGCATAATGCCTATCCTCTCACACCTCTTCCAGCTCAATACTCTTGATGTTTTCCTTCTGTGCTCCCCCATTTGTTTGTCTCCCCTAGTTCAGTCTTCTCAATCTTCCTATCTTCCCCTTTCTATACTTTAATGAAACTGTCAGGGTGAACAGGATAGGATACCCATATATAAAACATTACAAACCCCTTTTCTTTTTAAAAAATATCAATTGTAAGTGCTACGCAGTCTGCAGCTTTCCTTATATGTTTTAAGCTTGAGTGTACTCAGCCACACTCGCCAGCAATATTCAACAAAAAAAAAAGTAATATGAACCTTCAGGCTTTGAAAAAGTAATTTGCGACTTCATAATGCTGGACTCTGTACAATTTAATCTTTTTTGACAAGTGGGCATATTTTCAAAAAAGATATTGCTTTTCCTTATTCATCACAAACGACTTTCGCTTACCTTATTTGCAAATCAGTGTAGCACCACTATTCAGAGATAACATTACGTTATTTGCAAGGGCCTGGACTATGAATACTGGCCTAATTTTGAAACTTTCAGCTAGAAAAATTCTAGAAACTTATTTCAGAGAACAGCATGATGTATTGAAACATTAGAAGCTTATGAGAGGTAATCTGCTAAAAAGATTGTGAACATAATAGTGGATAGTAGTATGCCTCCCTAAAAGTCTTAAAAACTTGGAAATTACTTTAGTTGAGATAATTAAGTTATGTAGAATGTGTATATATAAAAACACATTACAAGAGTACATGAGATTGTATGTAAGTGTAATTAGCAATAATAACCCATACAAGCACAGAATTGTTTGTTTCTGATAAACATTGTCTTCCACTTCTTCAGTGGCCTCTCAGTACTTCTTTTATGTTATAGGAATGGTAAATAATAAGAGTTTCAGTTTTAGATTGTGGCTGCTACAGAATTAAAGACTGATGTCAGATTGTATGAAAAATGAAAGGCCAGTTTTAAAGAAGGAAAATATTAAGTGAAGTAATTTGACATTCATTAATATTAGTGCAATACAATGATAATTGATAAGTTGAGCAGTACTGAAATACCTTATTAGTATAATAGTTTATAAGAAGTAGTGATATTAGTGCTTTGGAAAACGCAAAACTTTTGACCAAAATATTTATGATTCCTTAGTCAACTCTCAGCAACAACTTGGAATTTTTCACATGTTCAATCAGTATCTCTTTGATTTAAAATAATAATAAGAGCCAAGGCAAACTATGCACCATGGCTAACTAGGGAAACTAGAGCCCTTTTAAAGTCAGGGAATAAGGATTTGAAAATTTGGAAGAAAGACAATACTATCCTAGCCAAACAAAATTACCTACAACTTAGAAATCAGGCCAAGAGACAAACTAAACTCGATAGACAAAAATTACTTTCTCAATATCCAAAACAAACATTCTAAAGATCCCCAAAAGTTTTGGCATGCCATTAACTCTCCTAAAACCAGGCAAAACCATCACTCCCACTCCTAACTCCATGAATGACAACAAGGACAATCACCACTTCACAGAATCTATCTTAACACTATCCTCCCAACTATCCAAAAACAGCCCTACTTAAAACCCAACCAAATGCCCTGACAACATCCCATCCTTTACGCTCTCACCCGCTCCCACCTCAACAATGACAAAACACCTCCTAAAACTGAAACCTACCACCCACTGACAATCTACCAGCCAACTTCCCAAAAATAACTGCTGAATCCTTTTCATACCCTATTTCTATTCTTATCAATCGCTCCATACAAGAAGCATATGTCCCACAGCTATGGAAGGTATCATACATTATTCCACTACATAAAGGTGGAAACTCTTACAAATACTCAAATTATCACCCCATTGCATTCTATCCCCCTTATCTAAAATACTAGAGAAATGTATGCATTCTCGGGAAACAAAATTCCTAAACTCACACCATCTTCTCTCCTCCACACAGCATGGCTTCTGACAACACCATAACAAAACCACCACTCTACTCTCTTTCACCAGTCTAATCAATCAACATAGAAATAATAATAACTTTGTATCTGCAATATTTCTAGACCTCTCCAAAGCATTTGACATGGTTTCAAATTCCAAAGCATTTGACATGGTTTCACATTCCTTACTACTAGACACCCTGACATCTCTATCCTTTGCCCGTTCCACTACAGCCAGGTTTAAAAGCTATCTGTTCAATAGGCAACAATCTGTCTAATGGCAAAGTGTACTATCCCCCTTACTCCCAACTACCATAGGTGTACCATAAGGCTCCATATCAGGCCACTTCTTTTCTCCGTATTTGCCAATAATCTCCATAGCACCACACAGCATGCTTCACTTACACAATGCACTGAATATTCAACTCTTATCTGTTCAGCTCCATCACTTCCCACCCTACAACAACTCACCCAGGAATGCTTTAGCTCTGTGGAAAGTTGGATCACTCTGATCCAACTTATCCTAAACCCTAATAAAACCAAATTACTGCTTTTCACCCCCAACAAAACCATTTCCACCCCTCTATCCTTCACTATCTCCTCCAAAAATGGCACTATTATCTCTCCCTCTGACCATACCAAACTCTTAGGTGTTGAAATTGATAAAAATCTACATTTCAACGTCCAGATTTCACAAACTATCAAAAAAGTCCATAAACAAATAGAAACACTATATAGACACAGGAAATCACCCTTGAAACAAGCACAGATTACTCTAGCCCAAACTCACCTCTTGTCTACTCTAATGTATGCTTCTCCAATTCTTACCCAACTTAGAAAACTTGACCTTGCCAGACTCGAATCATGTTATAATAAAATTGTCACATTTGCAAAGAACTCCACCTTTAGAACCCACCATTGCCAGGGTCTAAGGGAACTGCAATGGCTGGAACTTCCCCTGCTACTAACCTATTACCAATTAGTCATTGCCTACAATGTGGTAACACATCCAGAAAAAAATACTGCACTAGGCCAACTTGTCACCCACTATAATACAAATTGTCCTCTCTGATCTTCCAACAAAGCCCTCCTCTGTATCTTGAAGGCTAACAATACTGCAGGAAAATCACTGTTCTCCCACTCTATAGCTAGAACCTGGAATAATCTCTCTCCTGCTCTAATTTCTGCCCCTAGCTCTTCTCACTTTAAAAACCCAGTTAGAACACACTTAAAAAAATAAGTGGCTATGCCCATGTATTACATAAGTCCTCGAATTATTCCACTTATATACCTCACTTCCTAATATACCTATTGTAATATAAATTACAGTCTAGGTCTTCTCCTAATGCTGATTGAATGCGTATACTTATTCTGTTATTAACCACATGTAACTATTTTTTCCTGTATATATAGGCCTTGTTATGTCTTCTGCTGTATACTGTATTTTAACATATTGTTTGAAAAATTCTCTGTATACTGTATTTTAACATATTGTATAAAATTTTACTTACTGCGGAGCTTTTCTCTCCAGGCATCCACTGAATATGGACCTGTGTCCAGTTGGACCATCCCGGTTAACAGATGTAAAAATGAATAAACAAATAAAATATATAAATAATAATAATAATAATTGTTAACTAGATAAACCCTCATTGGTCACACAGTCCCTTTTCAGGGGTGGCCCAAGAACAATAATTGGTTAAGTGAGTAGCTGAAGGTAACACAGGAGGTAAATGAGGGCTAAGGGAAACAAATCATGTACCACAAAAACTACAGCTTGCAACCTTAACCTTTGGGAATGTGCAGAATAGGCTATTCTCCCATATAAATTATTAAATAATTTACTTAAACTTAATAGTGGCTCAAATACTTCTACTTCATTAAGTGACAAGTAAGCCAAATTGTGGTGTTTTGTACTAATCATCAATTTATCTTGTCATCTTTAAGACTCATCTTGACATATAAAAATTCACGTAACTTGCATAATTATGAGGTTTTATACATTTATTGATTAATTTTACTCTTAGCTCTTTCACACCAGACAAAATTAACCATTTGACAAAGATTCTCCATACATGTAATCCTTGATGCAATTTCTTCCCTCAAACTAGGCAATCTACTTGGTCTTGATAGTTCTGATGCAACAAGATTGTACATTAGTTAGCTTATTACTGCATCTGTTTAAGCATCTTAAGTAATATGTTAACTCTGATAAATATTTAAATTAGGGTAAAGCAATTTTGTTTGAAAAGCAAATGAAGATCTACTACTTATCAAAAAATAAAAGTCCACCCTGCTTATTAAATGTGATGTATAATTATAATTTCTGCTACAAGCACTTGAGTCCCAAATGTTTGAAGACCACTATCTTAGAGATAGAGACTTAAGTGATGCTCAAGCATGAACAGTGAATATGAGTTTGGCAAGAAGATGCTACACCTTACACCTTATATTATTCAAGTTCAAGCGAGATAAGTATGGCATCTATAAGGAGGAAGTGACAGAAGTAAGAGTTTAGATGGGATAGAGGATTAAGGTTATGGGGTGGGAGGGAGATTTAATTGCTAGGAAGTGGGAAGGGAGTTTTAGTTTTAGGAAGTAGGAGTTTCAGGGTTAGGAAGTGAAATGAGTGTTTTATGATTAAGTAGTAGGGGAGTTTTAATATTAGGGAGCATAAAGGGACTTTATGGTTAGGGAGTAGGAGAGGAATTATAGGGTTAGGGAGAGGCAATGGGAGTTTATGGTTAAGAATGATCAGAAGAATTTAGGTTTAGGAAGGTGGGTTGACATTTTATGTTTAGGAGTGATCACAGACTTCAGTGATAGCATTGTGGAGTAAGATTTTTGGTTTAGGGAGAAATCTGTGATTTTAGGTTTATTGGGGGTCAGGTTTTAGGGTTGGGGAGCAAGGACTTGGGTAAGGAACTATACAGTATAGTAGGACCTATTGTTGGGAGGGCTAAGACTGAGCTATTGTGAGTTAAAGCAATTGTCTTTCCGAGTGATTGGCAGTAAGCAATTGTGTTGTAATCTGTTAGGACATAAGCACTTGTAGCAGACCACAAATGTTGTTATTTTTTTTCTGTAGCAAATTTAGTAATCTACAATTGCTACCCTGGTTTTGTGGAAAGCAGACAAAGACAAAATGATAACATTATGTTATAAATAATTTCCTACCATAATGTAAATTGAAGTGAGCAGCAAACAGTTTCCAGTTTGGTTGTACCAAAATGTTTACCTGTGTAGATGTACACATTGTTTGTGAGGTGTTCGATACATTTGATTTTCTTGTGTAGTATATTCATGTCATTAAATTTATCTGTGATCTGTAAGGCTGATTTGCCTCTTTATTAATAGCTACCTATCAGATTAAATTACAGTTTCAACTAGTGCAAGGCAAGAGTGTCATTTATTATTTTGCTTCTTTCTTTGTAGCCAATATGAAGGAGAATGTCTAATATTCCAAAAATCAAACATATAAGGATTGAAAACTCTAAAACAAAAGGTACATCTTATCAAGATGACATATTAATATACTTTAATAATCCTAACAGCTATTCCAAAAATGTTTTTACGACAACAAGCCTTCAACTACACACTTAATCTAGACAACTTTATTTTCCTGTTAGAAATACACTTACAAAAATAAACCTGTGTCTTATGCTTTTTATTAATATTTAAGTTGGCCAGATTACCTTGTCTGGTGGAAACATGACTGTGGGTTTATATTAGATGCTCGAAGTTACTGAACTTCGAATACGATATGATCAATACCATATCATCGAAGTCCAGTAACATCGAACACCTAATAAAACATCACAAAAAGTAAAAAAATAGACCTACTTGCTTTAAGCAGGGGAGCAACCCCCCTGCACCCCCCACACCCCCCGATACTTAAATATTCTAACATTGAGACCGCACTACATTGAAGTAAATGGAAATCTCCCTTTACGGAGATTTCTGTTTACCTCTTCGATGTTCTGTGGTTTCGCTGTTTACATGTCGACAATATCAGATTCGACATTGTGAACATTCCCGATTCTAATATAGACCCCATGATTGTTGCTCTTTAATCTCTGTTAATCCCACTCAGCTATGAATTTAACTAAACTTGGTATAGAAAACAGTTGTAAATTAAAGTGTTATTTTGTATCTATTTTGTTGTTGAGTAATATTATCACAGCTCTTCTGTTTTGAAAATGATTATAACTGACAAAACTGCCAACCAGATATAGTTAGTTAAAATCACACCTCTGATAACACTTATCTACTACATGTATATTCAATGTCATCTTGAGTTGTTTTCTGTCAACAAACACTGAGTAAAAAGAGAGCATATTCTGGAAAATGATGCTATGATTAAATGAAGAAAGTTTTGCCATCATGAAAGTATTCACATAAATCTGTGAGATGCTTATTATTAATTCCAAATCTATGGAAATGACTTAGGGCTACATTCATGAAGGTACCATAATGTGTACGTAGCTGCATACATGTCTCATTGTCTTATTATTCAGCAGGCACCCGTACATAGTGTTTTGCAGTACAGCAACATGAAGACCTCAAGCTCCCTGAAGGGCTAGCCCTGTGGCTGTGGCAAATGCTAATGAAGCATTCTGGGGCAAGAGGCATATGATAATAGCCATGTGCTGTTTCACTAGAACCTCTTCAGAAAGGCATCTATAATGACAGAGCAATTCAAGAATGTGTTCCACTGTGTAGATCAACAAGGTCATCCCTGCCACATTGGGGTTGTCAACATAGCCAAAAGGCTATGTTCAACTGTTGAACATGACTGTGGTGGTGTGGTGGTGGTGGGGCACTAGACACCAGGAGTTTCTTTTAAAGTGCCATAATGGCACCAACAGCAAGACGGGGATTGTGACTGCGGGGTGTTACAATGAACCACCAGAGATACATATGTAAAGTGCCATACTGGCCCCACTTTTACTACTTTTTAATACCACAAGTACTGGGGTGTTGGAGGTACACTAGACCACCAGGGCTAACTTTACTTGCCTTGATGTCACCAGTGTTACAGTGGGGATAATGAGGGTTGGAGGAACTATTGAACACCAAGTAATGTTATAAATCTGTGTTGGCACCATCATTACTATGAGGACTAGGGTGGGGAGATACACTAGACACCAGGGAATTCTTTAATTCCATGATGGCAACAATGTCACTACAGGAGCTGGTGGTGGGGTGATACCCTAGACACCAGGGGAAGCTTCCATAAAGGGACCTAGGGCCTTATCTGTAAATTATTGTCTCTGTTGAAGTGACACCCTGACCCCATGTTCAAGCAAAAGGAAAAAGGGTTTGTGGATGGGTAGAGATATATGTAGGTATGTAAATATATATATATATATATATATATATATATATATATATATATATATATAGGTTCATAGGTAGGTACTAGGCTACTGGCCCTAGGGCCTATACAAGCCTAGCCAAAAATGTACCCTGACTTTCGCCACCCAAGAAATTTATTTTCCTGTGCCCCTGTTAAGCAGAACCACAGAAGTGATCCCTGGGGTGAATTTCCTATTACCCATCCAATCATCAAGATTTTTCTTGAAGAGTGCTAATGAGGAGCTCTGTTTGACATAGATAGGTAGTCTGTTCCAGAGTATGGGAAGTCTCTGGGACAGGAATCTATCCCTCCAGCATGTTTTGTTTATTGTGGTGACAAGGCCTAGAGCGTGTAGCTCAGAGGGATTGGGATTTTTTTAAGTGGAGCATGTCCAACAGCTCTGGGTTTGACATAGCTTTGTATGTTAGGCAGAGATCGCCTCTGAGTAGGCGATATGCGATGGAGTAAAGCTGGAGTTTTTTGAGACGGTCTGCGTAAGGCATCTGTTTGAGGCCAGTAATCCTCTTTGTGAGGTATTTTTGCGGCCTTTCCAGTTGTTGTAGATGTCTTGTGAGGTACATACCAAAAGGGGCGTTGTACTCTATAATGGGTCTAATGAGTGATGAGTAGAGGGGAACAATGACCTCTTTTTTTTCTGGATGAGAAACCTTTTGTGATGAGATGTGCCATGTAGAAGGATTTCCTGGCCACTTTGGCGATGTGATTATCAAAGGAGAGACTACTGTCCACCTGTGTCTCAAGGTCTCTTATCACATTTTTGGTGTTAAGTAGACTACCGCCTATGTGGTAATTCATGGGTACAGAATTTTTACCAAAGGGGATGACAATGCACTTTTTGACATTGAGCTTGAGACCATGTCTTTGACATCAGGCATTTGTCTCTGTCAGGCCCTTTTGTAGGATGTCCACATCATTAGGAGTTTCAATTATGGCTCCTAGTTTGCAGTCATCTGCAAATTTATTTAGCCAAAGACCTTCTATGTTAGCCTGTACTTCAAAGAAGTAGATACCAAACAAGAGAGGACCCAGGACTGAACCCTTTGGTACTCCACTTTTCACTGGTCTGAAGTCTGATTTGGAATCTGCTACTTTCACAGTGTGGTTTCTTTCAGTAAGCCAGTTGGCAACCCATCTTGTGACATAGGGATTTATATCTAGTTTAGTGAGTTTATCTATAATTCCAGAGTGGGGGATGGTGTCTAATGTCTTGGCGAGATCTAGATAGGCTGTGTGAACCACCTTACCCTCATCTATGGCTTTGGTGACTACTTCAAAGAAGTCTGTCAGGTTTAGGAGACATGATCTGCCTTTTACAAACCCAAACTGTGTGGAGTCCAGGGTTTGGAGATCTCCAATGTCTTTGTTTATGAGTTCGATGATGATACGTTCCATGGCCTTGCAGAAGAGGCTCGTCAGGCTAATGGGGCGGTAATTCCCAGGGTCTGTTGTGGCCCCCCCTTTGTGGAGTGGGATAACTGTCACTGTGTGCCATTCAATGGGCACAAAGCCTGAGGTGAGGCTATGATTGAACATGGTACTTAGGTGGGGTGCCAGTTCATTCTGTAGTTCATGTAGAAGGCAGCCTGGAAAGTTGTCAGGTCCCATGGATGCTGTGTTCTTGGCTTTTGAGAGTGAAGTTTTTACCTGTGCAGCCTTGATTACAGGAACTTTGCTTTCTTCTAGTATAAAGATGGGCCTTTTAGGGGGTGAGAGGGGGATAAAGTTAGCACTGAACCTATCTGCCAGGATGTTGGCAATATCAGTTGGTTCTGTATATTTAGTGTCATTGTGCTGTAACTCAGAGCAGATCTGAGTGTTGCCATTGACATTTTTTTACATAGCTATAGAATGCTTTGTGGTTGTCTTTAGAATCAGTGGCAATTTTGTTTTCATAACTAGCTTTGGAGGATTTTATGAGGGATCTCAGCTTCTTACTGAGGCTGACCAGGGAGTTTCTCCAATCGTGGGATTTTACTCTTTTTTGCAACAGTTTCTTTCTTCTGTTGTAGAGTTTGTTTATGGCAGAAGACCACCAGACTGGCTTCCTTTTTTTGGAGGATAGCATCTTGGTTCTGTTAGGGATAGCACGATACATGCACTTGTGTAAGTGCTTATAAAGTGTATTTGTGTAGGATTCAGCAGTCGTACCTCTATTGTCCATCTGCATGGGTGTCATGAAGTTTGCCACTTCTGTCATAAGAAGTGTGAGGTTGGCTTTGGAGAAATTCTTTACGGTTGTTTTCCTAATGGGGGGTGGGAGTAGGATGTGGATGCCTATGGTGATTAGCTTGTGGTCAGATCTGACCAACAAGGTGCTGACTTCTGGTGTGGAACACCATTCACCCATGTTGGTGATGACCAGGTCTAGGATATTGCTGCCTCTGGTGGGGGTGTGGATAAGTTGATCCAAAGCGTTGGAATTGATGATTTCCAGAAAACGTTGAGCAAAATAGTTGGTACATGAGTAGTTTTCCCAGTTAATGGTAGGGTAGTTGAAATCACCCATTATTAGAGTGTTGGGTTGTACCTTAATATTTTCCAGTGTATCAAGAAAAGAGGAGTGGGAATCCTGGGGCATGGTGGTGGGTCTGTAGCAAGATACAATCTGGATTGCGGTTTTGCCCAGAGTTAGTTGAACTTGGATAATCTCGGATGCATTATGCTGAGCAACTAGCTTGGAGGTGTGGATATCCTTAATGAATATGGACACGCCTCCACCTTTAGTGTTTCGGTCTGGGTTTGGTGGCCGAAAGGTGTGGTATGAATTATAGCCTGGTAATGCAGGGGTGCTCTCTGGAGCTTTGAACCAGGTCTCTGTCACTGCACAGATGTCAATGTTCTCCATTTTAAGGAGTGTCTCGAATGAGTGCATTTTGAGGTTTAGACTTCTAGCATTGAGTAGCATTACCCTGAGATTTTGCTAGCTTGTACCTGTTACGGTGGTGAATTTGTCATTTGAACCTTGCCTAAAAAAGGCACTAACTATAGGGGTGGCAAGAGCCTTTGCCAGTATCTGGAATCCCAAGGGCGACAGGTGCAGGCCATCTCTGGCTAAGCAGCATGGTCTGTCGATCATGTCATCCCAGGCAGACAGATACTGGATTCCCTTAGAATGACACCAGAAGCTTAGCCAATTGTTAAAATCAATCATTTTGTCCTTGTACTGTGGTGTCATTCTGGGTGATGGCAGGATGCTACTCATGGCTAGGTTCATACCGGCCTGGGCTACAAGATCAGAGAGCTCCTCCATGTCTCTTTTCATGTAGTCCACGGAGGTACTTCTCAGGTCATTCACACCAACATGGACAATGACAGAGCCATATTTGTACTTGTTGTGGAGTGATCTGAGTGCATGCGTTATGTGGCGGATCCTGGCACCTGACAGGCAGCTGACAGTAACTTTTTCCTTGTTTAGCCTGGTGAGTGGATCATCAGTGTGCCTGACTACAGAGTCACCTATGACCAGAGTGTTGGGTACGTTATGCCTTATGGGCTGCAGTTGAGTGGCACACTGAGTATGTGGACTGTGTGTCATTTGGGTTGTGTTGGGGGGTGGTGGTTGCTTGCATTTCTGCTTTGGAGGTCTCTGTTGTTTGGGCAGATTAGTACAGAGAGCCTCTGTGAATGTAGGTGTGTGTTTTGTGGTTCTGTGTGTGTGTTTTGGTGGTGTAGGTTTTGAGGGACTATGTGATGAGTGTGGTGTGGTGCAAGTGTTTACCTTCTCCTCTTGACTGTCTAGGCCTGTCTTTGGTAAAGAGAGCTTTGCTTCCAGTTTGGCTATATAAGTGCATCTCTCACAGGTTGTAGTGTTGGGTGGTAGGAGGAGAGGGTTGTCTGTGTACATGAGGCAATTGCTGCATTGTCCCAAGATTCCCAGATTCATCAGGTAGACAGGAGAAAACACCGGGAGCTGACCTTTAGACATGCCTGAATAGGTGCTTATTTATTAAGTACTAAAAACTGTTTTCCTCTAGACAAGTGAGGAAAGTTGAGTGCTGTAGTAATTTGTAACTTATTTAGTGCTTTCAATGAGTTCTGAACAAGTGCTGAGATCAAAGAAACAGATAAGTGCTAAAACTAAAAAGCTGGCTAGTTGCAAGGGAAATTTTGAAAAACAGACTTTATGGTGCCAGGAATAGTTTAACCCCAGTTAAGTGTGTGTGTGTGTGTGGGGGGCTTAGGAGCTCACAAACAGTCCTGGACACAGCAAATCCGTATCTGACCTGCCACAGGAAAGGGGGGAAGCAACTTAGATTTTTTTTTTCCAGTAAAGTGGAAATGGAGAAAGCTGGAAGAGAAGTTAATTCAACATTAAGAATCTGAGTGGGTTGGCCTTCACAAATGTTCTCTATTAGATTGAGTGAACTAATGACACTAGACTGGGAGGAGTGTCACAGATCAAATATACAGTATGGGCAGGCAACTGCAAAGCCACCAAGTATAAGAACACACAACACTAGGGAAGGTGGATGGGAAAAATTACAGTTCCTAGCTGTAGCCACTAAATGAAAGTTTTAAACAGATCAAGGAGCAGACTGGAGAATGCATTTAACAGACAAATGCACAGAAAAGTTTGGATAGAGCAATCACAAACAGAAAATACAACTCTCAGTATGAAAAAGCAGTTTACAGTTAAGTAATGTTAAAACAGTTTAAAACAGTACATAAATGCAGTGAAACAATAAAAAAAAGCTTTATAACAGTGCAAAAATATAGTAGATCAACTGTATAGCACAATTATAAGCATTTCAGAAGTGCAATTCAGTGAAATAAGTGTAAGAAATAACTTAGCCTATATATATATATATATATATATTTATGGTTCTGGGTTGCAGAACATCGACATGGTTTCGATTATGTCAGGTAGAACCATATATATATATATATATATATATATATATATATATATATATATATATATATATATATATATATATATGTATGGGAGTGCTATAAACTCCTGAAACCAAAAATCCTGAGACCAGAATCTTGAAAGTTCAAAATACTGAAAACTCAAAATACTGACTCTCATAATACTGAAAACACACAGGATACCAACACTTACTATATTCCAGCATAAGTACATGCAGAAAATTATTACCCTTCAACTACAAGCAGGTGAGCAAGCCCACCTGCACTCCCATGTGGGGGGCTGTGCCATCCACACCCCCTGCTACTAAAATATATCAACTCTGAGACTGCACTTCACTACACTAAGTGCAATCTCGAAGCTGATATATTTAAGTAGCAGGATGCGTGGGGGGTGCAGCATCTCACATGGGGGGTGTAGCGGGGCTTGCCCCCCTGTTTTTACTCGGAGAAGAGTAATATGGTTTGTCTTTTCTTCTGTATGTACTTGTGCTGGAATATAGTAAGTGCTTGGTATCCTGTATGTTTTCAGTATTATGAGATTCAGTATTTTGAGTTTTCAGTATTTTGAACTTTCAAGATTTTGCTTTCAGGGTTTTGAGCTTTTAGGATATTGTAGTGATTCTATATATATATATATATATATATATATATATATATATATATATATATATATATAGGTCTCCTTCAAAACATCTAAAACCCATAACATCTAATTTCATAACATTGAGACCAGAACATCTAAAACCCAAAACATCTAAAATCCATACCATCGAATTTCATAACATCTAACACTACAAATCACAAGAAAATAACATCCCTTCCACATATAATGACACCAAACTACCAAACACACGTTTTACTATGTTTCTGCAGGGGGGGCTTGATACAGTGAGTTTAGGAAATTAACTTTTTCCCACTGTAGTGTAATCTTGGAGTTGGCATATTTAATTTATGGGGGATGTGGGAGCGGAGCCCCAACATGGGGGTGAAGGGGGGCTTGCCCCCCTGCAGAAACTTAGTAAAAAGTGTGTTTGGTAGTTTGGTATCATTATATGTGGAGGGAATGTTATTTTCTTGTGATTTGTAGTGTTAGATGTTATGAAATTTGATGTTATGGGTTTTAGATGTTTTGGGTTTTAGATGTTCTGGTCTCAATGTTATGAAATTAGATGTCATGGGTTTTAGATGCCTTGAAGTAGACCCATATATATATATATATATATATATATATATATATATATATATATATATATATATATATATATATATATATATATATATATATATATATATATAGATATAGATATATATATAAATAGACAGGTATAGATATATAAAAAATTGTAATGTCCTGTATGTGTGTTAATTCAGTTAATATCTTGTGTTGTACACTATGTTTTAATGATTCTAAGCCTTGCATATCCACATGGTTTGTAGATAAATACATACATAGCTATTTATCACATATTATAAATCTAATGGGACAGGGCTATGGGATAATTAGTTAAAAATATGGCCTAGTACCACAGATGAAGATATGATAGCTTTGCCTGTTTTGAGAGCAGTACATATCGGAGAAATCAAACTTCCGCTGTGGTGCAGCGGTAGCGTTGTTGCCTCACAGAAAGAGGTTCTCCCGTTCAATGCTTGGGTTGGGAGTGCAATCTATGTGGAGTCTGCATGTCCTCCCCGCGGTTGAGTGGGCGTTCAAAAGACATGCGTTGAATGGGCGTGCCTTCATTGAAGGTTGGGCATCAGGCTGGCAACTTGACACCATAAAAAAAAACTGCCAATCATTAGTGGACCGGAGTTCTGCTGTGGCGACCCCTAACCGGGAAAAGCCGAAAGACAAACAACAACATATCGGAGAAATCCTTAAATTGGATAAAAAGAAGTATATCGATATGAAATTAATTAAGAGGAGATGTCATCTGTTGTCAAAGGGTTCAACAGATATCCTATGGAGGCATAAGTAGAACTAACCATTTGAATGCCTACACTTATCCTTAAGTTTCCTAAACATGGTGTATCAATTTCTTGTAATAATTCACCCTATAATTTCACCACTTGTTTCATAGATTCATAAGTGTATTGATAGCTATAAGGTGCCAGAGCAGTTAAACCTTTTTCAGCCTAGCCACTGCAATCCAACAGGTAGTCCCACTGGCAATAAGTGCTAGCATAGCTAGGTCTTGGGTACATTTGTTTTTTTTTTTCTTTTTGTACACATTAGATATGAAGATACTAATGAAAATAAAACCACTAATGTAAAAAAAAAATAATAATTTGACAAATGACTACTTTTGTTTAATTCATTTAGGTACTTTGTTTCTATTTAAAAGGGGTGTCATTTTTATGGTAGTTGTGAGAGTTCCCTTTTCCCAAACTGTATGATTCTGCATTCAGGTTTTGAGTACGACTCTTGGCACCATGAATTTGTCCCAGTTATATCTTCCTGAAGTATCTGAACATCTACAGAGGAGGTGATAGTGGATCCAAGTTTTTAGTCATTTGTGAACATGGTCATCCAGGTGCTCTTAATGTCAGATATGTCATCAGAGAAGTACATGTCAAATAAAAGTGGTCAAAAACAGAAAGCCCTGCGGTACCCTTCTTGTGCAAAGTCCTTTGGAGGGTAGTGTGGCATATACTAAAAAAGACTGGAGTCCATCAGTGAGCCAATTAGAAATCTACTAGGCTATATAGAGTTTTATACGGAGCTTGACCAGTTTGTGTATTATGCCAAAGTGGAGTATAGTGTAAGAAGCCTTACCGAAACTCAAGTAAACTGAGTGTACAGACTTTCCTTCATGTAGTGCTTCAGTGATTCTTTCAAGGAAATCAACTAAGTTTAATAGCTTTGATCAGCTTTTCAAAAATACAAAAAAGGTTTGGTCCTAGAGAATATAGGTTCCCTTTGTACTTGTTTATGAGGTCTACAATGATGATGCTTTCCATCACACTGCAAATGATTTGGTAACACCAATTGGTTTAAAATTATCATGGTGTTTGTTATGGCCTCTCTTATTATATATCTAGTCAGTATGGTATGTAATTTAAGGAGGATGACTGAGAGGCATTACTTCATAATGATCAGAAAACAGCCAGGTGCATAGTATGGAAATATACAGTTGGTATTTTTACTAGTATTTTTTATATCTGCTCATTGGTGATTATGATAAGCAGTCCATACTTTTTTACTGGGAAGACTGGAGGTAACAGAAGGGGGATGATGTAACTGTTTTTTTTTTATTTTTTTGACAGATCATGGGCTCATAGGATCATAAGAGGTTACTAGGCTATTGGGCCTGAGGCCAAGAGTTAGCCCGTATTTAGATAAGTCAGTACCCAAAGCCCCTGTCCAGCAGGGACACAGGTGGAATCCAAGATGTGTATTTTCTTTTTCCCATCCAGTTATCCAGGTTGGCTTAAAAAGGGATAATGAGGTACTCTGCTTCACGTGGAGAGGGAATATTCTACAGATGGGGGAGTCTCTGGGACACAAATCTGTCCCACCAACAAGTCCTGTTGATATCACAGACCAGACTGAGGTTGCACATACGGGTTGCTCGAATGGAGCTTGACTTGCAGTTATCCAGCAGTCCCAACAAGGCGGGGTCTGAGATTGCTTTATATGCCAAACAGAGGTCATTCCTGAGGAGTCTGTATGAAACTGAGTAGAGGGACAGGGCTTTTAGTCTATCTGTGTAGGGTAGATGTTTGAGGCCCTAGATTCTCCTGGTGAGGAACATCTGTGGTCTTTCCAGTTACTGCATGTGCTTTGTGAGGTACATGCCAAAGGTGCCATTGTACTCAATAATTAGCCTTAGAAGGGAAGAAAACAGGATGTTATGACCGCTTTGTCCCTGGATGAGATACCCTTACTTATAAGGTGGACCATGTAGAAAGCTTTCCATACAACAGAAACAACATGGTGGTCAAAAGTCATGTTGCTATCAACCTGGATGCCCAAATCCCTCACTACTGATTGTGTACCTAGGACATTGTTATTAATGTGATAATATGTGGAGATGTCACTCTCCCCAAAGGGGGTGATGATGCATTTTTTGGCATTCAGCTTGAGGCCATGTTTCTGGTGCCAGTCATTTGTTTGGGTGAGACCCTCTTGGAGGACGTCCACATCACTGGTGGAATTGATGACTGCTCCCAGCTTGCAGTCATCTGTAAACTTGGTCAGCCATAGTCCACTGGTTTTGGCCTGCACCTAAGAGAAGTATATCCCAAATAACAGAGGCCCCAAGACTAATCCCTGGGGTACGCCGCTAGTTATGAGTTGACTGCTTGAGGTGGCTTCCCTTATTTTGATTAGGTATGTTCTATCAGTGAGCCAGTTTGCTATCTATCTGGTAACATATGGATTGATGCCTAGTTGAGAGAGTTTATCTACTATGCCTGAGTGGGGAATAGTGTCAAAGGCTTTGGCCAGGTCAAGGTAGGCTGTGTGCACTATCTTCCCCTCGTCCATGGCTTTGGTGACTGTCTCAAAGAAGTTGACCAGATTTAACAGACATGACTTCCCCTTCCCAAAGCCAAGTTGTGTGGGGTCGAGTGTTTGGAGATTGCCAATATCCCTGTTAATGAGGTCCATGATAATACATTCCGTGGCCTTGCTGATCAGGCTAGTTAGATATTTCTTACATCTTTGGGTGAGGCAATTTAAAATAAGCATGATGCAATGCTTGGTACTATTTCTGAGGTTCTTTAGATAATTAAGGAATCTATTGTGGATTCCCTTGATGATATAACAGTTTTCAATTCATAATTATATCTGCAGGATTTGATCCTGAATTCTCTGTTAAGCCTTTTGAGATTGATTATAACACTGTATTTTTTCTTCTATTCTATAGATTTATTAGCTTTTTCCTTTTGATATAGATGTTCCTTAGAGTAGAATTCAACTAGAGGGGTTACCGTCTAAACTTGACATTGTTTTTCTGGTGCATACAAACAAAGGGAGACTGCCAAAGTGCCTTAAGGCCTCACTGAGTAGAAGGTGATTGGGCTTGGAGAAGTTTCTAAAGGTAGTTGGGTCGTTTATTGATGAGCGCAAGGAATGGATAATAAATAACAAAGTGCAGTGATTGGATATGACCAGTGAGGCTATGACATTAGGCAAGGTGCAGGTAGATGTTGCACTTGTGAGGACATTAGATATGTTGATTTCTCTAGTGAGGGAAGGTACTATTTGATCAAGAGAGTTTACAATGATAAATTCAAGGAACTACTATGCATATTTTCAGTAAAACTGTATGTGCACCAACTTATGGGGGTATTGTTGCCCTGAAAAATAGATAGTCAGATCTATGTACAGACAGTCTAGTTTATTAAGATGTTTTTGTGATATTTGGTTGTCATGCATGTGGCTCTACAGAACATCTTGTGTTACATGTTATCAGTCATTTTTGCCAGTGTATTAGGGGATGTGATTATACTATCTGTTTGAAGCAAACTATATCAGACAGGTCAGACTTAGACATTATTATGAAATGTTAATCATTCAAAATAAATAAATAAATGTGTAAAACAAAAGAGACTGAGTGGGAGATAGATGAATATGTCAGAAGGGAGAACTCTGATGACACACCTTAATATATGAAATGTTTATGTACAGAAAAGACCATGCACAATTGGAAAACTAGAAATACTTTGAAAACAAGATATGGAAGTCATACCAATATTGAAGCAATGTCTATAAACAGTGCAGTGGGCCGTACTAATTATTATTATTATTATTATTATTATTATTATTATTATCATTATTATTATTATTATTATTATTATTATTATTATTTGGCATTTCAATCATGCAACAGGTAGCACCTCACCTTTGGTGCAGAAGGCTGAGAGTTCTAATCCCACATCAGGTGCATCAATTACTGACAGTGTAATGCAGCATAAAGGTGGTGCTGTACTTCTGAGTGTGCCATCTTCAGATGATGTTAAAGATCTCATAGCACCTATCAAAAAGAGTATGGGAAACTCCCAGATGCCCTGACCAAATTTCTACAAGTAGTACCACCTTGGGTCTCCACTGAAAAGAATCTGCTAGCTTAGTGAGACTAACCCAGTCAACAAAAATATTACAATGTAGAGAAATGCATGTTACTGTCTCAGTGACAACAAATGTATGTTGTCTTGCACTGACAAGGTTTGAATCCAAACGCTTTGGAAATCAGAAAAGCTAAGAAGCTTTAGTTAGGATGCAAAACTGAACTTAATATGCAAATAAAATGCAGTAATAATTAATTTCACAAAGCCAGTAGCAGGAATCTTACTAGAATGCTTCAGGGTTAAAATCAGAAGTTTGGAGGGCATTGTATGGTGAAACAATTATGTTAGTAGCAGCATGTTTGCTCTGAATATAATAATTTAATGTAAAATTACTTGCTCTTAGTAACACTGGAACCAACGTAAGTTTTACAGTTGCTCTGTTAATATTTTTGTCCAATCAAAGGTGTGATATCTCAGTTCTGTTCTAGTGGTTTCAGCCAATGGACTAACAGTAGTTTTTCATTTACTGTGTGCTCTAGTGACAAATTCTTTTTTCTGATTCAATTAATAAAAAATGAAGAAAAAAAAAAGCAAACTGTGTTTTGCAAATAAATTGCTTTAAACATTCTAGTACAATATTAACTGAAATAAAACTTCCTATCATCAATGGCATATATTTCTTTTCTAGTTTCTATGGTAATGCATTATTTATTAGAAATATGTGAGCAGTGTTTTGATTTGCCTTTTTTAAAGAAGCTCATAAAAATCAGCTTATCTTGCACGTAGGATAGATTTAATAAAGTTACTGTACTGTAGTCCATGCCCTCATAGAAGACAAGAGAAGATACAGGTCTGGTCCTCTTAAGTAATTTTCCACTCATAAATAAGTATATTAAATTAACTTAGAAAAAAAAGTAAAGAAACCAAACTGACAGCCAACAGTGGAGTACAAGAAATGGCCCCTTTCATTCTCATTTATTTTTATTGGAACTTCATCAGATCGCACACCGTTGATGTCACAGCCATTAATAGAATATTACATCAGATAAAAATTCATTCAGAGTACAAACTTTTTTTAAAAAGATAATACCGTGAAAACATACACACACACACGCACACACACACACACACACACACACACACACACACACACACGCACACACACATACACATACACACCAAATCACCATTTAAGATCCAATTAAAAATATGAAAAGTATAAATCAATGAATACCTAATCAAATACAATCACGCTAAACATCTTTAATATATTTCATAAATATTTACTTGCTTAAACATTTATATACCAACATTAATAAAAATTGTATAAATTGAGATCCAAACTTCTAACTTAAAAATAAAGATCATTTCATATCAGCTTTTAAATGTAAAACACTTATCAAAGATATTTGGTTGTTTATACCCGGGAGCTGGTTGGAATTTAATAGTATCTGCCAATGTAATTTCCTAGATTCCACCTTAGTGGACCAATTTCCACCTTTTTTGTTTATATGTTATTTTTCTAACACACAAAAAGTAAATTGGTTAAAGGACTTGCAACCGTTTGAATGCCTAACTAATGCATTAGTTTGGTCATTATTTTTAATGCATATACATGTTGGAAAATCCTGGTTCTAACACTTTTTTTCAGTCTTACTTATGTAAAATGCAGGGCATGGTAGAGAAAAAGCCACGTGACACCAATGATGTTACAGTGAAATTTGCCTTTAACGGTTAAAACCCTAGGGTAGTCACCTATTACCAAATTGCTTGTCTCATAGATAAACCTGTATTGACTAAACCTAACACATTTTTTCATGAAATTTTTATTAGTTCCTTTCTAATAATTGGATTATTATCCCTTTCAAAAATATTTTTGAGGTTTCTTCCACTCTTGTATACCAGCATGGGTTTATCACCTAGTTTTGTCGGGAGGTCAAACACTCCAAAAAACCTTTTCTAGTTTTAATTACTATTGACCTTATTTGGGAATTACTATTGGCAAATATTGTTACCATAACAGTGTTAAAATTAGCTTCTCCTTTTTTAACATTGGTAGATGAATGAGGGTATCGTAATAGTGCATGGTAATAAGAATTACGGTTATGTGAAACATAGCTTACTAGATCTTTGAGAAGTTCTACAGGATAACCCATCTAAAGAAACATTTGTTGTAACTTTATCAATTCAATATTAAAAATTGTATTTTCAGTAGTTAAATCTTGATAGTTGTATCATTTGGCATTTGAATAAGTTTTTTTTTTGTTTTTGCTAATACAGATGATGACTATCAAAATGAAGAAAAGCATTAGAATAAGTAGGTTTCCTGTAGATCTTAGATTCATAGCCTTTTTAATTTTATTCTTATAGAATTCTACGTCCAAATAATAACTGTTTTTCTCAATTTTGTGTGTAAACTTTAAAAATTCAGTTGTGGAATTAATGTATCTCATAAAGTCATGAATGCTATTGTTCTATGTAATGGTTGTATCATCATCTGTCTGCAGTAAAAATAAACAAGAACAAAATCACTCATTTCTTGTACTCCACTGTTGGTAAGCAGTTTGGTTTCTACACTTTTTTAAGTAAGCATATTAATGAATGAAATAGAGTGATGACATCTACTGACTTGCATCCTTTAAGCTAGAAAATGTGTACATCATAAGGTGACCACCCTACTCTTGTTAGTAGATAGCATACATTGAAAGGGACCTCTATCAGTCCACTAAGATAAATGGAAGCATTTGATGGATTGAGAAAATATAAAATCAACATTAAGGCATAAAATATAGGTGGCTGTATACTGCAGTACATGACATCCATTTTAGAAATTGTATTGCTCCATAGGACAGCTGCATTTCTGGAATGTACTATCTAGTGTATGGCAACTTGGAGTCTGTCAGGCAAACATTGCTTCACTTCAGCATGGAGGAAGAACTCGTAGGCATAGAATCAAAGTACCAGGATGTATCACTAAGGAACAACAATATAAAACTACAACTCAGCCTGGAAAAAATAAACTGACCTTTATAGATTATCTGTGAGCTGTGTAGAGAAGCTTACAGAAAGTTTCAGGACAGAGTGATAACAATGATACAGGATGAAAAAAAGGAGCTGTGTAGAAATACTTCATAGCATCCTCATGATGGTGTAGAAATACTTCATAGCATCTCCATGATGGTGTAGAAATACTTCATAGCGTCCCCATGATGGTTTGACTGTCAAAATATAAACCACAAAGCAGTTCTTTAAATGCCAATTTAAACCACTATCAGTCCCTTTGACAGGTAACTCAGTTCACCACTGGTGGCACATTTGCTAAAGCAATGTAGTAACATATATCTGTGCAAAATATAAGCTGGAAGATAAGAAAGTGGGCAAGGAAAGACCTGGCCTGTCATCAAAACAGAACACCATGTCTATGTGACAGGTTATGCCTGAACAACTACTAAATAGCCATGGCTGATTCATAGTACACAATTCATACAACTGTACAAAACAATCATTCAGCTGCACACTATACATGATAATACTGTAGATCTGCAACTATCCACAGTGTAGCTCAGCGATGGAACCTTCCTGACAAGGGTATACATCTGCAGGCAGCTGTATAATATATATGCCCGAATGGGTGAGGGTTCCAACAGTTGGTTGTCCCCATTGATTTATGTCTTAATGAGATCCTTGGGAAGATCAGGATATGACTCTTTCTTTAGGACTCTATGTCAGACTTTGAAAAAGTGCCCTTTAAGCTAGCAAGATCAGCCTTTTCAAATACACTATGCAACAGCTGTTAGTTTTACCTCATCGAATGTATATGAAGTCAGCTGTAGCAGCATGGGTTTTTAGAGTCCTATGGATAGTGTCAAGAGATCCAATTTAAAGTGAAGTAAATAGCACTTCTTACTTTTATGACTACTCAGGAAGTCAAAATACCTTTAAAGGAATGAAGGACTATAATGCCTGATACTATTGTCCAAATCTGGTCTGTGAATGAGCCCCTTTATAACGAATCAAAATATGATGACAAGGAAGAGTCCAAAAGGCACCAAGTTCCTCCACCGTACTTTCCTCCTTCTGATAAGTTGCTCATTACCAGAAATATGACCTTGCAAAGACTAATAATACATGCAAGTCCAGTTTAGGAGTCTCAGAACGCTGATGAGATGAAAACAAATATTCTTTTTTGAGCTACTGAATGTGGTCCAGCTTGCAGGATACTGTTGGAATCATGACAAAAAGTATTTGAAGAGGTTTCCATGAGTTTCTTGGAATGAATCTATGAACACAAAGAAAGACCCTACTTCAAACTAAAATTGATAACAAGCCATGTCACAGTATTGTCGAACAATAGGAATTGAAAGCTTCTGTTTCAGCGGTTCCACTGAATCACAGTCTTACATCACCTTATTAGTCACACTCACAATATAAACGTAAAGTAAGAGAATCGCCGCCCACCATGCATGCAAAATATACCTCTCAACTGTCCACGTTTTCACAGAATGTATAGATTTTTGCTTCATACATTTGTTCTGTTCCTCATAAAATGTATGTTTTTCTATCAAATCACAGCTGATTAAAGTCAGTAAATAATTATATACATTGGAGTTTCAGACTTTAAATCCTTCAAAATGTATGCTAGCAGAAATCCTGTTATTCTACCAACTTTTTATGTTTATAGGATCAATATTTAAAATATGTCCCTATTTTTGGGTTTTTGACTCACCCCCTATTATTTTACGCTTGGTCCAGATTTCTGCTGCTAAGAGGTTGCGAGGTATAACATACACAGGTTCCTTTCACATTGCATGCAGGCTGTACACACACAGACACAGACACACACATATATATGGTTCTACCATAGAATCTCAAAATAAGAAATGCTCAAAACTTAGAAAACTAAGCTGAAATACTTGAATCTTATAAGCTGGAACCAGCAAAAAAAAAAAAAAAAAAAATGTAACAGTGCTTCTTTTTGCTGGAACATGAGCTGTGTGGGATCACACCACAGTGGGGATCGGGGTAGTGATCCTTTCCCCACTGTGGTGCAATCTCGGATTGCATGTATAAATAGGGATTGAGGGGATGCAGCTCCCCAACCAATAGGGGCAGGGAGGCTTGCATGTTTTTGTTTTTTCAGGCTTACAAGATTTAAGCATTTGGGCTCTTGTATCAAGGATTGGTTGTTTTGAGATTTTAATGTAGAACTATATCTATCTAGCGATCTATTAATCTATCTGTTTATCTAACTATCTATCTGTCTATCTTTCTACATATCTGTATATGTGTGTGTGGGTGTGTGCAGAGAAAAATCAGTGAATGTTCCATAATACATAGTCCTATTTATTTGTGTGGAGTACATCTCATTATATAGACAGGGTATCTTGTGTTGCTCTATATGTATAGATTGCATATCTCTAAGTAAGAGATACTGGTTTGTTCATATAAGGAGAGTAAAGGTCCACAGTCATTAAATGCAGATTTAATTATTTTAACATATTTAACCTCCTTTTTGACAAGATACTCCTCATTTTCTTACATACAGTGAATAATGAGATATTCACAGTTTAGTCAGAGTTAAACAATAACTTAATCACTGTTAGTTAACTAAAAGGAGTTTAGTCAGCTCACCGTGTACGTAGATTTGATGAAAAAAAACCATCATAAATCATGGCAATTAATATCACTTAAGCAAACTCAAAAAAATGTTTAGATGATTTATTGTCCAGAGAATTCATTTTATTCATACTGTAGTATGTCAGTCTGGTGCCTTTTCAGAAGAACTCGAGCAACAGGTATCCTAGAAAAAAATGCATTAAAGATGGTACTCCCAGAAGCATAGCTACAGTGGGGCAAAGGTGGTAGTTGCTTCTGGTGCAGAGTGTAGGAGGTGCAATTGTCAGATCCTATCAGTAATCAGTGCATGTAGTGCTCTGTGTCTTCAATACATTACCGGTATTCAGAAAGTAATACTGCTATTACATTTACAGTCATAAGTGAGGTGGTGCTGCACTCAGTGTGTGGCATAAACTGCATCAGCTGCTGCTTCTACCAGGCAATTTTGGCACAGTTTAAAATGAGAGATTTTGTTTTCTCTTTCTTCCTTTCTGTTTCTTTTTTGTATTTCTCACATTAAAGTTGGGAGGGAAGCAGATCAGGAGATGGCATTGATTTATAAAAATAGCTAAATACACCTGCATTTTAACTCCACAACAAAACAGTGAGCAAAATTGCAATATTTAATGTCATTAACTTGGATCAGTATCCCCTTATAAAGACACATTTCTGTATTAAATACATTGCTCATATTCATTTCCAATATTTTTTTCTTACTGAAACAGAAGCACAGAAGCAGAAAATTAGTTAATGTGTGGTACTATCCGAAGAGATGTTTGCCCATATAGTCAGATGAACAAAACTAGGATTGGCGGTGTCTTAGGGTTCCATTTAGCAGTATGTACCACGGCTCATTAAGATCCTTAGCCACATTATTGAAAAGTTTTATATAGAATGAATTGGGGTACATCAGTAATCTGATTATGCACACAGCATACTAATGGCAGGATTTATACAACTGTGCATACGAGGAGAGTTAATTTACAACCCAGATCACTAAGCTGCACCACTGTATTGTATGATGGTAGACACGATTACATGCTCTTCCAAGTTTGGTAATTGGGATTTATAACACCACACTACTCAATCTGCTGTCTCTTTTTCATATCAGGTCACAGATAGACCTGTTTTTAAAGAGACACAACATATCTCTTTATATTTAAACTACATGTGAGTAGTATTTTAAATTGTATTTATGTTCTACTCTGTGCCTAGAAAAAGTTTGCTTTTTATCCTACGTTGTATTCCTCATTTCCTCAAAACTTTTAATTTTACTTTAGATTCCTTGGTTCATAATAGTTAATGCAGCCTAGTAGAACATTAGAGCCTAGCCCAAATTCTCAATTGCTCCAAAGGCATATCTCAATATAATTTATCAGTAACCACTGGCTGAGTGTGGGGAATGCTTGGTTTACCCACTATTGGTATTGCTTGAACAAGAGACTGAAGTTCGAGTGACCAATCAATGCTAACCATGGAATAAGGAAGTATTGCCCACACCCAGTTTGGGGTTATTGAATTGTGTTACATTGTGTGCATTTTATTTTTTTTTTTTACTTTCTTGCATGTCTAAGTGAGTGTTCATACTCTTTCTCATGATAAAAAAGTAGTTCCGTAACTCTAGTTGAAATTACATTGTCATTTTTAATGCATTCTAGAAAACAGCTTTTGGCAACATGCCTTTCATCTTTTTTTTTTTTTTCTTTGTACTGCAGAGACTTGAGAAATTTAACCTCAAGTAACTGTAGGGGAGACAAACATTATATCCACTATAACTATGTTCTTCAACTGAATGAAATGTGAGTCTGTCTAATTCTAATTCTAATTCTAATTCTAATCATCAAACATAATCCAAAAGTCTATCTTCATCATCATTGTTAACCCCCTTGTTACCAATTTCTACACGGGGTTGAGGTGTCATGTAAACTGTCGTCCTCTCTTTTGCTCCAGTCCCACACTCCTGCCTTCTTCTACAGTCATGCCTGTCTGTTGAAGTTCTTTTCACACACAGTCCATCCACCTCTTTGCTGGATGCCTCATGTCCTCTTGCCTTTTTCTTGTCTATCCCAAATATTCTTTACCGCATTGTCTTCTGCTTTCGTGCACATGTGCCTGAACCACTGTTATCTGTTGTGTTTGACCTTCCCAGTAATTGGAGTGACTTTAGCTTCTGCTCTGATGTCATAATTTCTTTGTCTGTCTCACAGTGTCCATACTTCCACCCATCACAGACACCTCATCTCTATCACCTCTAGCTTCTCACCTGCTCTGCCTTTAATGCCCAGGTTTCTGTACCACACAGCAGTACTGGTAGAACCACTGTTTTGTGCTCCTCAGTTTTCAGCTTATTTGGCATTTTTCTGTCATACACTACCCCTGACACTCTGTGCAGTTGGCTTTAGCCCCTCTGATTCTAGCTTTGCCCACTTCATTCAGACTTCCCTTCTCCTCAAACACCCCTCACAGATACTTGAAGCTGTTAACTTGTTCCACTGTGTTCCCTTCCATTTCAGTTATCAGCTTCTTCTCATTTCCCCCATCTGCTGCCATTATAAATGTGTTATCTCTACTTAGTTTCATCCTGTATGCTTTCAGTTTTGCACTCCATCCCCTATACTTTTCTGATGTTCTTGCTCAGAGTCTGCCTGTAATGCTTTGTTATCTGCATACAGCAGCATTCTGCCCCTCCAACCTGTTTACTCACTGTAGATCAATGTGTGTGTATGTACCTTTAATAAGCTATCCAAGGGCTGGCACAAGTGTATAAATACTGTGCACGTGCGACCTTGACTGCCGTTTTGTAGTAAGCTGTTAAGCTGTAAGCATGTATGTATGTAAAATCTGTTAATCAGTTTGCGTATATTTTAAGATGCTAATATCCATCCTGATGCATCTATATGTAAAGAAGTATCTAAATGAAGTACTCCGCCTACTTGTCATCTACGTTAGAGAGGGATGAGCATCATGGTGTCAGAAGTGGCAGGTCTAAAGGGACATGGTGTTAGAAGAGGCATGGCTAAGGCATGGCTAAAATGACTTGTTGCCAGAAAGAGTTCCAGTTTCTCTAATTTAAGTCCGAGAGGCACCTAGTTGGTATTGGAGGAATATATAGGAATTTATCATCCTTACTGCACATATAATTTACAAAACGGGTCAGAAACAAATTTCAGATGTTAAAACTTGCTTAAATAATTTCTTATTTGCAAAATATGAAACAAGGCATATAGAATGCTCTACACAATATTCGAATAAACCGATATGTCCGATATTGATAAAAATATTTGAATTACTATGGAAAATGTTTGAAATAATGACCGAATTCCATAAAATGAATAAAATAACTGCATTTTTTCACTAAGCACTTATTTTTCATATTAATTAAAGATGTCCATGTTATCAGAAGTATGTAAAGTGTTTGCATGTTTGTGCAGTATTACAGTAAAGTTATTTCGTAAGATACAGCCATTTCAGAGCATATTTTGCAAAGTAAAGCATTTTGAAGAGTTTATTGAACATTTGAATGCTATTACAAGCTCACAGAGCAGTTTGTTCATACATACTTATAAAGGCCATATTTTTCAGTGTGTTTGTGCGTACTTTTGGGCATGGCAGATAGAGTTTGAAACCCAGTGCACTTGTGTTTGACAATAATATTCCAGAGAACTGAAGAGTGTTTGAACAAGAGTACAACATTTTCATAGAGGCTGCATTTTCTGATAAAGATGACTGCACAAAGACATTTATTCTGCTTAATTTAGCTGGGTCAGAAGGCATTGAAAGGGAACATTCATTTGTATATGCAGCTTTTGTCTTTGCAGGAGAAGGGGGAAACTGTCATATTGTTGTACTGGCTGAGTCCAGGGAGGACCCTGAGTGCTGAAAACATAAATTTAGAGAAATGTGTAACCCCCAGACAAATGTTCATAGATTCATAGGTTCATAGGTAGGTACTAGGCTATCTGCCCGAGGGCATTTATAAGCCTAGCCAGAGTGTGTGGGCTTTCACCGCCCCATTGATTAATTAATTGGGCCTCTGTTAAGCAGAGCCAATGAAGTGATCCCAGGGGTGTACTTTCTGTTACCCATCCACTCGTCAAGGCTGCTCTTGAAGAATGTTAGTGAGGGGCTCTGCCTAATGTAGTTAGGAATTTTGTTCCAAAGCATGGGAAGTCTCTGTGACGGGAATCTATCCCTTCAGCATGTTCTATTTATTGTTGTGGCGAGGTTTAGCTCACTAGAGCGCGTGGCTCACAGTGACTTGGATTTCTTTAGGTGGAGCATGTCCATCAGTTCTGAGTTGGACATGGCTTTGTAAGTCAGGCAGAGATCACCTCTGAGTAAGTGATATGCCACTGAGTACAGCCAGAGTTTTTTCAGTCAGGCTGCATAGGACATATGTTTGAGGCCAGTAATCCTCTTGGTGAGGTGCTTTTGTGGTCTTTCAAGCTGTTGGAAGTGTCTTGTGAGGTACATCCCAAATGGGGCATTGTACTCTATGATGGGTCTGATGAGTGATGAGTAGAGGGGCACTATAACTGCTTTATTTCTAGATGCAAACCCCTTAGTAATTAGATGGGCCACATAGAAGGATTTCCTAACTACTTTGGCAATATGATTGTCAAAGGAGAGATTACTATCTACCTGGGTCCCCAGATCTCTTATTACCTCTTCTGTATTAAGAGGGCTGCCGCCTATGTGGTAATTCGTGGGCATTTTGTTTTTCCCAGATGGGATGACTATGCATTTTTTGCCATTTAGCTTGAGGCCATGACTTTGACAGCAGGTGTCTGTCTCAGTAAGGCCTTTTTGGAGGATGTCCATGTCAGCGAGAGAGTCAATTATGGCTCCTAGTTTGCAGTCATCAGCAAACTTGGTTAGCCATAGTCCTTTTGTGTTTGCCTGTACTTCTGAGAAATATATGCCGAACAGTAGGGGTCCCAGAACTGAGCCTTGTGGGACACCACTTGTGACTGGTTTAGAGTCAGACCTGGAGCCCGCTATTCTTACCATGTGAGTTCTTTCTGTAAGCCAGTTGGCAACTCATCTTGTGACGTAGGGGTTTATGTTCAGGCTGGTGAGTTTTTCTATAATACCCAAGTGAGGAATGGTGTTGAACGCCTTGGCGAGATCAAGGTAGGCTGTGTGAACCACCTTTCCCTCATCTATGGCCTTGGTAACTGTCTCGAAAAAGTCATCCAGGTTTAGTAGCCATGATCTGATGATGTTACAATGGAAAGGCACTTATTTTACACAAGGAATCAAATGCCTGTGAAACTTCCACAGCATATATAACTGACTTGAGAAACAAAGCTAAAAAGTGCAGATTTGGTGATTTAATGAATGAGTTGATAAAAGACAGACCTGTGTGTGGTATTAAGGATGATAAGGTGAGAAAGACTTTGCTTCGTGACAGTGATTTAACTTTGAATAAGGCCATTGAGATTTGTCAGATATACTAGTTCACAGAAAAGCACACACATATGCTTACAAATGAGAGATGCATGCTTCCAGTAACTTTTACAGCTTATGTTGATAGCATGCAGCACATGGTTAAAAGAAACAGGCCCAAGCACATGGCAGCAAATGTAGTCACTGCAGCACTCATTGGTAAACCCCAGAGCTTTCCAGCAAATTCCAGAGTTCGCACAGTCTCAGTGAAGAAGCATAAGAGTGAGTCAGCATACTCAAAACATTGGCCCACACCTAGTTTCATTGTCAACTGTTGTAACTGTGGTGGAAGTCATGTATCTAAAAGTGAAAAACATTTAGCTTTTGGTCAGCAGTGCTACAAATGCGATAAGTGGAATCATGTCAAAAGGTTTTGAAAAATAAAGGGCACACATTCTTTCATTAAAAGGGAACATTTTAAGAAACAAGCCCGATCAATTAGGAAGCTGCAATTCTACTCTTTATGTTGATGGTGTCAGTGCTTTATGAAACCGTCAATGCAGTAGATTTAAGGGCAAAGAATAAAGAATTTTGTACTGTTCAGATAAATGGAAAACCCATAGAGCTCAAAGTTGACAGTTTCCAAGTGAAAAATGTTTAACTTTTGGTCAGCAGTGCCACAAATGCAATAAGTCAAATCATGTCAAAAGGTTTTGTAAATCAAAAGCCACACATTCTTTCATTAAAAGGGAACATTTTAAGAAACGAGTTGATCAATTAGGAAGCTGCAACCCTACTCTTTATGTTGATGGTGTGTCAATGCTTTATGAAACAGTCAATGCAGTAGATTTAAGGGCAAAGTATAAATTATTTTGTACTGTTCAGATAAATGGAAAACCCATAGAGCTCAAAGTTTACACAGGCTCCAAGTGCAATGTTATGTCAGCAGAAACATTTGATAGAGTGTGTTATGGTGAAAGGCTTGATTTGGCAAAGTGTGCAAAGCTTGTTGCTTATGGTAGTGAAGAAATTCAAACTGAAGTCTCAGTAGTGCTTTAATGTTACTCTGCTGGAAGAAGTTACGACTTGATATTTTTTGTGGTCAAAAGGCAGGTCCAGTCATTATTAGGGCTCAGAGGCAGTTTGAAAATGGGACTGCTTTTAATAAGGAAGTCTATCATGTTAGCTTGAAAGACCATTACTCTAATTTTGCCTAGTTTATTTTTTCTACCTATGCTGATCTTTCTGAAGACAAACTAGGCGAGCATCCAGTTGTGTACTCTATGAAGTTAGAACTACATGTCAGTCCAGTTATCAGGCCAGCTTGAAAAGTTCCAAATAGCCATGCAGAACAGTGTCAATGCCGAGTTAGATAAGATGGTGCGACAAGGTGTGATTTGTCCAGTAGATGACCCTACTGATTGGTTATCTTCCATGGTCATAGCTCATAAGAAAAGCTCAGATGACATCACAATATGTACTGAGCCATGAGATTTGAGCGAAGTATTAAAAAGACCTCATCCCCTATTGCGTACAGTTAAAGAAGTCATGACTCGTATGCCAAATGCCACAGTTTTTTTCTGTCTTAGATGCAAAGAGCTCATTTTGGCAAATTCAGCTGGACAAGAAATCCTCATTGCTAACAACATTCAATACTCCATTTGACAGGTACAGATTTTTGAGAATGCCATTTGGGATAAATTCTGCAAGTGAAGTCTTTCAATGTGCAATAGAGCAAGTTTCTTTTGAGTATCCTGGCAATATTATAGTAGACGACATACTAGTAGGAGGTAATGGTTAAGTTGAGCATGACAGAAACTACAGAAAAGTTCTGGAAAGAGCATGTAAAGTGAATCTTAAGCTCAAGCCTCAGAAATTCAAATTCAGGCTACAAGAAGTTACTTATGTTGGTCATTTATTTGCTAGTTCAGGCCTATGACCAGACCCTTCTAAGCAAACAGCCATTCTTGAGATGCAGCTCCACACAATGTTCAAGCCTTGCAACATTTTCTTGGCAAGGTTAACTACCTAGGCAAGTTCATTCCAGACCTGAGCCACCGTTCAGCACCACTCAGAGAGCTGACACATAAAGATGTATCATGGTCTGGGTTAGAGCAACACCAAAGAGCATTTGATGTCCTGAAACAGAGAATTGTTAGTCCACCAACTCTCAGATATTATGATGTTCACAAGCCAGTTACTCTTTCATGTGATGCTTTGAGATTTGTTTTACGTGCAGACATTCTACAGGAGGATCAACCTGTTGCATATGCATTGAGAATTCTAACCCAAACTGAAATGCATAATGTTCAGATTGAGAAAGAACTTTTGGCAATTGTGCTTGCATGTTTAAAGTCCCATGATCATGTTTATGGTAGATCTATCCAGATTGAAACAGACCACCAACCTCTAGTCACTATCTTGAGAAAGCCTATGCAACCAGCTCAAGTCAGATTGCAGTGCATGCTGTTGAGATTGCAAAAGTATATTTTCACTACTGTCTACAAGAAAGGCAAACTTCTCTATCTTGCTGATACCTTATGATCACAGAGAACCTTGATTTTGAAGCATGAAAGTGAGAAATATTTCTTCCACACATCTTGATGAGCTGAGAGATCACCCAGCCACAGATCCAGTTTTACAAAGGCTCAACCACTTTATTCAACAATGATGCCCATCAAAGCAATGTAGTTTACCTCAAGAAGTACAACCTTATTTTCCATACAGAGATGAGATTTTTGTTTGACAATGGTATCATTATGAAAGGTCCGAAAGTGATTTTTTTAAAGACCTTGCAACAAGAATTCATTACTATCTTGCATCATGGTCACCCAGGAACAGACGCTACCAAAGGAAGGGGGAGAAGTCTAGTATTTTGGCCTTTTATGTCACACGAAATTGAGAGAGTGCTATTATCCTGTTCTGTGTGTAATAGCACTAAGCAACATCAACATAAGTAACTACCTCAGCTAAACCAAATTCCATGACTACCATGGATGAGTCTGCACAAAGCTATTTCTGACAATGGCACGTAGTTTACAAGCCAACAGTTCAAAAGATTTGCCGAAGAGTGGGACTTTACTCATGTCATGAGTAGCCCAGATTATTCGAAGTCAAATGGTTTGACAGAACATCCAGTTCAAAGTGCAAAACACTTACTTGAGAAGTTGAAATGAGATAATAGTGATGTCTTTTTGAATCTCTTAAACCTCAGAAATATTCCTCATGATAAACTTCTTAGTTCACCTGCTCACAAACTTCTGTCGAGACAAACCAGAATTATGTTCCCAATCAATAGTCAATTGTTGGTTCCATGTGTTAAGAACAACAGGTCAGTGAAAACCAATCTGTTGAAGAAGTGTTTAACCCAGATGTTCTACTACAATAAGACCAAAGAGGTAAGGATGCAAATGGCCAAAGGTTATGATCGGATTGGAGTCGTGAAGAATATTTGCCCAGAGCTGAGAATGTACATTGTGGAATCACAAGGAGCATATTTTAGGTGAAATCAGAAACATTTGTTGCCAGTGTCTGAGCCTATACCGCAGCACATAGCCTGTGTGAAAAAATCTCTATCTCAGAGTGAGTTGTCCAGTGTTCCAGTTAACAGAGGAAGAGCCAGAAAGGCTGTGCCGAGGTTTCAGAGTGTTATTCAGTGTGAATAAACTATTTAATACAAGACTGGTGGCATCTTTTTTGCTGGCTTTGTAGTCTGGTGTATTTTAACACTTGTTTGGTGTTTTTTTAGAAGATCCAGAGACTATTCCCATTCCTGTGACAAATCCAGAAGTTCCTGATATGAATTGTTCACTGAAGACTGTTCCTGTTGCTAAATCCAGTCCAGATTGTTATGTTATGAGATCCACTTGCATCTCCAGACCATGTTATATATACACATCACCATTGACATGAACATTGTGTTTGTTTCTAATGTCTATAATAATACATGTCTAACTCCAATGTTGTTTTTACTAAGGGCAATCATTTTAAAAGGGAGGATGTAGATCAATGTGTGCATATGTATCTTTAAGAAGCTATACAAGGGCTTGCAATAGTGTATAAAGTCTGAGCATATGCAAGCCTGACTGCCATTTTATAGTAAGCAGTTGAGATGTAAGCATGCATGTAGATATGCAAGGTCCGTCTTTTAATCAATTTGTTTATATTTTATGATGCTACTATCCATCCTGATGTGCTTGTATGTAGTAAAGCATCTAAATGAACTACCCTGCCTGCTTGTCATCTATGTTAGAGAGGGATGAGCAACACTTACATAGTCGATCTCCAGTATGAAAAGCAGTGGGCTCAGAAATGAACTCTGATGCATACCCATTCCCATTGGGAACCCCTCTGTGAGACAAAACACTGTACATACTTGATTCACTGGGTCCTTTTTTTTCCCAATATATTTTTATTAGAATTTTTAAACTTTTACAAAGAATACCATGTGAAATTTGCAAGGTACTTCAGAAGAAAAAGGAATAGTACATACAAAAATTAAACACAATGTTACTACATGAGTTATTTAGATCCTAACCAACAGTTATTGTAATAAGTACATTACATCTGATCGGTTAAAGCAATTAAAAAGGTACCCCAAACACCAATACCACTAAGAATCAGGCGTCCCTGAAAGAGGATAGGTTTAAAACAGTGAAAATACTATTATTTAGTGTAGAAACTAGGAACTATTGTGAGGGGACACCTTCTAAAATAACTATTAACACTGTATAAAACTATTTACAACATATTTACAATGTATTTACATCATGGATGCCAGAGGACCTCACAAAATAAAATAACATAAGACATTTACAAAAGTTTAAGGACAGATTGCATTGTTTACAATAACAGGTAATTCTGGAATGGACATAGTATAAAAGAAATACTACTGAGTCACTGGGTCCTTGCACATAGGTTGCAGTTACCAGTTACCAGTTAGGTTACCAGTGTTTCTTGGACTTTGAACCACTGCATGACTGACCAAATCAGCTTTCTTAGGACTCTGTCATATGCTTTTTCCAAGTCTAAGAATGCACAGTTGGACTCTTTTTTTCATGACTAGCTTCTTCTTAACTATTTGTCTCACTTCAAACATCAGATTTGTTGTGCTGCATCCTGATCTTAATCCAAACTCTCATCTACCATATTACTTTCTACCCCTCTGCATATTCGCTTATCGATCACACTCTCCAGAACTTTCATGCAGTGTGACAGGAGTTTGATACCTTTGAACTATCCAAATTTGTGAATACCCACTTTGTTCTTGTACATAGGCACTAGTATGATAATTGTCCAGTCATCTGGGATATGTCTTTCTCTCCATACTGCTATGAGTACCCTCATGAGCCAATTCTCCTCTGTCTCACCCAACATCTTGATCATATCTGCTGTGATCTCATGAGAGCCTGTTGCTTTTCCTAACTTCATTTTCCTGGCTCTATATTAAAAGCTTGAAGGGGCATTACATTGAACACCTCTTCAGTAACATGTAAACATCAACCGCACTAAACCACGAACGTTCAAAACAGTGATTTCTTTCCCTGAGAAAGAAATCGCTAGCAGAAAAAACACATACAATTTTAAACATAACCCCCCCCCCAACAGCCCCCCTAACGAAATATACCAACTACGAGATTGCACTACAGTGGGATAAAGGGCAATGTCACAGCTCAGGCCAAGCAATTTTTTTTCCCTGGGAAAAAAATCGCTGACCTGAGCCTTCACTATTTTCAGATTTTGGTCTATATGTGTCAGTGAAATGGCATTCGCTGCAATTCCATTTCACCGATCTAATATAGACCTAATTTTCCTTAGTGCTTTTCTTACTTCTTCTAGGTTGGGCTCCTCCTTTTCTTTCATTGTAGGTGCTGCCCAGGGCAGTTCAACTTCTGCAGGGTTTTCTTCATTCAGAAGCTGCTGAAAGCATTCCTTTCATCTGCCTTTGATTTCCTGTGGGCTGGAGAGCAGGTTGTTGCTGGCATCCATTATGTAGGTTATCTGACAATATTATTTACCTTTCTGTATTTGCCTTGCAAAATAATAGAGTTTCTTTGTGCCAACTACAAGTCACTTTCCATAAGATTGTAGAGCTCTTCTGCTGCCTAGTTCTTATCTATTGCAACTGCTCATATTCCTTCTTAGCCTGCTCTGTCTTTTCTGTCTTACACTGTTTCCATCACCCATTCTTTCTGTTGATGACTTTCTGGATGTCTGCCTTTCACCACCAACTTTCCTCATATGCCTTATTTCCATACCTAGCTTGAATGCATATCTGTGTACTCCTCACACATGCTGTTTAAGGCACTGAAATTCTTCTTCAACTCCACCTACTTCCTCTTCTTCCAGAGGTGTTAGAGCCCTGAGCAATTCATTGAACTCTTGTGTTTTCTCTCCAGTCAGCGCAGGTCTTCAGCCTAGTCTCTATTGACCTTAGAGCCTTCTTTGACTACTGCTTGCAGCAGATTGTGACAACCAGTTGTTTTTACTGTGGGCCGACTGTTTCACTGGGGATGACTCTGTAATTCTTGATCCTACCCCCAGTGCCCATTCCTTACTATGAGATGGTCTAAATAAGTTGCATTTGGCCCACTTTTATATGTGATATCTGAGTGTCTCTTTTGCTAATGACTACCATCAAGCCATTTGCCAGACAAAGGTCTAGAATGTCCTCTCCTTCTTTATTCCTGCTGCCCCATGCATGTGGACCCAAGTAGTCCTCTTATCCTGTTCTGTCTGTCCCAATATGTACATTCAGGTCACCCATTATCAACACCAATTTCTGTCTACTAGGTTCTACAACTACTGTAAGAATGCATTGTTTTCTTCACTGTCACAACCCTGTTGTGGGGACATAGGCTGAGATTGTGAATACTGCCCTATCATTACACTGCAGTATGACTGCCATGAGTCTGTCACTAATGTTGATGGCATCTCTCATTGTCTTCTGAAGCTTCTCCCTCACCATAATTCCCAAACCATTTTTTGTTTCTCTTCATCCTTAGTAGTATAGTCTGGATCCCACGCCAAGGCAGTTTTCTGCACTGCCCTTCCATATTGGATAATGGATACATAGGATGTCCAGCATCCTCTTTAGCATTGTGTCATTCACTTCCAAGCTGCATCAGTGTAATGCTTCTCATTTGTGTTTGGTAGGTTGTTTGACTTTATATTTAGCTTTCACTGAACAGAGCTATCCCAGGTAACCCACCCTGGGTAACTGGTCACTGGCCAACCAGTAGTTTATTGACTCACTATTGGCCAAAAGAGGAAACATACACCTCTCACACTGTTAGCATGTGTTGTAGCATAGGTCAGGATAAGCTAAGTCCTCAAACCATGTTTGGAGATATTTGTCATAATGACCAAATCACCTTGAGCCAGTTTTTACACTATGAAGTGGCTAGCCCTGGCACTGCACACACTCTGTATTCTTCTATCTTATGGATACTGTGCATCACAGATGATACCAAAAGTGGTTGGTCTATACAACTCTTCCCCCTATAAGCACCATCTAAAGTCTGTGCTACTGCCCACAGCTCCATTTTTGGGTGAGAAAAATCTGCAAGTTTTTGGAAGATAAGAGGCATAGGTTGAACATGCAAACTCCATACAGACATTAGTTAGACTTCAGGATTGAGCCTTATACCTTGTGCATGGCAGGTAAAGACCTTAACCATTATGGTAACTACTCTCTCACTTTTCAAAGTTTATTAAAAACTCAAAAAAATCCTTTACTTTGCAGGGATCAACCAACCCTAAGCTCCCATATGGGAGACTTCACCAGTCCAGACCTTCTAGCTTGCATATATCAAGTCCATAGTCACATTGCAGTGTGGAATAATGAAAACATCCACTGCAATTTATTATTGGTTTGCTCCATACAACTTAGCATGCTGTTGATGAACCATGACAAAAAAACTTCACACTAAAATTGTTCAACAGATAATGGCTTGCTGAACTGTAAGGCAGCAATTAAATCCAATCTGATGTGTCTAGTTTGAAAAGAAACAGAAATATTTAAGTTAATTAAGGCACAAGTCATTTAGTTAGAAAGAGAAGTATGCAAATAATAGGGGAAAAGAATCACATGACTCAGAGTTGGTAGTGTATCTTAGTATGTCTGGGTTTGTGTTTGAAAGTATATCAAGAATATTATAAAGTTAACAAATTCTTCTCTTGTCATTCTGAGATAGTAGCATGTGTAATTCACTGTGCATGTAATAAGTGTCATATTAGCAAACCTAATCGACATTTGATCTACTGTTCCATGGTCAAGACAGCATCTACAATGAGCCTTCTGAATCAAAACCTAATGGATAATGTCTCTGTCTCTGTTTCAGCATCCTACCATAACCTTTTCCATGAATACATTTCCCAGAAGAGACCCCTTTATAATTAGAATGTACCCTGCTGTTCATTTTTTAAATGAAGACAAAAGCACACTTTAATTATACCGAGGATCAGTTCATATCACCCCTATCATTCAGCATTTTAAATGACTATTAACAATGACTCCCTAACAGAGTCAGCACCTTCAATATTTCCACATGGATCTAATCCACTTCTGCAGTCTAGCCATTGAGAAAGAGTTTAATAACAGGTGTGACTTCATCAACAGGAAGGGTCCATATATCAACAGCTGCTTTTGGCATTGCCTTTCCACTGGGGGTGTGCCTTGTAGGTTCAAGAGTCATCAAAGCATTGCTTCCACTTCACAACATTGTCCACCTTTGGAGCAGTGTTTCTACACCTCTGTTTAGAACAAGCTGGCTGATGTCTGGCCCACCTCTACCAAGTCTCCATGAGTTGCAAGTAGTTTTTTCTGAAATTCTTTCTCCATGGCCTCATCAAACTTCTAAAATCCTCAGGCCTGCACTCCAATGGTTGCTTTATCCCTTTGCTTTCCCAGTCTCTCCTACCAGCATTGCCTACTCATGGTAGTTTATTCCTGTAGATAAGGCAGATGCTTGATTGTGATGTGGATGCAATTAATTGCCCCTGTAACCCTTGAGAAATTGGCTATGTTTTAGAATATCTACATAGTGTCATTTATTTCCTTTGCATTCCATGGGAGCCACATATGCCCCTCTTTATGTTGCAGTATAACATCAAGGAATTAGTGTAGTATTAATGAGGTGGATGCCTGTGATATGCCAACTGTGTCCTCTCATGGTCAGTGGATTGTCCCTATAATAAGGATGTTGTGTACACCTTATCATTGACTATCCTTATTATAGGTATACTCAATGCTATGTGCACCTTAGTGTCCCCAGGAAGTGATATTCCATATATCCATCTGCACTCAATGTGAGGGCAACACATGCCCCTAAGCTTCCACATGATGTCTCAGTCAACACAGTAGCAGTCATCTATGCCGTCATGGATATCATGGTATGTTAGGCATGGTTGCATCTGTCAGATGCATTTGGGGGTACAATGTGCAGTATAGCAAACAGTGCCTCTGAGAATCAGACATAACATATACTGTTCAAGTAATACAGATGTAAGGGTAATGAAAAAGCTCACTGGTGACCCCTAACCGGGAAAAAGCCAAAAGAAGAAGAAGAAGATCATGTAGCCATTAATAAAAGTTCAATTGTGTCTCCTTCCTTGATCTTAAATAGTACCTTTACGATAAAGTTTTGTATATGAAACAAAAACTTCCTGGCTTTTCATGATGGGTAAACTGAGTCAAACTGTGAATATAACATAACTTACGTTGTTAGAATGTTGCATCTATGATGCAGGTTTTTTACCATCTCAATGAGTTTGGGCAAAACATAGTACCTAACTTAAAGACCACAATTACATTGTATGGAAAGAATTAATGAAAACCCTATTGAAGAAATCTGGACTGTATTAACTCTATGTTTAAAAGACTCTAAAGCTGATGTTCAGCATGGTTGTATTTTTTCTGAAATCCTGAAAAGGCCATATTCTTCTAGTTGGTTAAGACTGACAAATGCCTGTCTAGTGGTCTTACTTCCTTTACATAAGTCGTTACTCTAAGGGGTCAGTGGTCCAGCTGATGACTATGGTGAGGTACCCAAAAACAATATTAAGTGTACCCTAATAATGATCTGTTATCTACCTGTCTAAGAACTGTAGTGAGCATCCTTATCCTATGCTGAGAATTCAAAGTATCATTTGCACTGCTACAAATAGCATCATACAGGTGAGTGAGGGCAATCCTGATATGATAGCTACTACTCTATTTCAGTACTGTAGTTATCAACTGTCCTTTGTTGTCATGGACTTAAACAATACAAGGTCATTTACTGAATCTTTACACTGGAATCGCCTGGTATAATGACCATCAATATGTTGGGAAAGTGTATGGGAAACTGGTATCCTGGCAGTGGATAAAAGCAGCTCCTGCAGCATTGCCTATGCAGCTTGCATGGCTTTTTCCTGGTTTACCCCTCTTAATGTGGAGATATACGGTACCTTATGTAGAATGGATGAGAAATGAGGCATACCTAGAGTATTTGTCTATCCCAGGCCCTCCTAGATTGTCCTACTACATTCCCAACCTAGTAATCTCTTTCCTCTCTGGTCTCCATCAGAACTTGAAGTGAAAGTGAAATACAATGCCACCATGCTCCCTACCTCACTGTATGGGCATGCACTTCCTCCCTAGCAGTACAGTCAAGAGCCTGAACTGCTAATTAAACTTGGGTTGACTAGGCCATAGTCAGAACATTATCCCTCTATGCCAAAAGTACAGATACATCCCTTCTGAGAAAATTGTGTTATTGTTTTTGCAGAACCAGCAGGCATGGTTCACCACCCTCAGAACTATTACTCCCGGCTACATCAAATTGTTGTGGAGTGTCTTAACTAAAAGTATCCAATCACTATGATTTTGTGGCAAAGCAATGAACTAGTTTTGAGTTTTAGACAAAGGCAGTTTTCAGAAATTAGATGATGATTATCTTGTATTGTGACATAACAAGCTGTTACCTGGTGTTTTTTTCTGTATTTTAAAATAAGTTACATTAATTTATTTACATTTTGTTGACCAGTGCAGTTCTACTAGGCCAATGGCCTCTTTTCAAGGGAGACCTAAAATGATATTCATATTGACTAGGGTAAATTTCCCAGGACACCAGGAAACCTCCCCTACACATTAGGAGAGTACTTGTTCTGATCCTATTGCAGTGGAGGCTGGGAGAACAGCACTCAAAGAAATACAAGATGGCAAATAGCATAGAGCTGAATGCCAGTGCAGTGTTTGACGCTCTACAAGATTTTCAGGAGCTGTTTCAGCAACATTTGTTTGTTTCATCAAAAGCAAATGTTCAAAACAACAATTGATGTGTTATTACAACCTTCCAGTTGGAAGGGTTGCAGGATGATATTTTGGGTCAATTGTTGTTGCAGAGTGAGCTAAAGCGTGAAAAAGATGTTTCAAGGGATTGTAATTATGGACAAAATCCAGTCAAAGGAAGCAAAAGACATTTCAAAAAAAGATTGCCAGAAAAAGAAATATGCTGAGACTGTTCAGGAAACTGCAGTGAAAGTGATAACAGGTAACAGAACAAAGGAGGTGTCAACAATCAACATTTAATTCATAGTAAGAATTCAGAGCAAAGAACAAAAAGAAATGGACAGTTATGACATTTGGGATAATTTAATGGTCCCATTTTGAGTGAAGGCTCATGAAGTAAGAATGTTTACTATAATTCATAAAGAGGTATTTTGTGACATTATTTTTGAGACTGGCTTTCTTCTGGAAATTTTTTTTGGGGGGAGTGTTAGAAGAAAAAGAACAATAATCCATGAAACTCTTATGTGTTTAAAAAATGTAATAGAAAAACAAACAAGCAAATACATGTTCAATTTCAAACTGAAGTTGTAAAAGAGACGTTAAAGATACATTTAAGCAAACTTTGTAAATAATTCATGGACATTAGCAAAGTGTATGATAACAGAGGATTATAGGCTGGTGGATGGAACTGTCATATCGTGCTGAAAATGGAGAAAAAAATGTTCATATTCCTGACTTGAAAAATGTCGAAGATAACAGGTGTGTTGTAAAATATTTGGTACAATATAAAATAATTTTTTCCTGTGTGTGGAAAAGGTGATCATTTGATAAGTAACTGTGATAAGAGGAAATGTTATGAAACAGATCATGATGCAAAAAAGTGTGAAATGAAAAGTTATAAATGTAACAAAAGTGGGCATTTATAAATGCATTGTAATCTAGAGAAAAATGCTAAATAAGAAGAAAACAAAAGTGGGGACAGTATATAGAGAGAAGAAACTGTACCAATTAAATATAAAGAGGAAGTAGAGCAACAAGAACAATGCAGATTATAAGACTTTTATGAAAATAATTCACAAGACAATGGAAAGTGAAGTAAAACGTATTATGGAAGAAAGTATATATAGTTTAAAAGGAAAAGGATGTCAGGAATTATTATTTATAGTATGGGGAATTGTGGATGATATTATAAACAGAACTGATAAGACCAACATCATAATAGGAGACTTAATTAAGCATCTGATACAGAACAACACGAACTTTTGTGGACAATTATGGAAGAGTTTACAAGTACAAATTAACAAAGTACGTAGTTCTGCATTTAATAAAAATAAACTAAGAATTTTACTGAATGGATGGTAATGCAAAAAAAATATATAAAACATTGCATATGTCAGGGATGACCTATGAGTAGCATATTATTTGTATTAGTTATGGGGAAAAAGTGCACTTTATTTTGCTTTTGCCTCTTCTTAAAAGTACTCAATTGTATTTATTCTGCTCCATTTATTACTGCTTGGTAGTAGCCTGAGTACATTGTAACTGTTATTCTAAGCCTTTGGTTGAAGCACTTGGGCTTCAGACAAGTTGTTTCATATTAAGAAGGTTTGTGGTCTGCACTGTTGTGGCAGGACAGGTAGCTTACATCCTTCTAAGTTGGGAGTTGTTGATTGAAGGCTTAGTGTCTATTATTCTAAAAGTGTATTAGTTCTGTTTTAAGCACTTGGGCTTTGGGACAGTTATTTTATATTAAGAAGGTGTGGTCTGCACTCTTGTGGGAGGAGAGGGTAGATTCTGCCCTTATGAGCTGGGAGTTTCCGGTTAAAGGCTTATTGTGCCTGCTTATTTGAACTGTTTCTTTCTGAAATTGGTATGCCTTGTTTGCTATAACATAGACTAAATTCAGACCTGCTGAATCTAGCTTTGCTTGTATAACTTGAGCACCAATCCAGACCATCTTTTTTTGGAGAAGGATCCCCTGCACCCTAGTGGCAGGAGTGTGCAGTTAGAACTTGTCTGATTGAAGACTGCTGGAACGGGGCTCAGTTTTTAGCTTTTTATTGGTTAATTGGTTAATTTGTTGAAATCAGTTTGCTCACTTTCTACAGTTATAAATATATATATATATATATATATATATATATATATATATATATATATATATATATATATATATATATATATATATACACTTTATGCATCGCCGCTTAGCTAGGGTTAAACTATTCCCGGCGCCATAAAGTCTGCTCTTCAAATTTTCCCTTAGAACGAGCCACTTGTTTAGTTTTAGCACTAAAATCTGTTTCTTTGAACTCAGCACTTGTTCAGAACTCATTGTAAACACTAAATAAGCTACAAATTACTACAGCATTCAACTTTCTCACTTGTCTAGAGGAAAACAGTTTTTAGTACTTAATTAATAAGCACCTATCCAGGCATGTCTAAGGGTCAGCTCCCGGTGTTTTCTCCTGTCTACCTGATGAATCTGGGCATCTTGGGGCAATGCAGCAATTGCCTCATGTATACAGATAACCCTCTCCTCCTACCATCCAACATTACAACCTGTGAGAGATGCACTTATATAGACAAACTGGAAGCAAAGCTCTCTTCACCCAAGACTGGACTAGACAGTCAAGAGGAGAAGGTAAACACTTGCACCACACCACACTCATCACATAGTCCCTCAAAACCTACACGACCAAAACACACACATAGAAACATGAAACACACACCAACATTTGCGGAGGCTTTCAATAAAAATCTGCTCAAGCAACAGAAACCTCCAAAGCAGAAATGAAAGCAACCTCCACCCCCCAACACAACCCAAATGACACATAGCCCACAAACTCAGTGTGACACTCAACCATAGCCCATAATGCAAAACAACGTACCCAACACTCTAGTCATAGGTGACTCTATAGTCAGGCACACTGATGTTCCACTCACCAGGCTAAACAAGGAGAAAGTTACTGTCAGCTGCCTGTCGGGTGCCAGGATCCGCCAAATAATGCATGCACTCAGGTCACTTCACAGCAAGTACAAATATGACTCTGTCATTGTCCACAAGGTCAGAATTGCTGGAGCCATGTCAGACTCTAAGCCAGTCACAAGCAGTGTCCCACAGGGCTCGGTCCTGGGACCCCTCTTGTTCGGCATTTATTTTTCCAAGGTGCAAGCAAACATAGGAGGATTGTAGCTGACAATGTTCACAGATGACTGCAAACTGGGCGCCATAATTGATACTCCAGCGGACACAAGCATCCTTCAGAAAGGCCTCATAGAAATGGATAACTGGTGCCAGAGCCATGGCCTTAAACTGAATGCCAAAAAATGTATAGTCATACCCTTTGGGATAAACAAAGTACACACAAATTACCACATAGGTGGTAATCCATTAAGTACGGAAGAAGTAAACAGGGACCTAGGGACCCAAGTTGACAGTAACCTCTCATTTGACACTCACATTGCCAAGGTGGTTAGGAAGACCTTCTATATTACCCACCTTATCATGAAAGGATTCACATCTAGATCAAGAGAGGTCATTGTGCCCCTATACTCTTCCCTTATCAGGCCCATAAATGAGTATAGTGCCCCATTTGGGATGTACCTTACCCAACACCTGCAGCAGTTAGAAAGACCCCAAAAGTACCTCACCAAGAGGATCAAGGGTCTCAAACATATGTCATATGCTGCCTAGCTGAAGAAACTCCAGCTCTATTCAGTTGCATACCGCCTACTCAGAGGCGATCTATGCCTGACGTACAAGGCCCTGTCCAATCAGGAATTAATGGACATGCTCCACCTCAGAAAATCCAAATCCACCAGAGTCACGAGAGCAAGAGATATGAACCTCAACACAGAAATAAATAGGACGTGCTGGAGGGACAGATTCATAACCCAGAGGCTCCCTACACTCTGAAATAGAATCCCAGTCCATGTTAGGCAGAGCCCCTCACTGACTCTCTTCAAGAGAAATCTTGATGAGTGGATGGGAGATCGTAGGTTTACCCCGGTGGTCATCTCTGTGTCACTACTAGACAGAGGCACAGTAAACTAAACCCTAAATGAGCACAGTATTATCATTCCAGGGGGTGGCGGAAGCCACACACAGTCTGGCTAGGCTTATAAATGCCCTAGGGCAGATAGCCTAGTATGAACCTATGAACATATGAACCTATGTTGGTGTGAATGACCTGAGCCATACCTCCCTGGACTACATGAAAAGAGACATTGAGGAGCTCTCTGATCTTGTAGCCCAGGTAGGTATGACCCTAGCCCTGAGTAGCATCCTGCCATTACCCAGAATGATACCACAGTACAAGGACAAAATGATTGACTTCAAAAATTGGCTAAGCTTCTGGTGTCATTCTAAGGGGATCCAGTATCTGCCTGCCTGGGATGACATGATCAACTGACCATGATGCTTTACCAATGACGACCTGCACCTGTTGCCCTTGGGATTCTGGATACTGGCTAAGGCTCTTGCCCCCCCCTCCCATAGTGCCTTTTTTAGGCAAGGTTTGAATGACAAATTCACTACCTTAACAGCTACAAGCAAGCAAAATCTGAGGGTAATGCTACTCAATGCTATGTCTAAACCTCAAAATGCATTTACTTGAGGTACTCCTTAAAATGGAGAACATCGACATCTGTGTAGCGGCAGAGATCTGGTTCAAGGCTCCAGAGAGCACCCTTGCATTACCAGGCTATAATTCATACCACACTTTTCAGCCACCTAACCTGGACCAAAACACTAAAGGCGGAGGCATGTCCATATTCATTAAGAATATCAACACCTCCAGGCTAGTTGCTCAACATAATGCATCCGTGATTATCCAAGTGTAACTAACTCTGGGCAAGACCGCAATCCAAATTGTAACACGCTATAGATCCCCCACCATGCCCCAGGATTCCTACTCCTCATTTCTTGATACACTGGAAAATATTAGGGTACAACCCAACACCCTAATAATGTGCAATTTCAACTACCCCACCATTAACTGGGAAAACTACTCATGTACCAACTCTTTTGCTCAATGTTTTCTGGAATTCATAAATTCCAATGCCTTGGATCTACTTATCCACACTCCCATCAGGGGCAGCAATATCTTAGACCTGGTGATTACCAACATGGGCGACCGGTGTTCCACACCAGAGGTCAGTTCCTCAGTCAGATCCGACCACAAACTAATCACCCTAGACGTCCACATCCTGCCCCCACCCCCATTAGGGAACCACCGTAAACAATTTCTCCAAAGTCAACTTCACGCTTCTTAAGAATGAAGTGGCAAACTTCATGGCACCCATGCAGACGGACAATAGAAGTGCGACTGCTCAATCCAACACAAATGCACTTTATAAGCCCGCACAGAAGTGCATGGATCATGCTATCCCTAACAGAACCAAGATGCTATCCTCCAACAAAAGGAAGCCAATCTGGTGGTCCCCTGCCATAAACAAACTCTACAACAGAAGAAATAAACTGTTGCAAAAAAGAGTAAAATCCCATGATTGGAATAACTCCCTGGTCAGACTCAGTAAGAAGCTGAGATCCCTCATAAAATCCTCCAAAGCTAGTTACGAAAACAAAATTGCCACTGGTTCTAAAGACAACCACAAATCATTCTATAGTTATGTCAAGAATCTCAAAGGCAACACTCAGATCTGCTCTGAGTTACAGCACAATGGCACTAAATATACAGAACCAAATGATATTGCCAACATCCTGGCAGATAGGTTCAGTGCTAACTTTTCACCCCTCTCACCCCTTAAAGGGCCCATCTCTATACTGGAAGAATGTAAAGTTCCTATAATCATTCTGTACAGGTACAAAACACAATCTCCAAAGCCAAGAACACAGCATCCATGGGACCTGACAACATCCCAGGCTGTGTTCTACATGAACTATAGAATGAACTGGCACCCCACCTAAACACCATGTTCAAACATAGCCTCACCTCATGCTATGTGCCCACTGAATGGAGCACAGCAATGGTTATCCTACTCCACAAAGGGGAGCCACCACGGACTCTGGGAACTACCACCCCATTAGCCTAATGAGCTTGGTCTGCAAGGCCATGGAACATATCATCATGGATCTTATACACAAAGACATTCGTAATTTCCAAACTCTGGACCCCACCCAGTTCGGGTTTGTGAAAGGCAGATCATGCCTCCTAAAGCTGATAGACTTCTTTGAAGCAGTCACCAAAGCCGTAGACGAGGGTAAGGTGGTTCACACAGCCTATCTAGATCTCGACAAGGCTTTTGACACCATCTCTCACTCTGGAATTATAGATAAACTCACTAAACTAGGTATAAATCCCTATGTCACAAGATGAGTTGCCAACTGGCTCACTGACGGAACCCACACTGTGAAAGTAGCAGACTCCAAATCCAACTTCAGACAAGTGACATGTGGAGTACCACTGGGTTCAGTCCTGGGTCCTCTCCTGTTTGGTATCTACTTTTCTGAAGTACAGGCTAACACAGAAGGTCTTTGGCTAATGATGTTCACAGATGACTGCAAACTAGGAGCCATAATCAAAACTCCTAATGATGTGGACATCCTACAAAAGGGCCTCACAGAGACAGATGCCTGGTATCAAAGCCATGGCCTCAAGCTCAATGCCAAAAAGTGCATTGTCATCCCCTTTGGTAAAAACTCTGTACCCATGAGCTACCACATAGGAGGTAGTTTACTTAACACAAAATGTCTGATAAGAGACCTTGGGATACAGGTGGATGGTAGTCTTTCCTTTGATAACAACATCACCACAGCAGTCAGGAAATCCTTCTACATGGCACACCTCATCACAAAAGGTTTCTCATCCAGGAGAAAAGAGGTCATTGTTCCTCTCTACTCGTCACTCATTAGACCCATTATAGAGTACAATGCCTCTTTTGGTATGTACCTCACAAAACATCTACAACAACTGGAAAGGCCACAGAAATACCTCACAAAGAGGATTACCAGCCTCAAACAGATGCCCTACGCATACCATCTAAAAAAACTCCAGCTTTACTCCGTCGCATATCGCCTACTCAGAGGTGATCTCTGCCTAACATACAAAGCTATGTCAAACCCAGAGCTGTTGGACATGCTCCACTTAAAGAAATCCCAATCCCTCTGAGCTACATGCTCTAGGGACCTAAACCTTGTCACTACAATAAACCGAACATGCTGGAGGGATAGATTCCTGTCCCAGAGACTTCCCATACTCTGGAACAAACTACCTATCTATATCAAACAAAGCTCCTCATTAGCACTCTTCAAGAAAAATGTTGATGATTGGATGGGAAATATGGAATTAACTCCTGGGATCACCTCTGTGGCTCTGCTCGACAAGAGCACAGGAAAAAAATTTTCTTGGGTGGCAAAAGCCAGGATACCTTTTTGGCTAGGCTTATATCGGCCATAGGGTCAATAGTCTAGTACCTACCTATGAACCTATATATTAGTCAGAGATGTAAATTTGTATATGAAAGTTGTAATAAACTCCATGAAGAAATAGCGTGAGTCCTACATGGAGTGTACTGTGGCTGTGTCTGCAGCTTCCCCTTGGGAGCATGCCTTATATATTAATGAAGGCGCACTTTTGAGAGAGAGCCGTGTAACACTGTACAAATCTGTGGTAGGTGGTGTGTTACATTGCCTGCTGATGAGTAACACACCACCTGCACTGTTAAAGTATCAGATGGCACTTAAATAATAAAGTGAAATACGTTCAACTCATTTTTTTTTTTGCGAGGGGTGGCACAGCACTTAGCAAGAGATATGTGCCAGACATCTAAAAATAGAAATGGGATGCATTTAATTAGTTAGAAAGCATAGCTATGTGGGTTTGCTGTGGCGTGGTGCTCAGCAGTGCATAAACATAACTGAGTGCTATATGGAAATGCATAGCTTTATTCACCATATCCTTGGTAGTTGAATGGTTAGAGTGATGGCCTCGTGTGCAGTAGGTGTACTGTTCGAATACAGGACATTCTGCTTTTTACATGCAATAGGGAAATGTTATAATTTTTTTTCATGTATACATTGATATTTGTCAACCGGATTAGCCCAGCTGGACCAGAAGCCTCATTGGAGACCTGAGGATAAAAGCCCCAGTTATACACACGTGTTCAATATATTAAAGTTAAACTCCAAGATAATGTAGTGAAATGCATATGTTTAGGAGATACACAGTAAAATAGATACACATAATAATAAAGTATCATTAATAAACAACTAGTTTCTATTTTTTGTTTTAAACTTTGGTTTGCCCGTAGCTAAGCTCTGCTAAGCTTTGCGAAGCCAAGCCAAGGAATGCTTAAACAGGACCTGTTTTAGCAGTACTTAGCAATGTGCAGCTCCACTTAGCTGGTTTGGGTACTGCTAAGCAATCTCAGTTAAAGCAGTCCTTGGCTCAGCTAAGCTGGTTAATGCACAGCTAAGCATTGCTAAGTATTGCCAGTTAAAGGACTGCTCAGCTAACCTTAGTGGGTTTGAGCGGTGCTAAGCTTCACTTAGTATTTTTAAAAATTGTCCATTGGCAGCAAAGGGTGGGAAAACAGCCTTATTTAAGATGAACATGTGGGACTACAGCAAGAACCTGTTGGAGTTTGATCACTGCAGGAGCTATGGCTGGAGTTGGAGACAATGCATGCTTCCAGGTGCAGCGATGGGGCATTTTGAAGTCCAGGGTCATGGCTGCACTCTTTGTGAAAGGCCATGGTGACTGGCTGCTGCAGCGGCAGTTCCAGGGCTCTGAATACAAGTTAGAGGCCTGGGTCTGGCTGGCACATGACCTCACCACAGCAACTGGCATCTCCTGCACTGGTGACCAGATGCATCATCATTATGACTACCTAAAGCATAGGCAGGGGGAGTTCTTGGCCCAATGGATCCAAGATGCTCAGGATCACAATGGCCCAGAAGTTTGTAAGTATAGGAACCATTGATTTACCAAATTGTAGTATAAAAATCTGATAGGTATGCATAATGGTGTGTTCCTCCCCCACAGCCGCAGAGAAGAGTGTTTGCAACCTGTAGACCCATGCAGGGCACCTGGTGAGGATGTGCCGGGAGTGTGGTGAGTACAGATATATCTTACAATATATAGTAATCTATTTAAGAAAGAGTACAGTAGTAACTGCCAGTAGGTATAGCCTGATGTGAGTGTACTGCAGTGAATGTGTATATGGACCTGGACTGATATAAGTGAGTATTGCCAGGTACAGTTCAATATAGATGAAACCATGAAATATGCTACTGTTACAGAAAGAAAGTTAATACAGCATTAATAATGTTTGGAAATAACATGGGTATACTATGAACCAGGGTGGTGGTGCTGCAGTAGTGTTGTCACCTCATAGTAAGACACTGTTCGGTTCGATTCTCAGCTAGAGCGTCTTCTGTGTGGAGATATGCGTGAATGGGCGTACCTTCGTTGAAGGCTGTGCATCAGGGCTGGTAACTCGGCACGTAAAAATCAACTACTAATCATTAGTGGACCGGAGTTCCGCTGTGGTGACCCCTAACTGGAAAAAAAGCCGAAAGACACAACAACAACATGGGTATACTATAGTAATAATACATGTTCTGGTAATAAAGTATACCGGCATTGAAAATGTGAAGGGAATAAACTAACTAAATTCCTATCCTACAGGAAATACAGTACAGCTGCAGTCAGAATTGTGAAGAAATAAAGGTATTACTGCATAGATTGTGCAATAACAGATGTCTACCAATGCCTGCATTATTTACAGTTGTTGTTGTTGTTGTATCTTTCGGCTTTTCCCGGTTAGGGGTCGCCCAGCGGAACTCCGGTCCACTAATGTTTGGCGGTAGATTTTTACGTACCAACTTGCCAGGCCTGACGCACAGCCTTCAATGAAGGTACGCCCATTCACGCATGTCTCCACACAGAAGACGCTTTAGCTGAGAATCGAACAGGACAACGTCTTACTGTGAGGCGACAATACTACCACAGCACCAACAGTGTAGAACAATAAAGATTGTCAGCTGTATACCAATCTCTGTGTCATCTCACCCTCAATAAATTTGTGTTCTGATAATTGTATGTATTCTGGGCTGTTGTTCAAGAAATCAGATATTACAGGTTTTGTAAAGTAAACATGGGTATAACACCATGAAGTGACCAAAGGTTGGCCAATAAATAATTGTTATGCTAAAGTGTAGATGTGGAGCTGTACTACAAATTATAATGCAATATGACATTTGTTCTGCAATAAGATCTGAGCCGAGAGTTCTACTGTCTAAGGTATTATAGTGTGTTTCTCCCAGGATTGTCTTGTGTTAACCTTTACATTTCAGTTATATGCATCCCTGAAAGTAGGTATGCTGATGCAGGCAAGTATGAAACTGTAATAGCTGTAGACTGCAAATATACCATCTCCAAATGTATATGGGTCTAGTAGGCAACTCAGCACCCTGATATGATCTGTACAGATCACACATATTCCCATCCACTAGGGGTTAATTGTGTACACCTACATTCCAAGCATTAATATACAGTTCACCTACTATCTCTGTCATGCATGAATCTCATGCATGCATGTTCAACTGTCACTGCAGTCTTGTGTAGATCTCTACCTATATACCAGGTCACACTTTGTCATCAGGTGAGCTTTAGGTACATATCACTCAATCAACACACAGCAGTGGCCCACTAGCACAGTTTCATAAGCAATATATATGTTGTTCATTTTGCCACACACAGACTGGGGTTTGAATCCAGGGACAGGTACTAAGATATATTTATAGTAACAGATAAGTAGTGCTGACTATGTATAGAAACAGTTATGTATTGTTAACAGATATTCTCCCCACAGGACTTACAGGTGAATAAACGACTGTAGTAGTTGTATGAAGGGTATACTAATGTCTATGTCCAGATGTAGTAGTACATAAACAACATTTCTCAGCAAGGTGATACATCTCCATTAAATAAAATGACATGAAGTACAGTACTATTCCAAGTTAATAAAACAAATTAAATTGGCTATTGTTGGTATGGCTGTATGCTTGGTGCATCTGTGAATGTCTGCTGATAGTCTAACATCATGGCTGCCAATGATGGCAACATAAGTGTAAACTCTCCTTACTGTGCATGATACATGTCTTTCAAGTGTCACACTGTCATGGATAGTGATCACTACTGCCAAAAACCTTGGACACAGATATAAACCCAGTTGAAGTGTGCCAGTAGCACACTCACACAACATCAGCACAGAGTACACCTTGGTAGTCACATATGTTCCCCAGACATGTAATAGTCCCCAGTAGTTATGTATCTATAGGAGTTACAGCTTGGCCCAATCCATCCCATCTGGATAGCTTGAGAGCTATGTATGTGCTACACAAGCTATAGTGCACTTGTAGACATAAAGTATGGGCAGACCTGTAGAGTATTGAGCAGTACTGTTGTGAAAGATATAGCCTAAACAGTTCGTAATGGAATGTCTTTCTCTCCCCCCACTCCTTATCTGCATCACACATTATTATTCTTATACTACGGGCATGGTTCCATTTTCACATATGTTGCTCTCAAAACCTAATGCTGGGCCTTGTGTTGTATATATGGTTATATATTACAATGGTTGCATACTAACATACCTTGTTGAAATACCAATGTTGTTGGCCTTTTGCCATAACTGTTACTGGCATGCTGTTACAATAATGACTGTTATTCCATTTATGCCTGTGTTCTGTATATGATGCAATTCTATTGTTCTGGATTAATTGGAACACCCATGCATGCTGTTATAACTAATGCTGAAATGTTCTGTTCATGACTACCCAATGCATTTTGACAAACCTCAATACCATAGCATGATCGGGTATGGCTGTTCCAGTGGATCTGTCTATCTCACCTCATCTGGCCATGACTCTGGGTCCCAGCATATCTAGAACCCAACTTAGAGCTACCCCTTCCACTGGTCCTGCACCACCCATGGGTAGAACTGCCTCAGAGGACAGGGCCTGTACCCCCCCTGGTCATGGGCACAGAGAGGATGTGGCCACCTGAAATAAGTTCCCATGGATGGTGTGCAGAGTTATCCAGTGTGATTTGGATGACTGACTGCACCAGACTGAGGGCAGACTGGTGCACCTGGAGGGTCTAAACGGCCCTGGTGCCCAGCCCCCAGCACAGCCACCTCCGGGGCCATGAAGTAGAGGTGGTGACTGCCCATGGGTGGGGAGCTCAGTCTGACTGTTGCCATCTGGGATCACTTGGTCCTCCGATTCCCAAACACCCTTCCCTTCCAAGGTGTTTACCCCCTCATGTGTCATACACTGCCCCTGTCTGCTGTCTTGTCTGTCTTGTCTGTCTGCAAACACAACCTCTCCTATCCAACTTACCTCCCTAAATTTACCTATAGCCCTTCCCCAGCATTCCACTCTCTTCTTAAAAAAAGGGCATCTGTCCTACAAAAAAAAAAAAAATTACCCCATACATAGCTCTGCATTTTGCCCCCATGTACACCGCCATCAATCAATAATACCAGCAATGAATCAACAAAGTTATGTCACCCACACCCCTCCCTGTGGGATGTGAGGTTCCAAATTCCTAATTGTCCACAACATGCACAGCTGTTGTTGTACAAGAAATCGAGAGCTATGGTCCTTTCCTACACCCATCTTGCACATCCCTACCTGCCTTTCATATTGTTTTTCCTCCTGCTTGCCCACTTGTCACCGCTTTCCTATCACCCCTTTTTTCTTTTCTTTTTTTTGGAAATAACGTTGGTTTAAGTGGGACTAAGCGGCACTTAGCATTGCAGTGCATCACTCAAACCCACACAAACCCACTTAAAACTGTTTTAATCACCTTATCTGATTCTGACACTGTTATGTACATCAATAAAACAATTACCCCTGTCAAATCTTGAACCCAGGGCCCCCTAAACTACAGCATAGTGTATTAGCCCACTAGACCAACTTACCTCTGGAGAATAATTGGTGTTTCTATAAATATATTATGCAATACAATGATGTCACATCAGGAATAATATATACCCTTGCCAAGTGTTGGACCCAGGACCATGTCAAATACAGCATAGTGCATTAGCTTACTAGGCCACTTAGATATGAAGAAAAAATTGTATTTTTACAAAGATATCCTGATTGCCAGTGACACACTTTTTCTAAGTATAATGGAATATATGACAGCATGCTTGGGCCTGTGATGCAGACACCGAACCAGTATACAGCCAAATACATGTTGATGGATGTACGTGAGACCTACGATATCAGGTAGAGCTGACAACTGCACAGACTGTTGCAGAATGTTCACAGTTGTGCACCTACTTATGGCATGGTTGTCATAAAACCTATTCTGTGTACTGAAGTACTGGCAAGTCAGTATAGACTGAGTTACAAAATCAGGACAGACAGGTCAGTGTCACACATCATACCCATCTGAACACACATGTTCATGACATTCCTGTGAAATGCATTGTATGCATGCACATATGTCTTGCAACAACACCTGCCATAATAATGACTCATTAGCTCTATCTCTGACATACATAGTATGTGTGCCATCTGCACATCCGCAGTCCAGTCTGTTGCACAACAACTACATGCTTGTCAGTCTTCTTCTTCTTCTTTCGACTTCTCCCCGTTAGGGGTCACCACAGCGGATCACCTGTCCGCTCATGATTGGCAGTGGAGTTTTACAGTGTTGAGTTGCCAGCCTGGCGCCCAACCTTCCACAGAAGGCACACACATGCACGCACTCACACCTAGGGCCAATTTTAGAGTGTCCAATTCACCTACAGCAGGTTTTTGGGATGTGGGAGGAAACCGGAGCACCCGGAGGAAAGTGACGCGACCACAGGGAGGGCATGCAGACTCTGCATAGAAGGCACCTCAGCCAAGGAATGAACTGAAGAACCTCTTGCTGTGAGGCAGCAACACTAACTGCTGCACCACCATGGCTGCCCAACTACATGCTTGTAAATACAACAGAGAAATGCAATGTCCAGCAGAACTGGTTGTTGCTACCACAGTCACTGCCACCCACAGTAGCATGTCAAAGGCCTGTAGGACATGTCACAAATATGAATACATGTCCTAAATGCTGCCTACCACTCTCTGGATGGCACTATTACATAACATATGTATCAGAGGCACATGCCTCAACTGGACTGTTATGGGTACCTGCACCCTGGCTATGCAGTCACAACAGACCTGACACTGCTCCCTCACTCACATATACAGCTTGTTGTCCCCAATGTGTTCACAATCCACAGTGAGACTCCTGGCCAGAATGCAGCAGCTGCAGCCTGTTACACATTCAGCACTATGTTCAGCTACTTGCCACAGACCTAATGTACCTCTCAAACACCTAGAACAGGCCAACCACACAACACCCATACATAAAGGGTTGGGAGTGGTCAGATGACAGGGACATGTGTCACAGTCTCCCCCTACAAACATACACAGCTGATAGACTAGTTCAACTGCAGCAGCATGCACATTCAGATCAAAATGATGTATGACACTCGCATCTTCCTGTCTCCTTACTGACCCCAACACACATTGTTAAACAGTAAACTGCCACAGACTCAGACATTCTGTTGATAATGGAGAAACATAACATGCAAAACTGTGGACATATCTCAATCCAAACAGTGGACAGTATTTCTGTCTACCATCTGTGATGCTGTAGCTCCCATACCTCGATATTGTCCTCCTCACATGCCAGGAAAAGGGCCAAGGCCTACATGAAGGCCTCAATTATAGCATTGTGTTGCCATGCCATTTACTAATGAAAATGCAGCCCAGCTGTTCTGGATGCTATTAGGAAGTGTGAGTCACAGACTGTTGCACAGGCAATCACCTGTTCATGAGCATTACCCACAAAAGGCAAGCTGCTGCCTATGGTAAACAGGTCTATTACTTTCTTCATGAAGACAGACCTGCACTTTCCTAGGAAAACTACCACTGGATTTCGGCTCACAAAGGAGTACAGCACCATACCAGGTATGTCATAGAATTCTCAGGTAATGGAATGCAGATGGGGGATGCAGCCTGGGAAATAGGAATTCCAACATAGGTCTCAACAATATATCTTGGAATGACATGTTGCTGTTACACAGCTGTCAAGCAACTACAGTCTTCCCTTTTGGCTCTGTCTGCAGTGACATAGATCAAAGTTCTGGCCCCTGAGTCCCCTCCCCAGCAATTGTCAGCTCAAGAACAAATGCTACTGGATTGTCTGTTGTACAATAGTGACAGTAACTACTGGGGGATACAGGTGGCATATCCTGCCATGTACTGTCAGTGAACCCCTCTCAGTCTGTGAATGTCACTCATACAGAGTTCAACCATGGTCCAGGTGTCTCTGACTGTTCTTGACATACTCTGGCTAGGTCACTGTGTACTCCACAACTGTATCTCATTGCCTGACAGCTATGCCTATTATACCTGTTGACCCCCTACAGCACGATAGCAGCAGTAGTGGGGGGACACAGGCTCTGTCTCAGCAGCAGTGTATACATATTGAGCATACAGTATAAGGGAATGAATACAGTACCAGATATTAATGTGCTATTACTGTGTTCTGATGGGTCTGCCATGTCACAGACACATTCCCCACAGTCTGGGTATAGCCATTACATATTGTCCAACTGGTTTCCAGGCATCCACATTTGTTTGGCAGGGGGTCCACATATATCAGGAACATGCACACATTCTGCAAACATCTGTCTATTGCAGATGTTGGGCATCTATGAGGAGGAAACCATAAACCACATTTGCACTGCTTTGAGGTATTGTGTAGCACACATGTTGCTGGAAAGTCCACATACACTTGTAGTACCAGTCACGTATTTATCAGATGGTGGTTGTATGGCATGGTACTATAATATTGCCCAAGGGGACACACCACAGTAAATGGCATTGATGAGTGTGGTCACATAACACAGTCTGTTGCAGCACAAAGGCTGTAGCTGGTATACCTAGGATCATACGAGATTACTGGGCCCTGAGCTCCCATAAGCCTAGCCCAGATGTTAGCCCATGTGTATGCAAAGCAGCACGTGATGACCCAGTCCAACAGGGACACAGGTGGTACCCCAGGGGTATATGTGCTGTTAACCATCCAGTTATCCAAGTTCCGCTTGTAAGGGTGTAAATAGCTACCCTGCCTGATGTGGAAAGGGTGTCCATTCCACAGCGGGAACTGGTACTGTATTCATTTCCTTACACTGTTTGCTAACTTGGGTAGCATGATGCCAGGGAATCTTCTTGGGCTATGCTTATATAGGCTCCAGGGCCTTTAGCCTAGTACATACCTATGGACCTATGAACCTATGTCACACACCAGGTTGAAGGCATGTGTGTGGGTTAATAGAGTGGAGTCTGTGATTACCTTTTTTGCCAGGCAGAGGTCACCTCTAAGGAGTATGCATGAAACTGGGTAGAGGGATGGGCTTATATTCTATGCATGTGTATAATAGATGTTTGAGGCCCTGGTATTTCCTGGTGGGGAACCTATGTGATTTTCTCAGCTGCTGCATGTGCTGTGTGAGGTGAATGATGAATGGAGCATTATACTCAATAATGAGCCTTCTTGGGGGGAATACAGGGATATTATGCTCCCATGTCCCTGGATGACATGCCCTTATGTATGAGGTGGGCCATGTAGAAGGTTTACCTTACAATGGAATCAACATGGTGGTGAAATGTCATATTGCAATGAACATGTGTGGACAGATCCCTCACTACTGATTGCATGCCTAGGGTGTTGTTAATACCGTGATAATATGTGGGGATGTCTGTCTCCCCAAAGGGGTTGACATTTCATTTCTAGTATGCAGCCTGAGGCCATGTTTCTGGCACCTGTCATGTGTCTGCATGAGACCTTCCTAGGCAGGTGTCCATATCACTAGGGAATCCAGTGACAGCACACGGCATGCTGTCATCTACAAACATGATCACACATAGCCCAATGACTGTACCCTGCACCTCAGAAGTGTACATCACACATAACAGAGGCACAAAAACAGAACACCAAGTGGTGCCACTATTTATGGGTCAACCACTTCAGGTGGATTCCCCTATGTGGATTAGGTGGGTCATGTCAGCACACCAGTGTGCTACTCTGCTGGTAGAATATGATGTGATGCATGCTTGGGAGCATATATCTGTTATGGCCAAGTGGCTTATACTGTCAAAGTCTTTGTCTAGGTCAAGGTAGACAGTCTGCACACTCACCCCCACTGCGTGGTTTTGGTGACTGTGTCAAAGAGGCCAGTCAAGTGTAACAGACATGATTCTTTCCTTGACAAAGCCTAGCTGTGCATGATGGAGTGTGTGGAGGTCACCAATGTCCTTGTGAATGAGGTTCACTATAAACTCTGCTATGGCCTTGCAGATCAGCATAGATATGCTGATGGGTGTGTAATGTTACAGACTGGTAGATGCCTCACCTTAGTGTAAAGTGGTTGTCCTTCACACAGCTGAGACAAAGGCAGTAGTCAGGTCTCCTTTGAATACAGTGCCTTATGGTGTCACAAGGTCATGCTTGTGGTCATGTAGGATGCATCTTGTGATGTGATAGGCTCCCATGGCAGCTGTATACCATGACTTTCACATGGCAGTGATGACCTGTTCACTGCATATAGGAGAAAGGGGCAGGTACTGGGAATGTTCTGATGTATTGATGGGGGAATGGGGGTGAGGTGTACACTGGCTCTGTCAGGCATCAAGTATGCTAGACCTACAGGACTGGTATAGGTAGTGTCCTTGCCCATCACAAGTGAGCAGATTCAAGTGCTTCCTCTGATGTTGCAGACATATGTGCAGAAGGAGAGATGATTGTCTGTAGTGAATGTTGAAAATGTGGGCTCTGTGTTTGCTGTGCAGATTTCCAGGAGTGGTCCCGTTTGCTTGTTCATGCTAAGGAGACATTGCTCCAAAATGGGAACCTGCTTCTACTTTGTCTCAGATGAAGGTATGTCATTCCTGTTATAGACAGTATTTCTTGCAGATTCCCATCAGACAGGTGTACATATCCTTGCATAGGCTGATGTAGTCCTATTGGGTATACCTGACTCCATACATCTATACAAATACATGTATAGTGCTTGTGTGTACATGTGTCTATTAGTGCCAGTTCCTACAGAGAGGCTGGTGCTGGGTAGCTGTGTATACCATCCCCCAGGAGGCTGTATTCCACATTGGAGGAGTATGTATGTCTGACCCTAACTAGATGGGTATTGTGGGAGATGGTGACTGCAAATTTGATGCCATGATGGTTGCTTTGCACAGAGGACACTGTAGGGATGCTGCTGTGGTAACTCATTTTGTGTAATTTCAACTCCAACACACCTTCACCTCATGTGGGGGTAGCCCCTAGCTGCACCAAGGTGTTTGTAATTTAAATGTTGATGACTCTCTGGCCATTTGTGTGCTGGCATGATTACATCTTCCAATTTATGTTTGGGTCATTCAAGTAACCCAGGATCAGGGTATTGACGCATATGGTATTACCTTCCATTGGGATGGAGACCACACTAACATGTTTTTTTCCAAAGCATTTATTGACGCATATGGTATTACCTTCCATTGGGATGGAGACCACACTAACATGTTTTTTTTTCTAAGCATTTATTGACGCATATGGTATTACCTTCCATTGGGATGGAGACCACGCTAACATGTTTTTTTTCAAAGCATTTATTGACGCATATGGTATTACCTTTCATTGGGATTGAGACCATGCTAACATGTTTTTTTTCAAAGCATTTATTGACGCATATGGTATTACCTTTCATTGGGATGGAGACCACGCTAACATGTTTTTTTTCAAGGTACAGACCAAAATCCAAATACAGTTGATGAGGTCCATATAGGCAGAATGGGCTTCCTGGTCACATGTGCTGGCTGGTAGCTAGCTATGATTTGAATAGGTGTGTTGGCAATGGTGAACTGTCTCTGCAGTGTCCTCTGTGCACCTTACTGCCTGTACAATGTGAAGGTGTGTATGTGTCACATATAGTGAAACCCCATGTCCCATGGCATTTCCACCACACTTTGGGGTCTGACTGTATGATAGGATGGTTGTCCAGGTAAGGCTGGGGTCCTCTCTGCAGCTTTGAGTCATATGCCTGTGACTGCACAAATGTTAGCATTTCACAGGGTTAAGAATGCTTGTGCTCAGGGCAGAGTCATATGTAGACTCCAAGCATTTAACATCATGGCCTTCAATGTCTCCTGCATTGACTGTTGAATGCAGGTAGTGATAACCTCACCACTTTTCCTAAAGAAGACAGTATTGACAGACAAATGAAGGTCAGTTAAGACAGACAGAGGCCATCTCTGGCAAAGCATCATGGTCTGTTGACCATATCATCCAAGGGACTCAGGTACTAGAATCCCCTGGAATATCACAAGACAGCAGGCCACATGTTAAGGTCAATCATTTCCTGATTCTATTGCGGCATCAGTCTGGGTGACAGTGGAATGCTGCATAAGGCTAGGGACATACCTGCCTGGGACACATAATCAGTGTGCTCACTTATGTCTCACTGCATATAGTCCAGGGAGGTACATGTCAGGTCAGCCATGCCAATGTGGACTGTAACAGACTCATGACAGTACCTCTTGGTGACAGACAGCAGTGCGTATGTGATATGGTGGATACTGTCACCTGACACACAAGTAACTGTGACCATCCACATATACAGCCTGGTGAGAGGCATGCCCGTGTGTCTCACAATGGAGTCTCCTATGTGTAATATGTTTGATATGTGGTGACGTCTTCATGGCTGTGGGACACGGGTGTGTGGCTATGTGTGGTATGTGCTGTGTAGGGTTGTGGAGTTCATGTGTGGCTTTGCCTCAGAGGTCTTCTTTGTTTGTGGATCTGTATGTTGAGGATCTCTGCGTGTGTGTGTGTGTGTGTGTGTGTGTGTGTGTGTGTGTGTGTGTGTGTGTGTGTGTGTGTGTGTGTGTGTGTGTGTGTGCGTGTGTGTGTGTGTGTGTGTGTTGTGTAGGTGTGGGTGGTGTGTGAGGTGTACTGATTGTACTGACAACCTGTTTCAGGACAGAAATGTGGGCTTGACAGGGAGAGAGCATGGAGTGTTGGTTCCTAATGTCATTGCATCTCTCACACAGTATGTTCCTTGGTGGTGTTTGCAGATGGTTGCCCGTCCCTGTACATGAGACAGGTGTTACACTGTGCCAGGATGCCCATATCAGTTGGACTGGCAAGGGAAACTGTAGGACATTGTCCAACCATATATTCCAGAATCTGAGGGAGGAAGGGCAGGGAGACCTTAGGGGTGGGCTTACAACACAGGTGCTTACTATAACAGTAGGAAGCTGATACCACTGCATATAATGTAGACAGGCTATGAACAAGCAGTAATAGGTGCAACAGGAAAATGCATTTGAAAACCTTGTAGGACATGCAGCAAGTAGCAGGAAACATCAAGAACAGGAGGGCAATGCATGATGTATTGCCCCTATGTTGCTGACAGCCACATACATACTGTGGTGATAGATGGCAGGGTATGGTGTGGACATTAGTGGTGGATAGTGCTGGCAAATGTGGATGTGTAGGGTGAGTACATAATGGTGAGAACGTATGTGGTCCTGTGATGTGTTCCCCTCTTCATGTCTTTCAGGAGGGATGCCCTGCTGTGGGAATCCACCCTTCTCAGAAGCAGAGACTGATGCAATAATTGATACCTTGAGACTCCATCACCAGGTCCTGTTGAAAAGGAGTCACCATTGCCATAACCAGCAAGAATGCACTGCACTGTGGGCAGACATCATTAGATTGGTTAATCATTTGAGCCAGCACATCAGGAGCTATGAGCAGGTCAGACACCATGCTACTGATATGATACATCATGCATGGCAAAGGGCCACAGCTGTGGCCAGGGACCATGTTGGCACCAGTGGAGGGCCTACTACACAACAACTACTCTCAGTCACAGAGAAGTTCCTGGCAAACCAGGGTTCAGCCACCAGCTTACAAGAATCAATTGCACCATAAGTCATGGCGGTGGGTGGCGCAGCTTCCACTGCTGATGAGCATCCAGGTAAGCTTCCAGCTGTCATTATGTTAATACTGTAGCATTCATTGTGGCAAGCTCTGCATACCTGTACACATATGTCAAGTCAATCTGCATTTGTGTGTGTGTGTGGGGGGGGGGGTTGTAATGCATACATTTGACCACATATTGTGAATGTCAGCAATGTGGGTAGTATCACAGTTTGTCCTGTACATGTTGATATATGCACATATTATCATGTACCAATGCCACATTTGTGTCTGCTGACAATGCCTCTCCCGCACAAATCCATAGGTACCTCGGGTGTAGCCGGGGCCCTTCATCATGTGGCTGGTGAGTGTAAAACTGTTTTGCTATGACTCGTCTATAGCCTAGGCATGTTATGGGCTGCCAGTTTGCCATGGAAACAATTGTTAAGCTTAGCCATATTTCAATACATGCATGTTCACTTGTGGAGGGGGTACACTGCATTGTATTACATCAGTAATCACAGTAGCATATTTTCAGAAGCAGTAACATATTAGCATGCATTTTTGTGAAGGTGTAGGCAGTCTGCTATAAAGTGGTGGATTACTATTTTGGAAATGGGTACACGTGTTGTAGTTGAAGGTCCATCACATACGCTGACATGTGACTTATCTCACAGGTGTATAGTACTAACAACATTAACTGGACATAGCTGCACTGCATTTTGTTAAGGGCCTGTCTTGTGTGTGTCTGTTGTGGTCTGTTTATGTGTTGTGCATGGCATCAGTCATAAGGTGTGGTCTGTCTAATGCATTTGTGGCACCTCACTTGTATGTGTGTATGTGTGTGTGTGTGTGTGTGTGTGTGTGTGTGTGTGTGTGTGTTTGTGTGTGTAGATCAGCAGACATTATAGTGCAGAAATTAATGTAGTCATGTTGTCTTCCCCTCACAGGTGGCCATGGGGGTTGGAGTGTGTCCCCCTCACAACCTGATGTCAGTGTCTCATCAGACTCTGATGATGGTGGCCATAATGAGGAACAGGTGTGTTGTTGGAAGGTGAATTTGTCCCGTTGGTTGACATCCCACTTCCTCCCCCAGTGATGCCCCTACAGTCAGTATGCCCACACATACCTAGTCCCCAGCAACCACAGATATTGGACAGTCAGAGGGTGGTGGCATTGAACAGGAGAGTGTGGCAACTATGGCATTTGTGACTGTAGACACTAGCCATAGCCAGAGACCTGGTGAGGACCCACACAGGCAGATTGACAGGGGTGCTCGAAAAAGGATTGCTGCCCATCCAGCACCTGTGAGAGGTGTCACAGCAAGTGTCACCCGACGCATGTTTTGGTCCATCATGAAGGCACAGTCATGTTGTGATTGTTACACCAGACTGATGCTCAGGGTCATGGATGGCACGTTGCCTGGCATGCATGACTCTAACCATGGCACTGGTGATGCCTTACATCATTTCAATGATGTAGTGGATAGATGGTGGGGTGAGACATTGTCTCACCACCAGCACTACTGAAGGGAGGGTGCTGTCCACACCACAGTGTAGCAGGCCATGGGCAAATGGTCCTGGGTGGCCCCATGAGGGACACAGACACAGCAGACACTGGTCACCATCAGCAAGTACTACCACATCTGGCTCTAGGCATGGTGGTGCCAGTGCCCCTCCTGGTGGAACCAGTTCTCGTATTCGTGGCTTGAGATGGCGAACTGTACATTCTGCCATGTACAGTCCACAGCTGTCTAAAATACCCTTGTGTTAGGCTGGCACATGGCTTGACTGTGTACATGCACAGACTCACACATCACTATCACCTACAGGTCACCACCAGACACACACAGCTCGTCTCCATGGCCCAGCTGACCAGCATCCCTCCAGACACACACACATTATATAAACTGTGAGGCACAGCCTAGGCCTTTTCAACCACACACCACACCCTGTGCATGTGATGATACCTGTGCCACATCACTGTCATCCATACCATAGATGCAGGGACATGCTAATATGTGTCTGATGCACAGGGTAAATGTAGTGCGCTCAATGGCAGTTTGTAGTGCAGTAGTGTTATGCCCTATAAGGTGATGTCTGCTGGCAATTTTCATGTGTACACATCGAAGTATATGTACCTTTGTGCCATAATGCTGTATTGCTGTTAGTATTGCTGACTGACTGTTGTCTCCCGGACCTTATTCTGTTTCTGTTCAAGGTGTTTATGTGTCTATGCCATGGGGACCTGCTACCAATACAGCAGCTCAGGATGGCATAGTGGGAATGCAGAAATGTGACATTGCCAAGGTATGGCGGTATATGTACATGGTTACCAAGGTGCATATGTGTAGAACAGAGTGTGAGAGACAATTGGGGTTAACAGCGTAATCTTGCATGCATCCCCCTTGACACAGCATGCTACTCCTGATACATATCACCTGGGATTTCTGTAGAATCACAGGTTCATAGGATCATATAAGGTTAGTAGGGTAATCCCCTGGGTCTCTTAAAAGCCTAGCCATTACTTTATTCATGACAGAATCATCGATCAGCACCTGTTGCCCCTGTCATAGAGGGACACATGTGTGACCCCTGGGATGGATTTATGATTTTCCATCTGCTCATAACAGCTGCACTTGATGACGGTCTGCATGGTACTCTGTTTGACATGTCTGGGAAGTGCATTTCTGAGACGGGGCGGCCTCTGGGAGACAAACTTGTCTCGCCAGCAGGTTTCATTGATGTTGCATATTAGATTCAGGCCTGTTGTGCTTGTAATGCATGAAGAGTTAGACTCAAATATATGGGCCAGCTGTTCAAGGGCCGGGCACAATATTGCCATCTAGGCATGCCATAGCCCACCTGTGGAAAATCTGTCCAATACTGAGTGGGGCATTACTGATTCAAGGCTGTCTGCATGGAACAGGTATTGGAGGCCATGGATTACATTTGTGGGTATTACTATGGCCTTTCCAGTTGCTGCAGATTTCTGGATAGGTACATACCAAATGGGCCATGGTACTAAATTATTGTTGTACTCACTGACTACTATGAAGAGGTAATGTCCACCTTTTTTCTGGATGTACTTCCTTTACCTATGTGATGAACCACATACAAGGCTTTTCTGACCACTGCTGCTACTTGATGGCTGAACTCAACAGTGTCATCAACCAGAGTACCCAGGTCTCTCAACACAGGTTGTGTGTTTATGGGATTGCCATTGATGTGGGAAACAGTGGGGCCATGTCCTTGCCATATGGTATGATGGTACTGTTTTCTGTATTCAGCTTGAGGCCAGGACTTTGCCACCATTCCATACCTGATGTAAGACCCCATTGTAGTGTGTTAACATCAGCTGGTGGGTCAATGACAGAAAGCACACAACTTACAGTCACCACAGCCTTAGGCAGTACCTCCAAATATGGGTGGAGGCAGTTGGCATTTATGCCTAGATACATGTGGGTCATTGGGGGCAGCAGCTACTCACAGGGCCTCCACATATCTACATATTGCTCAGACAGGCAACACACAGTAGGGTTGCCACCTTTTGAAATGTGGACTGTGGGACACTTCTTGTAGTATCATGAGAGTTGGCATGACAAACCATACCCACGGCAAGTTCAATGGAAAAGACTTCTCTTGGTCTTCCAATATAACAGCTTATTTTTGTCACATTTCCATAGCTTATACTATTTCTAATAACATTAAGGTGTTTTTGATGTACAATAACTGCTTTATGCAACTCTTACACAACTTTAAGAAATGTTTGTTGTCCTAAACTGTTGGGACCCCTGTATTCTTTGAGTTGTTTTCACAGGTCACACCTGGCCAAACATTAACTGCAGCCTGCACGATGGGACAGGTGGTGGCCGTACTTCTCACCTGTACAGATTTTTGCAGAATGTCTTGATGTTTGCCACAAATTGTTGGTCTGTTTTTCATAATATTGTGGTTTTCTGGCAAATTAGTGGAAAATCATTAAAGACTGAAGTTAGACAATAATGACAGATATTTTATTTTCAGACTTCACACCCTTTCAGAAAATGCATGGACATGTACAACCTGCTATACTATCAACTATGTTTGTAAGAGCAATATTTAAAAATTGCCCCTATTATTTAGTCTTTGTCTTATTTTTCGACATGGCTTTATCCAGATTTCTTGCTCTAAAGGGGTGAGAGGTATGATCTTGGGTCTAAAACAGCCACATTACTGTAAGGGGATATGCATCCACACATGCATACACTCACAAACTTCCCTGTTTTGGGAATAGAACCCCTCTCTACCTAGTTATAAACAGTATATTACTATATATATATTGCATGTGCCAGGGAGCTTATGTGCTTGGAGAGTGTCTAACAGTGCATCTAAGGATCATTACACCAGCAGGCCCTGTAAAGTAATCCAATGGGGGGATTTATAGGATGGAAAAGGCCCTCAAAATGGTATAACCATTGCAAACACAAGGCAGCCACACTGTTACAGGGGATATGCCTCACACACACACACACACACACACACACACACACACACACTCACAGAGTTGCCAGTTGTGAGATTTGATCCTCTTCCTCTCTAGTTGTATGTACTATAGTGCCTGGAGAGTGTCTAATGGTGTTTCTAAGGTTAATGACACCAGCAGGCCCAGTAAAGTAATCCAATGGGAGGATTAACAGGGAGGAACAGGCCCTCAAAATGGTATAACCATCAGATTCACAAGGCGGTCACACTGCTACAGGGGATATGCCACCACACACACACACACACACACACACACACACACACACACACACACACTAGTGTAAACAATGCCCAGATGTTTTGACACTCCCACAACCACTGCCACACTTAGCTTTTCTTAAACTAGCTAAACATATTCAGCAGCAACAGACACACCCCTGCTTAGCTGTGCTTAGCTAAATGCAAACAGACCCCGCTGAACTTCAATCCATTTTAACATATTATGACACACCCCCTTTTGATGTCAGTTACCTGTTCTACCACTACATACATGGTTCTAGCATGACCACAGGTTATATCTGCAGACACTGCAACCCTTTTTGCTATTCAGTAACCCCAGCTCATTTACATACAGCTTATTGAGTATACCCTGAACAATGCACTACTCCAGGCCTTGCCACCATAGAAATCAAGGGCACCTGCCATTGTAATGCTCTGCATCCTGGGTATTATAATGCATTATATTGACAAATGTGTACTTTTGACTTTTTTAAACTTTTTATTTATTTTTTTCCACAATGGTGTGTTTGTGCAGTGCACAGCACAGTGCAAACGTAATATGTGTATTAAAACAAATATTGATTTTTAATGATTTGCATTGATTTGCATTGCTTTCAGGACTCACTGGCCATAGTTTTGGCCATTTTCATGCATACAGTACTATATTCACACTTTTTCCTAGCCTTTTACAGCCCCTGTGTGATTTTTGCAGTCCAGTACATTGTTTGTATCCACGTACATTTCTTGCACCAACACGGCACCTACACAGGTGCCTTTCTGCTTACTGGATTGCAAATCAACCTCATTTGCACTGTTTTCACCAGCTTATGAAGTGATTTGCATTCTGTGGACACCTCTATGTCCGCACATTTGTGCACACCCCTCAGCCCTTTTTCGTGGATCACTCAGCAGCCATGTTTCTTGTTTGGGCTGCAACACTATTCCTACACGGAGAACTGCTCCGTGTAGGATTTAATGAATTCCACCCTTTGTCTTCTCCCTTCAGCCCCTGATGTACTGCACATGTGTGCAGACATACCATACATATGTGCAATATGTTGGCATTCAAGATGGTGGAAGACCACTGAAAATCCACCATAGAATAGTAATTTTTTTCTTAAATAATGTTATTGTATAAAGGCAATAATCTACTACTGTGTGGGGGTATATCAGTATTTATACACGGATGTCTTTTTAATCACACGGCCTTCACACTTGTAATTAAACCACACTAACTGTGAATAAATCCTGATATACCTATACCATGCACAGTTGTGGATAATTGCTGACATATGTGTGTGTGTGTGTGTGTGTGTGTGTGTGTGTGTGTGTGTGTGTGTGTGTGTGTGTGTGTGTGTGTGTGTGTGTGTGTGTGTGTGTGTGTGTGTGTGTGTGTGTGTGTGTGTGTGTGTGTGTGTGTGTGTGTGTGTGTGTGTGTGTGTGTGTGTGTGTGTGTAGAGAGAGAAATCTCTCTCTCTTGCTCTCTCTCTCTCTCTCTCTATATATATATATATATATATATATATATTACCTTTTTTATTACTTGTTTATTGCCTTTTCACAATATGTTGCTGACAACATTTACTTTTAAATTCAGCTCTATCATTGTTTTTATTGGGTGGTTCTTTCTACTGTATTACTACTTGACTCTATTTAACTAGTCTACACAGTTCTTTTATTTATTACATTTTATTCTGAAGAAGTTCTTAACACCAATAATGAACGAAAGCACTCCATACCATATCATCTCATTTTGTTCTACCAGGGTGAATAAAGCTTTTATTTTAATATAAATATATATATGTATATATATATATATATATATATATATATATATATATATATATATATATATAGGTCTACCTCGACCCACCAAAATTAAAAAAAGCCCCCCTCCACTACTTATTCTACTTCCGAGATCGCACTATAGGGGGGGAAGAAGGAATATTCCCTTATCCCCACTGTGCAGTGATCTACAACAACAACCTTGGTTGCTTTTTATTGACTCATTTGTTTGTGGAAGTACATTTTCAGATAAATGCACTTTTGAAAAAGCGGGGTGATGAAATTACATTTCATCACCCCCCTTTTTTCACATTTTTCTACATTGGGCCAGGATGTAGTGTAAATTGTTGCCATCTCTCTCACTTCAATGAGCCTTTCGTACCTTTTTTGACAGTCATACCTGACTGTTGTTTGTCTTCACACACACACTCCATCTCTTTGCTTGAGACCATCATTTCCTCATAACTTCTTCCTGTCTATCGCAAATCTTCTTTATCAGACCATCGTCTTTCCTGAACATGTATCTGAACCACCATAATTTGTTCTTTTTTACCTTCTCTACAATTGGAGCTACTTGGGCTTCTACTTTGACACCCTCATTTATTGGTCTATCCACAGTGTGCATTCTTACACCTCTCTCAGGTATTTCATCTACATCATCTTGCACTTCCTTAACTGATCTGCCTTTACTGTCCAGGTTTCTGTACCATACAGTAGAACTGGTCATCGCTGTTCTGTCATCTTACTTTTCACCTTCTTTGACCTTCTTCTGTCACACAACCTCTGACATTCTGTACCAGATGGCTGCAGCTCCTGTGATTCTAGCTTTGATCTCCTAATTCAGACTTTTCTTCTCTCCTCCCACATATGTGAAGCTGTTAACCAGTTCTACTATTTTCCTTTCTACCTCAGCTTTTGTGTTCTTCTGATTCCCCCCATTTGCTGCTGTTACAACTGTCTCATCTGTACTTGTTTACATTTCATGTGCATTCACTTTTTGCATTCCATTCTGCTACTATTTGTAGAAGAGACTACCTGTAATGCCACATCATCTGCATAAAGCACCACTGTTGTTCTGTTTCCCCCAGATGTCTTTGGTATTATAGTCCATCAACTTTATGAACAGCAGTGGGTTCAATGCTGAATGCTGATGCACACCCACTCCCAATGGGAACCTCTCTGTGAGTCCAAAGATTGTTCATACTTGTCTGATTGCATCCTTGTACATGGCCTGCTCTAATTCTAGCAATATTTCTGGGACTTCAAACCACTGAATGACTATCCAAATCTGCTTTCTTGGGACATTGTCATACTTTCTCCAAGTCTAGGCATACCCAGATGAACTCTTTCTTCATCTTTACCTTCTTCTCATCTATTCATTTCACTACAAACATTGCATTTGCTGTGGTGCATCCTGAACATGGTCCAAACTGCTCATCTCATGTCTTACTTTCTACCACTTTGCATATTCCCTTATCTATCACCCTCTCCAGAACTTTTATGCATTGTGACAGGAGTAATGCCAACAGTTGTGGATGTACCCTTTGTTATGTCACACTAGCAGTAGAACATTTATTTTTTTAGTCATCTGGGATACGCCTTCTGTCCATCCTGCTATCAGTCCCCTTTGGAGCCACTTATCCCCTAACTTACACAACAACTTGATCATATGTGCCGTGACCTCATGCCTGCTGCTTTCCCTAATTCCATTTTTCTTAGTGCTTGCTAATTCTTATAGGGTGTGCTCCTCTTCTCCTTTCAACCTAGGTTGTGTCTGTGGCATTACAGCTTCTATGGGGTTTTCTTCATTTAGAAGCTGCTAGAAGCACTATTCCATCTACCTTTGATGGTCTGTGGGCTGGTAACAACTTGTTGCTAGTATCTCTTATGATGACTATCTTCTTTATCTTTCTGTTTTTGCCTTGCAACTTGATAGAGCTTCTTTGTTCCATCTGCTGAGTCACTTTTAAGAAGCTGGCATAGGGCCTTTGGTGCATAGTTCTTAGCTATTGCAATTGCTCTTTTAGTCTTTTTTTATCCAACCAGTATTTCTTCTTAGCATGGGTCATCTTTTCTATGTCTCACTTTTTCCTGCACTCCTTTCTTTTGATGACTTCCTGGACTTCTTTATTCTACCACCAGCTTTCCGTATGTACCTTATTTCTATACCTAGTTTGGTCACATATTGGTTCTATTTCTGTAAATGTTTTATGAAGGCTGCCATTCTTCTTATTTAAATCTTGCCGCTTTTTTCTACTTCTTCCTGAGGAGCCCAAACCCAGAGTATTTCCTTGAACTCCCATGCTTTCACTCCAGTCAACTTCAGGTCTTCAGCCTAGTCTTTATGCATTTATTTATTTATTTACTTATTTTATTTATTTGACATTTGTTAACCGGGATAGTCTGACTGAGTCACAAGACCTGTTTTCAGTGGCGGCCCAGGGAGAAAAGCTCCACAATTTTAGAAAATTACAGTACTTACAAGCAAACTGCAATATATACGTATACAGTAAGTACATAGCTGCTTTAACTGTGATAACACTTTACGTAAAGTCTTAGAAGCAAAAATACTAGGCATAAGTATACTGTGAATACATTACACATTTATATTGATAATACTTTACACAAAATTATAAATTTGACAAGTCTGACAAATTTGACAAGGCTTTTAACATGATACAGTGTCACTGCCTCAGTGATAGGATATTTGCAGAATACTATTCTTCATGTTTGAATTATAAGAATACTCGTGCTGTTCAGTTTAGTTCATAGAGAGGTAGAAAAATAAGAGTACTATGATACATTTTTTTCTAGTCTTGACAGTGTTTAATGGTAGTGGATAGTAAACGTAATTGAATTAAGTATAGGAGAGCATATTGTGTATGAGCCTGGGGTTATGCATGTGCATAGCGATGATTTGTTTAGGTGTTTTTTTAGGAAGGCTTTAAAAAGAAGTAGGCTAGGATATAGCTTAATGTTAAGAGGGAGGGTTTGTTGAACTTTAAGTCTTCTCTGGCCACTGCTTGTTGCTGATTTTGGCAGCCAGGGGTTTATGTTGTGGATCAACTGTTTCAGTGAGCATGATTTTCTGATCCCTGATTCTACCACAGTGTCCTTTCCTTAATATGAAGCAGTCTACCTGAGCTGCATGTTGGCCACTCTTGCATGTTATCTTGTGACTCTCTGCCTTGCTGATCCATAAGTGGGCTACAATCAAGCTATTTGCTAGAGATGTTTAAAATGTCCTCTCCTTATTTATTCCCATTGCTCTGGCCATGTGGACCCATCACCACAAAACCAGAAAATAAATCAAAACTAGTAATAAATCACAGTTCACCTGGTAGGAGCCCAATCCTTTAATAGAAAATACAATAAAATAACATGAGCGCTTTCGTCTGCAAAAATACAAACTTCATCAGATAAAATCCCACTAATGCTGAAAACTTTATATAGAAATGTTTATCCAATAAGATTTTACATTCAATAAATCAATTAATCAATTTAAAATCTTAAAAAGGCAGTGTGCATAGGTGACATATTGATACATCAAAACCAGGAAGCCTGAAAGGGCTAAAATACACCTAGTTAAAAACAACATTAAAAAAAATTTTGAATTAAAAATGCTATAGTTGAAAAAAAAAAAAAAAATATATATATATATATATATATATATATATGTGTGTATATATATATATATATATATATATATATATATATATATGCATTGTGTTAGTATAAATATGTGTTTCTAAAAGGAACTTAAACTAATTCAAACTATGTTGGCCTTGCCTGCTAAAATGGCTTTAATGTTGATAGATTCATTTAAACCGGGAAAGATGTTGGACTTTAATCTTAGTTGCCATCTTATCTCCTTCTGCAACAAAATATTTTTAGGATCTCCCCCTCTAATTTCCACATCCACTGTATCAATGATTCCAAATTTAAATGATGGAGAAAAATGACAAGAAGTGGTGTGTTTGTATAGGGCACTCGTTTCCTTTTTAATTTTCATGTCATTTCTGTGTTCATAAATCCTTTCTTTCAAATGACGCTCCGTTTTGCCCACGTAAAAACATGGGCAATGACAACAGGTTGCCAAATACACTACCATGGAGGTGTTACAATTGCCCCTACAGAATTTTACTATGCTATTCAGACCATTATTCAAATTAATGCTATTTGAAGTGTTAATAAAAGAACATTGGGCACATCTGCCACATGGGTGGGTACCCCTGGTGTTCCTATGAGAGTGGTCCCTTCCTTCCAATGTTCTCTTGAAGTTGTTACCCACTCGATGAATGAAAGTAGGTTTATTACCTACGATTTCTATTATTTCAGTATTTGTCTTAAGTATAGACCCATCAGTCATTATATGTTCTGTCTGTCCCAATATATGCATACAGGTAACCCCATTATCGATACCAACTCAGGTTGTCCTGCTTTATCCAGTAAGTCCTGCAACTGCTGTCTGATTTCACTGTTTTCCTTGCTATCAAAAGTCTTTTGTGTGGCACAAGGTGAGATTATGAGTGCTGTCCTATCCTCACTTTAAGGAATGATCATCATGCATCTGTCATCACTCAATTTCTTTTGGATTCTCTCCCTCACCATGTTTCCCACACCATTTTCATTATGTTCAGCAGTAGACTTTGGATCACAAGACAAGTGACTTTGCTGCACTGCCATTCCATACTGTCACCTGATATAGAAATGCCCAGCCTCTTCCTTACCATCATGCTATCCACTTCCAGACCATGTCATTTTAGTGAACATGTACTGAATGTAGCAATTCTTAATTTGTGTTTGGCTGGTTGATTGATTTTTACATTCAGCTTTTACTCCATTGCTCAACACAACTATCCCAGGTACCCACAGCTTGGCAACTGGACACTGACTGGCCAGTAGCTTATTAAGCCAAAGTTGTTGCCTTTAAGTAGGCACACACTGTGCAAAAGTTCACACAGATCACGCCCACCATTAGCAGGGTCATGGCATTAGAGAGGTGAATACTCATGCCCATTTTTGGTGACATTAGTCAATATGACCCAGCCACCTATAACCAATTGTGTAATACCATTGTCCAGCTAGTCCTGACATGGTGTGCAGTCTATGATACAGTTTTTCCTATCTAGAGGACACTGTGCCCCACAATTGCATGTATTCATGCTATTATTATAATTATAATAATAATAATTATTATTATTATTATTATTATTACTACTACTATTTTGTTCCTTTATTTGCATTTCTTAGTTTAGTACAAATTTAAATGTTATTACTGATTGATATGGGTCAGTTAACCAATGCAATTCTTGTAATTGCAGAGATGGGAGATGAAAAATAGACCCATGGAAAATAAGTCCAGTTTCGACAAAAGTAGGTTCTTTCTAATCAATTTCCATACTGGCTAAGTTATTTATCTGTTATTTATGGTTTATACCTTATTTTTTTCTAAAATCTCTGCATTAGTTGAATGCAAAACACATTTTAACAATTGACACTGTATGAAGTCAGTCACTCAGCTAGCATTGATTCTTTTTGGCAGAGACAAAGTGTGCCAATTCACTTAACACAACATGTTCACTGCAGGCTACAGGTAAAAAACCTGTCGGACACGGGAGCACTGCTCTCAATTATTCATACTGAATTTGACTTACTAAATAGAATTTGTATTGTTTCAGTAAATTGTATGTCAATGAAATATTCTGAATATAATTTTAAAATTTTATGTTAGCACCAGCTTAGTCTTCAATTTTTAAAGAAAACAAATAGCGAGCTTGTATATACGTGTTTAAAAAGCTATTTTCTATTCTAGTCTAACATTTCAATTTACCATTGTGTAAATGCCGCAGGGAAAAAAAGGAATGGGATGTCAGACTTGTAGACTGAGTATTGTTAAAATGAAAATAATAGTAATGATAATGTTTTCCTGATTTACTTTTCATCTTGTTAAATTAAGGTACTCTAGGAGTCTTTTGAAATAAAATCAGATGAATCTGAAAATTGTCATAAATTGCGATGCAAATGTGTAAAGTAGGTGTGTACTATTGTAAAGGTAATGAAAACAGTGAATATAAAGCACTTTCCAGAAAATGTTTTTTTTTCCCCTGAGCTGAATTTTTAGTATTACTGTGAAGCTAAATGCTGTTGTTTGACTTGATTTGCATAATCTTTTAGAGAGTGAAATATTCTGAATCATCTCCCTGCATAGAGAGGATCATATTCAGAGCATAGCAAGCAGTGTTAAAGAACTCTGCCATGCAAGTATATATAACATTAAATGCAATAACTCACTTCGTGGCTTGAACCTTCTAAATACTATAGAGTTTCTTTTATTTTTAATATATATATATATATATATATATATATATATATATATATATATATATATATATATATATATATATATATATATATATATATATATATATATACACACATACACAGATATCTATATAGCCGTATCTATCTATATGTATATCTATCTCTATATAAATACATAGAGAAAGGGATGCATGTGAAAGTGTGCACATAGGTAGCATGCGTGCGCATGCAAACTTATACAAATGCCTGAACACCGTGTGTGTGTGTGTGTGTGTGTGTGTGTGTGTGTGTGTGTGTGTGTGTGTGTGTGTGTGTGTGTGTGTGTGTGTGTGTGTGTGTTTGTGTGTGTGTGTGTGTGTGTGTGTGTGTGTGTGTGTGTGTGTGTGTGTGTGTGTGTGTGTGTGTCTCTTTTTGTGTGTGCTTGTGTGAGGTTTTCTGTGTCTTTGCTTCATAATAATCTGTGTATGAGATGTAAAACATATTAAAAAAAACATTTGCAGGTTATTTATCCATGTATTCAGATGCTGGCATGATCTTCATTCGATGTGTTTAAATGTGACAGACACACTAATGCCACATTTGCAAAACAGTAGGTAAATTTCATTTTCATATATGGCCTCAGCTTAAATGATTCACATGTGGTTATAACTAAATGATAAAATGTAGATAACAGCCTGGGTGGTCAAACAGAACTCCAATAGCAGCCCGGAATTAACAGACAAATGTAAAACAGCAACATATAATAAAAGCATTTTCTCAGGATTGAATCCTTTGCATCCTTCTTACTTCCACACCTCTAAAACTCTGGGATGATTAAACTTCAGCTGTAAGGCCAAATAATTCCTTACCCACAATTCAGAGATGTAGGTCCAGTGCCTACACAGGATGTTGAAATGCAAGCTGAGGAGTTCTAATTGATAACATGGGAGATGATAAGTTATCCATCAACTTTTAACAGTGGTCCTGTTTCATACGTGCGTTTCTGGTGCAATCAGTGCTTGAATAAGGCTTACTGCATGACCTTCCTAATCAGTTCAGATCACATTTCTATTTTTACTGGTAAGACATTGTGCATTTAAGGCTGTTTGGTAAGTAAGAAACTGCAGAAAATACATAGGTGGGGTGAATTACAGTTGCGGACCTGAATAAGGACTTTAAACTAAAGACTGCTTTATTTGGCCATGAAGTTTTAAAAGGCTGTTGTAATTTGTGGCAAAATCTGAGGGTATATGGTTAAGTGGTAGGTTGCAGAAAGAAGGTATAGTTGAAATTCTTGGTATCTGAAGGGAGTCACATCTTTGTCAAAACAATCATTTCAAATTTCTTTTCTATGTACGAATGTTGTAATTACAGGAATGATTTAAATAATTAGTTTTTTAAGTGCTGACTAGCAGAATAACAACATTCTCAGGAGATGTTTTGATTTAATTACTGCACAGACGTAATCTAATTTTATTGAAGGGAATGAGCATGACTATGGGCCGGATTCACGAAACCTCCATGTAAAACTTAATATGTCTTACTTGGAAGCTGCAGTTGAACGGTATGATGTCAGTGTGCCATGAATATTCATGAGGGCACGCTGACTCATCCATAACTCTTACACGGACTGAATAGGCAAGCAGGGGGTGTGTCCAACTGCCAAGCAGTCTAAAAGTCCACGCCCCTGCAAGGTTTTAAAAAGCATAATGTCAACAGACAAGAGTGAGTCCGCTCAAATGTACTTGCATCCAACACCACACTCCCTGACACTGTAAACCCCCATCAGAGTTATAAAACAGAAAATATTATTATTTTATTTTAAATCCACGATATAGCTGCCCGTATTTGCGCTTGTTTGCACGGTGTGCCCATTGCTTAACCACAGTTAGCAACTGTGACATTGAAGAGCATATAAGAACTACTTATGCAAATTAATCCAAATAACAATAGCGTAATGGTAGAGCATATGCACAAAGAGAAGGCATTCACGATTTGAGTCCCACCACTCCCCTTCTTGTTTATGTTTTAAATCAGTATTTGAAATAATACCAGACAAATATGATTAAAATTTTATTAAAAGCAGTGACATGGCCAATGTATCAGCGAACAAAATATATATTTTGAAAAGACCCAGATAAATAATAGCCTGGCATTAAGCAACATTTTACACAGTTAAACACAGGTACCCATAGTTTAATAGTGCTATACCCATCTAAACAGAGGTGCCCCCAAAAAAAGTGCTTAATAAA